>NC_141161.1:61227883-61582883 GCF_053477565.2 Lygodium microphyllum
TTAAAAATTTCCAACATTGTTGAAATCATTTGGAATATTTTTTGAAGTGGAAATTTAAGAAAATAAATTACAAAAAATTCAAAAGTTAAAAATTCCTTTAAAAATATATGTAAAATGAGCAAAATTCATTAAAAATTGGTAAAAATTCAGATATATTTTCAAAAAAATTCCAAAAAATTTCACAAATCCCTTGAACCTTTTTTCACTAATTTCTCAATTGGAATGCTTCCATAAATGGCCAAAGTATTATTTGAAGACAAAACCCTAAATTTAATACTTTACCTCATGAAAATTCATTTTAAATTCAAAAAAATCAGCTGAAAAATCATGGATAAATTTAAACTTATTGTTGACACTTGTTGGATTACTGAAATTCCACCCTTACACTTCACAATATATTCATGTGTCATATATCCCGATTTAATTATTAAAAGAAAACAGAGAAAGAGAAAAAGAATAACCAAACAAACAAACACAACCAAACCATATACACAATACAAACACACCTAAAATATAATTATTAAAAAAACAAATAGAAAAATAGAAATAAAATAAAACTAACACAAAAACACTAAGGTTTTTTATTTTTTTAGTCAGTGGCGTTTATTTTTTTGACTGGATTCCTTGCATTTAGGGACTACTCAGTGCACCTTCAGTCTATTGCATCCACACCCCTACCAGGTATTTATTTATTTATTGAGATTTATTCATTTTCATTATCCCTTAACCACCCTTAATTACTAAAATAAACTATATTCACCCACTTTTCCATGCGTGCTCGCGCTAAACACATAGTTTCTAATAATTTAAAATCAACCAGCAGTTCACTTTGCACGTGCTACGTGCGCTTAAGAGGCACCTTAATTTTTATTAAAAATGAACCAATCGTCACAAAAAAGCATGTGCTGGCAAAAAAGTACTCCACATCACTATTAATTTTTAATTAATGAATTTACATTTAGAGACCCCAGTCTGGGAATCGTAGTCCGGGTTTCGTTTAAGCACCGCTTCACCCTAATAAATTGTAATTTTAAGAAGGAACCAACGTTTTCTTATTAAGGTTTATAACCTAATAAAAAGTCACCCATTATTAATAATTTCTTAAAATGAACCCTTCATTAAAACCACTTCCCCTCACTACACTTTTTTTCCCCTTTTAATAATCACGCTTCGTGGGATGGGCACGTAAAGTCCTCTTAGCTGAAATTATTGGTCAAAGTTATGGTCAAGTCCTGATTAGATTTTTATGGTATTATGGTTTGCTTATGTGCTACGATTACCGGTGCGGTTTGTAGTTTTTTTTCTTTCGTTTTCTTGCATGATACAGGGTTTTGGGTGCCTGCTTGTTGCATCCCATGAAGTTTTCGATCGCATATGTGTAGAGGTCATGTCGAGTTTTTTCTAGGATGTGGATTGTTTGGGGTTGTAAATTGGTTAGTTACGTCTATTTGTGTGTGCCCTTCTTTTGATTGATTTCCTTTTAATAGCTATTTTGGTTGTTTTGCAAGCATTCTTTGTGATTGTTTGTGTTGTGGTGTATGTGTTTTCCATTTGAATGGCACCCTCTCTCTCACGGTCCTCCTCCTATCCAGTATGTCTCGCTGATTAGTAGGGATTATTCTTCCCTACTAGATTTTGAGCCTATAGCGAAAGCAGGACTTGCAACTTTCGTGGCTACTTCATTCCCATTGATTCTAGATGATCCATCTCTATGTGATGAGTTTCTTGCATCATACAGCAAGAAGTCGGGCCTAGT
Source organism: Lygodium microphyllum (assembly GCF_053477565.2). Taxonomy (NCBI): domain Eukaryota; kingdom Viridiplantae; phylum Streptophyta; class Polypodiopsida; order Schizaeales; family Lygodiaceae; genus Lygodium; species Lygodium microphyllum. Next base: position 61,229,640 of record NC_141161.1, read on the forward strand.
TCATGGTGCTTCTATGGTATTGACACCTCGAGGGTTAGGGAGGGCTTTGTCTCTTCCCTACAAAGGAGAACCCTTTGTTACAGCTAGACAATTATTCTCTAATGATGAGATTTTCAAGCTGTTACAGAAGCAGACCAAGGAGATTCTGGATGTCAAGAAAGTGATAAACACTTCATGAGTATCTTTTTCCATGATCACTGATCCTCTTTGGAGGTTAGTCTGCCAGTTCCTCCAAGAGAGATTTATGCTTGCCAAAACACAATCCCATTACTTGTCCAAAGAGCTCTTCACAGCTTCCAGGATTGTGTTAAAAGGGGTGACCATTGATTGGAGTACTTACCTACTTACAAAGATGGACCAACATTTTGTCAAAGTAACCAGAGGGAATGTCACAAATGTCACCTACTTACAAAGATGGACCAACATTTTGTCAAAGTAACCAGAGAGAATGTCACAAATGTCACCTATGGTTCCTACTTATACGCTTTCTTGACATACTCAGGCCTTAAGAAGGGTGTGCTACTGTTGAGAGTGAAAAAAGACTGAATTTTTACTGATTTTTGTTATTTTTGAGGACTAAATGATTGATTTTTGATGGTAGAGTGATGTATGGTTGTTAATGGAAGTATTTGAGAGTGTTTTGGATGATATTGATTATGTTTTGGAAGTTCATGATGATTCTCAGTGGAGATATGAAGCTCTATGATGTTCTATTGAGGTTCTGATTGGTTCTGTATATCTTCTGTATAGCTTCTGCTTTGTTCTGATTTTCTTTTGTATGAAGCATGGATTGATGATTGATGAAGATTGAGATCTTTTGGAAGCCTATTGAATAGTATTTGATAGTATGGAATGGTTTGAGTATGAGTTATGAGGTTCTGATTTCCTTCTGTAACCCTCTGTAGACCTTCTATAGAGCCTCTGTCTCTGCTTTGTCTCTGCACTGTAACTGCACTGTAGCTGCTTTGGTACTGTACTGTAACTGTTTTGTAGATCTTCTATAAGTGTTCTGTAGAAAATATGTGCGACTTTGGAAAAGTTGTCTAACTTTTGGAAAGGATGAATCTAAGTTCAAAAGAGCTAAAACAAGTGGAAGAAGCAGCTACTGAAGACTGAAGAGAAGACTAAGTGACAGTGAAAGTAGTGAGCTGTGAAAAGACATAGTAGTGGCTTTGATGACTCTTCATATCAGACATACCTCTTGGGATGTGTATCCACGACCTAAGAAGGATTACTGAGAGTTATTATGAGAGTATTGTAGTGAGGAGATGATGTACTATATATATATATATATATATATATATATATATATATATATATATATATATATATATATATATATATATATATATATATATATATATATATAGAGAGAGAGAGAGAGAGAGAGAGAGAGAGAGAGAGAGAGAACCAGAGATAGTCAATTCTATCAAAACAATGTAACTGTATATGAGAGATTGAGAGAGAGAACTATGAAGACATTGAAGATGAATATTATGTGATTGATTCCCATTTAAAAGATGGTGTATTCCTTTGTGTTCATTGTTCTATTGAAGAATTCTATGAAGATGTTGAAGATTATGGTTGATTCTATCAAATCCGTGGGAGATATTTACTATGATGCTGCGTGAAGATTTGCTATTTTCTTTGTTTTGGTCATCAAAAGAATGAAATAAAAGCTTTTTGATGTTACAATATAGATTTTCTTGCAGTAGAATCCCCTTTTCCTTGGGACTCCTCTTGGGGCTCCATGTTTTTGGTGCGCAACCAGGCGAAACTTGCCATCAACAAGCATCAGAAGAGGCTGAAAATGAAAGAAATGGCATTGTCAAAAAGAGGAGAATTCAATGGAAGTTTGCAAAGTTCCTTCTTCCACTGAAGAGTTGGAGATTCTTATTATCAAAGGCACTTTCCACAAGAAGTTCATCCCACAATGGAAGAAACATATCACCATCATGATGCATGCTCTCTCTGGTGGACTGTTTTCTCTTCCTGTTGAAGCAGCAGAAACTTGTATCTTGGTGGCAAACTGTTTGGGAACAAACTAAAGAGTAGAAACAGAGAGAATGACCATCCATGGAAGATTTGGCATTCATTGAGAAGTTTCCAGACATCATCAAGTGGGAAATTGTGAAGAAGCTTCAGGAGTCGTGGTCTGTGGAGGTTCATGAAAACAAGAAGGAAAAGAGTTGGAATTTGTTCGTGGATACTCAACAGCAAGATACGTGGGATGCTTGGTACACTGACAGTCTTCTGTTTGTCCAATTAGCAACCCACTGGAAGTTGGTAGACATAGTGTTTTTCACAACATATACTGTTGAAACCCTGAGAAGCTGGCATTATTATAATGACACAACAACGATCTTAAGAAGAATGAGTTTTGATACTTTCAGAATGGAATATCTCCCCCTCTGTAGTGGTTTGAAAGCCGAATTCAGAGATGTTGAGAAGAAGGAAGTAGAGGAGATGTTGGCCAGAGAATCCTCCAAAGACTGAAGCCCCCTCTGAAACTATCCTGTTGAGTACAGACCAACTAGTTGGAGCCAAGCCGCTGATGAATGACGCAATCATGAGGTAAGCGTTAGAATGAGTACAGAGGTACGTGAGAAGAGAGAAGGCAAAAATCAAAGCTGAGAATGAGCTCACAGCAAAAGCCTCCTTTGATGCCCTAAAAGCACTCTTTACAGAAGTCTCCATGGCAACTCAAGGTCCCCTTCCTAGTCAGATTTATCCTGGAAATATTAATGATAGGCCACAAATGTAGTCCCATTGCCAATTTTTAAGGGAGAGTACAATGAAGACCCTGATCTTCATGTAACAAAATTCATGGTAGCATGTGTGGCTAACAATGCCAGAACCCCTAAGCATTGGTTAGCAATATTCCTCGCCACTTTCAAGGGCGCGGCGTTTCAGTGGTATGAGAGACAAGCAGCAGAAACTTTTGATACATGGGACGACCTGAAGTTGGCCTTCCTCACTAAATTCAGGCGTGAAGGTTTTGAAGAGCAGATGCGAGAGGAGTTTATGAACCTAAGTCAATCCTTTGGGGAAAGAGTAGAAGTTTATATCTCGCGAATGGAATCCATCCTAAAGAGATGGACTAACCATCATTTGGACGAAGGTATCTAGAAAGGAGTGTTTCTCAGGGGCCTACAACGAAAAGCTCACAAGTTCGTGGAATTGAGAAGACTAGTCAATTTGCAAGCTGCAGTGGAAGGTGCAAGATTGTATGACGAAGTTGAAGCAAGGCTATCAATGACTCCAGGAAGAGGAGTCTTACATCCTCCCATGCCAGGAATGGTATACCCACCAAATGCAGTCCCAGGGATAGTTCCCTAACCCTATCCCTGAATGCAAACATTGCTGCAGTATAAGGCACCTAATCCATTGTGGTCGGGGCAGACAACAGTGCCTCAAATGATGGTTCAACCACAACAAGAGTGGCCTCAAACAGTTCCTCCAATGGCGACTCAACAACAGTGGAATCCTACCAACAGGAATCAACAATCCCAAGTCTCAACAACAGGAGCTCTGAATAAGAGCCAGAACAGAGGACCCTCTGGATCGACCCAACCAGTGTATGCAGTAATTATAGAAGCTTCCCAAAACCCTACTACAAGCACTTCAGGAGGTGAAAATCTGAAGGACTATTTATCCAATTCAGTTGCAAGTATCAAGAAAGAGCTTCTGGATGTGATTACAGAGCAGCTACAGACACTGAAGGTGAATATAGCCAATATGTCCACTCCTGTGGGAGTTGGAAGAGATGTGATGCGCTCTAATACATGGTGTGGAAAGTGTCATCAAGCAGGACACTTAGCCATTGAATGTACCCGAAAACCAACCATTCCTGGAGCCTTCTATTCCTACTGTTTGCGAAAGAACCATACAGAGGATGTTTGCTCTTTGAAAGAGATGCATGAACGAAGACAGAAGGATGAAAATGCGAGATTTAACTTGCTAGAATCCAAAATGACAACACATGATATTGGATCAAAGCCTAGGTGATGTGCCAGCCCTGTGAATCCCATTCTTCTAGACATTTTTCCTTTTTACTATCCTCTATTCTGGCACACGGTTTTTTTCGTATTAATATCCGAGTCCATTTTCAGGCCCATTTTTGGGGGTTTTCCCATGTGAACGCATCCTATCTTGCTCGAAACTGTGTTTTATCATGATAAGGTTGTTGGACACCTTGTTCTGCATAATTTTACTTCTTTGCACACTTTGTTCCAATGCGCGGATTTTCCGATATTAATATACGAATGTGTTTTCGAGTTTGTTTTGTGCATTTTTCCCATGTGAACACCCTGATTTTGCCTCGGACCAGGTGTTGCATATTTCCATCATTTTCCCCTCGTCTTCAGGCACATTTTTCCTATTTACAGATTTTTGATCCGATGAATGGTTTGGATTTTATTAAATTTTCTTCATTTTTCCCGTGTGACCGCGTTTCTTGTATCGCGCGTGAACGCGCCTGTTTCTAGTTTTACGCCCCTCGGGACGCCCCCTGGCGTCTGTGGTACGCACATCGCTGTCCCTGCCCTGTTTGACCCCGTCACTGCAAATTTTTTAATCCCTGCCCGCGCATGCGCATGGGATGGGGGTGTGTTTCTTACCCCTCCATTTTCTATTTTTAAAGTTATTTTTATTTTTCTTTTTCCATTAAAAAAAACAAACACAGCAAAAGCAAAACAAAAGAGAAAAAAAACCCACCTCGAAAAAGAAAAAAAAACAAAAACAAAAACAAACAACACGGCCACAAAACGAAGAAGAAAGAAAAAAAAAAGAAAAAAAACACAACCTAATACATAATCCTAATAATACATAAATCCTATATATATATATATATATAAATAATTTTAAAAACACACACAAAAGAATATAAAGAACACAAAGCAAGAAAAAACAAAAAGAACAAAAGAGCAAGAAAAAAAAGAAGAAAGAAACAAAGAAAAATAATTTTAAAAAAAGGAAAAAAATTAAAAAATACCTATCTGTTCCTGTTGTGCCCGCGTCCTTCCCTCCTTCCCCTCCTTCCTCCTCCTCCCTTTCTCCTTCCTCTTCCTCCTCCCCTCCTTCTTTCTTCTCCTTCTTCTCCTCTCCTTCCCCTTCTTCTTCTTCTTCTTCTTTTTCTCCTCCTTCTTCTCTCCCCCCCTCGGCCGTGCCAGCGCCGTTACTCCCGTCGGTCGCCTCCCGATGACGCCCTGTGATGCTGTTGCTCCTGCAGTTCGCCGCCCCTCCGCCCTGCTACTGAGGAACGCCACCTGCCCGCCTAGGTCGCTGCCGCTTCCTGCGCCCCACCCACCAGCCTCCTCGACCACCACCACCACCACCACCACCTCCTCCTCCTCCACCACCACCAGCCACATCCTCCTCCTCCTCCACCACCACCTGCCACACCTTCCTCCTCCCCCTCCTCCTCCTCCTCCCCCTCCCCTTCCTCCTCCTCCTCCTCCAACCACCCTACCCCCCTCTGGTTAGTACCTCACCCTAGTTAATAACTAATCTAACACTAGTTAGAACCTAAACTAACCCTAGTTCGTCCCACTAACCCTACCTAAACTAATCCTAGTTAGTCCTACTAACCCCACCTACACTAACCCTAGTTAGTCCCACTAACCCTAGTTAGTTTCACTAACCCTAATTCAACTAACCCTAGTTAATTGACCCCTAACCCTAGTTAGATTAACTAACCTTTAGTTAGACCTAACTAACCCTAGTTAGACTTACTGAACCTAACTAGACTAATCTAACTAACCAGACTTAACCTAGTCAACTAGACTAACCTAACTAACCAGACTTAACCTAATTAACCAGACTAACCTAACTTAACAAACTAACCCAACCTAACTAACCTAATTGATTTACTCAACTAAATTAACTTAATCAACATTCTCCAACTAAGCTAATCTAATCCACTTAATCTACTCAGTTAGCCCCCATTCCTGCCTTTTCTCTTCCGTTCTTTTCCCGCTGAGTACGGGTGTGCTAGCGGGCAATCACGCGCGAGGACGCACTTCCGATTTGTCCGTGCGGTGGAGTATTGCAGTCCGCCATTCACACGCAGTCATCCTTTGGTGTTCACAGGCAGTCCGGGTACCGCCTTTTATTTTTCAACTCGCAAAATATATAAAAATACATAAAAAATAAATAGAAAATACATAAAAAATTTCAAAAATTCATTTAAATTTTTTAAAAAATTGTAATTTTTTTGAAAATTTAACAATATTGTTGAAATTATTTGGAATATTTTAAAGGTGGAAATTTAAAAAAAAATTGTAGGAAAATCAAAATATAAAAATTCAATGAAAAATGAGTAAAATTCATTAAAAATTAGTAAAGATACATAAATAAAATCAAAAAAATTCCAAAAAACTACACAAATCTCCTTGTCCATTTTTCCACTGATTTCTCAATAAAAAATATTTCCATAAATGGCAAAATACTATTTAAAGCCAAAAAACCCTTAATTTTAATTTTATAAAAAATTATTTTAAATTCTAAAAATCAGTTGGCAAATCATGAAAGAATTCACATACATTGTGCACACTTGCTAGATGGCTAAAAATTCACTCTTACACTTCATAACATATTCATGTGTCATATATCCTGATTTAATTATTAAAAAAAATAATTAATAATAATAATAATAACAAAATAAATAAACCAAACTTGATGCCAGGAGGCATATTTCACGGTGGATTTTGTGAGGTTTTGTAGTGGATTTCGTAAAATTTTATTATTACCAGGGCTCATGCACAAAGTGGATTCTTTGTGCGAAAAGTCGATGGGAACGCCTATCATTTTCGGGCATTTTGTTAATTTAATGTGTAAGTAGGTGATTCCATAGCGAGTGATTCTGCAAAATACATATTTAAATTAATAAATGTTTATGAGTTTAGAGTGCGCACTCGTAATAAATTAAGGTTATGATTGATTTCTAACCAATTTATTTTTATAGCTGAAGACTGCTAGGTATTCACTTTTGTCGGTTTAATTGTATTATTTTTTTAACAATTGTGAATGCTTCAGTTGATGTGTAGAGCAAGCAGCGGTGACAGTGGGAAGCATTAGATGATAGCGTGTATTCAAATTATCATCAATTTTTGATGGGCGCGTATCTTAGGCATGGCGTCCATATTTTGATGCGCTTATTTATTAAAGCACTTGATATTTATTTATTATTTTTGTATGCGCATGGACGCACGATTTAAATATTTGTATTGGACATTGTATTTGGGTACCGCCTGACTTCTTGGGCGCCCAATAGCGTTAATTCTTTAGTGGCACAAAAGCAAACACAAAAGCTAAAGCGTGCTAATTGTAAATGGACTATTTCTTGAGCTTGAAGATGAATAATATATAAAATACATGCTTTGTGGAGCGCTCACACAAGGCATGGGGGGAGATTGCACCCAATTGGTCTCTTGTTCATGTCGTGTAAACTTTCTTCATTGATTTTTGTGCAAAAAGTAGAGTTCTTTTGTTCTTGGGGACCTTCTGACGCTCACTATGCGCGCATACGGCGTCCGATCTGTGCACCAGTGGTATCAAAGCGAAGCTGAGATCGAGAGCTTCCAATCGCATCTCACGCGAAGGCGGAGATCCTGGAACGATTGAGCTCTACAGTCAGTCTCGTGGCAAACGGTCGATACCAACGTGTTCCTGGCAGTGTTTTGTTTGAGAAGTTACAGAGAAGAAAGAAGAGAAGTTCATAAACATTAAAGTGTCAAAATTAAGGCTTAAGCTTTAAAAGCTTAAAGCCCTTCAAATCGTCAATTCGCTGCAGTAGTATGTCGTCGTCAGACTCAACGGCGTAAAAAAATGCCCCCCCTCAAAAAAACGAAACGGCGATACATATTTCCTTAAGCTTCATAAAGCTTAAGTCCATTAAGCTTAAAAAGCTTAATCACCTAAATCACATTAAGCTTTCAACTTCCTCAACCAACAAAACTTACCTTCCTAGCGGCCGTTCATACTGCTTGTAAGTTGAATTGGTTTTGGAGCTCCAAGAAGTCCCTGTTCACACTTGCAGTCTTGCTAAACCAGTTTCAGCAAAAGCAAAAGTTCACACGTAGACTATACGCAGTCTATACGCACAATTCTTTTCTTGGAAGACGGTTGTGACATTGAATTTCACAATCGTAAAGGAGAAATACTACAAAAGCCAAACTAAAAAAAAATAAATACAAGCCTTGTAAACCTGCCTTTGAGCTGCGCTCATGCCATTACCAATAATGTATCCAAAGCAAAACCCATAGTTTGTTATAAATGTCATCAACTTGGACATCTAGCAGCCAATTGTCAATCTAAAAAGCCATCCATCCATATCAATTATCTGGGAGCAATAGAAGATGAAGAACATGAGGAAATGCCGGACTTTACGGAAGACGATGACGACATTGGTACTACTTTGGATACTTTGCCAGGTATGCCAACTCCCCATTCCTTATTAACAATGAAATGTTTTGTGCATGGTAAAGAAAAGACTATTTTACATGATGATGGTAGCACACATGACTTTATTTGTGCAAAATTAGTCAAAGAATTGAATTTACAAACTGTTTCTACACATTATCGCATCAAGGTTGCATTCTTAGGTACGAGATATAATGGAACACAAGAGGTGCATAATTTAGAAATTAAAATTGGTGATTATACTGAACGAAGAAATTTCTTAGTTGTACCTTTGCAGTCTAGTGACATTATCTTAGGAATGCCTTGGCGTCATCAATACAATCCTGATATAGATTATTCTACGCATTCAATTAAAATTTATTTTCAAGGAAAACAAATCACACTGCATGGTATGCACGCTTCCAATAATTTTCCATTACTTACTCATACTTAGGCTACATATGCATTATGTAAAAGTAGCAAATTCTATTTAATATGAGTGAATGAAATTCAAGCTAAAGAAAAATAGATGCATCCTAGGCATACACAATTTCTTGCCCAATTCCAAGATTGTTTTGCTGCTGCTGATTTACCACCTGGATTACCACCTTCACGTCCTGAAGATCATAAGATAGATTTAATTCCTGGAACACAACCACCATGTAAAGCACCATATAGACATAACCAAATTGAACAGAAAGAAATTCAAAACCAAATAGAAGAATTGCTTAACAGAGGATTAATTAGACCTAGTAGTTCTCCATTTGGTGCACCTGTTTTATTAGTGAAAAAGAAAAATAATACCTATCACATGTGCATTGATTATCGTGCCCTAAATAAAATTACTGTTAAGAATAGATATCCTATTCCTAGGGTAGATGATCTTATGGATAAACTACAAGGATCTGCCATATTCAGTAAGATAGATCTTAAATCTGGATATCATCAAGTAAGATTGGACAAATCTGATATATTCAAAACTGCATTTAGAACACAATTTGGACACTATGAATTTTTGGTTATGCCTTTCGGTTTAACTAATGCACCAGCCACATTCAGTCGTATGATGAATTGCATATTTCTGAAACATCAGCATTGTGTCATTGTTTTCTTTGATGATATATTAGTTTTCAGTAAAAATGAGAATGAGCATTATGAACATTTGTCTTTAGTTTTTAAGTTATTAAAAGACAATCAATTATATGCTAATCCCGAAAAGAGTGAATTCTTCCAAACAGAAATTGAATATATAGGACATATTATTTCATTAGAAGGTATTAAAGTCGACCCTAAAAATATAGAAGCAATTTTAAATTGGCCCATACCCAAAAATGTACATGAATTACGTTCTTTCCTAGGTCTTGCTAGTTTTTACAGAAAATTTGTAAGGAATTTCTTATTACTTGCATTACCTTTGACAAAACTCTTAAAGAAGGGTATCGTGTATAATTGGTCTGATAATCAACAAAAGTCCTTTGATTTGCTGAAAAATGCTTTAACTCATGCTCTTGTATTACAATTACCTGACTTCAATAGACCATTCTTCTTAGTAGTTATTGACGCAAGTGGATATGGAATATGAGCAGTCCTTATGTAAGATTCTCATCCCATAGCTTATTCTAGCTGCAAACTCAAACCATTTGAACTTAAATATTCTACCTATGACAAAGAATTGTTAGCCGTAGTACAAGCCTTATGTCAATGGAAACATTACTTAATGGGATCTGAATTCATGATCAAAACTGACCAACAAAGCATTAGACATCTCCTTAGTCAACCACAAATATCTGACCAACACATTAAATGGGCCACTTTTATTTAAAGTTTTCATCCCATTATACAATATCAACCTGGAAAAGAGAATGTTGTTGCTGATGCTTTGAGTAGAAGACTGACAATTCAAAATATTTGTGTGATATCATTTGATTCCCTTATTCCTATGCAAGATACTTATCATCAGGATCCTACTTTTCAAGCCGATTGGAATAAACTAGTTGCAAATAATTGGATTACTATTGATTCATTGTCTTACACTAATGGATTTATGTTTTATGAAAAAAGATTATGTATGACTGTTCCATTTCGATCATTTGTTTTGCATGAAATTCATTGTCCCCCATATCAAGGTCATAGAGGAATTATATCTACTTTGCGTACATTGATTGAAGATTTTTATGGGCCACACATGGACACTGATGTATCTACTTTTGTATCTGAATGCTTAATTTGTCAACAAGTTAAAAGACACCATGGTAAACAATATGGTTTACTAATGCCATTATCTATTCCATCACGACCATGGAAGCAGATTTTAATGGATTTTATCACTGGTTTACCTAACACTAAAGCTAACGATGATATGATTTGGACTGTTGTAGACAGGTTTAGCAAACAATCATATTTTATTCCATGCAAGAAAACTTTAACTGCATCTCAAGCTGCTCAATTACTTTTGAAAACTATTTTCACTAACCATGGTTTACCAAAAGTCATTATTTCTGATCGTGATTCTAGATTCTGCAATAATTTTTCGATTACTTTGTTTGCTAACTTAGGAACAAAGATTGATTTTTCATCTGCATTTCATCCTGAAACAAATGGTCAAACAGAAGCTATTAACAGTACTATTTTAGATCTTTTGCGTGCTTACACCATTTCAAAACCACATACATGGGATACATATCTACATTTACTTTAGTTTGCATATAATAACACACCACATACAGCTACAAAGAAAGCACCATTTGAAATTATTTATGGATATCGATTGTCTATACCTGCTACATCATTATCTAACAGAATTCAAACTGCTGATGATATTGCTAACATGCATGCTATTATTTTTGATGAAGTTAAAGATATGATTGCCAAAGCCCAACAATCATACACAAAACAAGCAAACAAGAAACGACAGGCTATGAATTTTAAAGTTGATGATTATGTTTGGTTAGGAATTGAAAAACGCAGATTACAAAGTGTAGATAAACGCCCCGTTGTCAAATTAGCACCTAGATTTTATGGACCATTCAAGATCATACACAAAATCAATGACAATGCATTTAAACTAGAATTACCACAACATTGGAAAATTCACAACACTTTCCATATCAGTTTATTATGACCCTTTAGAGGACAACTACCTATACACCCTGTCTATGAAAACCATCCTTTGCTAGACGAAGAAACTGAAATCCTTGAGCCTGAAACTATTATAGATACTGACTTTATGACCACTAGAACTGGCCGTAGATATTCTAGATATTTGGTTAAGTTTAAAAATCATCCTGTTGAAGAGGCCCAATGGATACACCCTACAGACCTAAGTGCTTTTCCCACACTATTAACTCCACATTGAGCTAATAGCAATTGAGGACAATTGCTATCCCACCCCGGGGTACGATGCCAGGAGGCATATTCTACGGTGGATTCCGTGAGGTTTTGTGGTGGATTTCGTAAAATTTTATTATTACCGGGGCTCATACACAAAGTGGATTCTTTGTGTGAAAAGTCAATGGGGCCGCCTATCCTTTTCGGGCGTTTTGAAAATTTAATGTGTAAGTGGATGATTTCATAGTGGGTGATTCTGCAAAATACATATTTAAATTAATAAATGTTTATGAGTTTAGAGTGCGCACTCGTAATAAATTAAGGTTAGGATTAATTTCTAACCAATTTATTTTTGTAGTTGAAGACTGCTAGGTATTCACTTTTGTCGGTTTAATTATATTATTTTTCTAACAATTGTGAATGCTTCAGTTGATGTATAGAGCAAGCAACGGTGGCAGTGGGAAGCATTGGAGGATAGCGTGTATTCAAATTATCATCAATTTTTGATGGGAACGTATCTTAGGCATGGCGTCCATATTTTGACTCACTTATTTATTAAAGCACTTGATATTTATTTATTATTTTTGTATGCGCATGGACGCACGATTTAAATATTTGTATTAGACATTGTATTTGGGTATCGCCTGACTTCTTGGGCGCCCAATAGCTTTAATTCTTTAGTGGCACAAAAGCAAACACAAAAGCTAAAGCATGCTAATTGTAAATGGGGCTATTTCTTGAGCTTAAAGATGAATAATATATAAAATACATGCTTTGTGGAGCGCTCACATAAGGCATGGGGGGAGATTGCACCCAATTGGTCTCTTGTTCATGTCGTGCAAGCTTTCTTCATTGATTTTTATGCAAAAAGTAGAGTTCTTTTGTTCTTGGGGACCTTCTGATGCTCACTACGCGCACATACAACGTCCGATCTGTGTACCAAAACCAAATAATATACAAAATACAAACACATCTAAAATACAAATGAAGAAAACCATAAAAAAACAAAAAAAAAATAAAATAAAAATCAACAAAAACACTAAGGTGCTTTATTTTTTTTCAGCGAGTGGTCTTTGTTTTTGTTTGACTGGATTCATTGCATTTGGGAGACTACTCCGTGCGCCTTCAGTTTATTGCATACACACCCCTACCAAGTATTTATTTTGTGAGTTTTATTTATTTTCATTACCTCTTAACCACAATTAATTGCTAAAATAAACTATATTCACCCACTTTTCCACACGCATCGCACTAAACACACGGTTTCTAATAATAAAAATCAACCAACCATTCACTTTGCACGCGCTACGTGTGCTTAAGAGGCACCTTAATTTTTAATAAAAATAAACCAGCCGTCACAAAAAAGCACGCACTGGAAAAAAAGCGCTCCACATCACTATTAATTTCTAATCAATAAATTTGCATTTAGAGGCCCACTTTGGGAATCGTAGTCCAGGTTTTGATAAAGCACCATTTCACCCTAATAATTTGTAATTAAAATTTTAAGAAGGAACCAAATTTTTTTTATTAAGGTTTATAACCTAATAAAATTTCACCCATTGTTAATAATTTGTTAAAATGAACCCTTCATTAAAATAAAATTCCCCTCACTACACTTTTTTTTCCCTTTTTAATAAACACGCTTCGTGGGAGGGGAGCGTAAAGTCCTTTAAGTTGAAATTTTTGGTCAAGGTTATGGTCCGGTCTTGATTTACATTTTTATGGTATTATGGTTTGTCTATGTGTTACTATTACGGGTACCATTTGTAGTTTTTTCTTTCTTTCTTGCCTAATACGGGGTTTTGGGTGCCTGTTTGTTGCATCGCATGAAGTTTTCAGTCGCATATGTGTAGAGGTCATGCCGAATTTTTTTCTAGGATGTGGGTTGTTTGGGGTGGTAAATTGGTTAGCTACGTCTATGTGTGTGTGTGTTTCTTTTGGATTGATTCCTTTTTGATAGCCCTTTGGTTGTTTTGCAGGCATTCTTTGTGATTGTTTGTGTTGTGGTGTGTGTGTTTTCCATCTGAATGGCGCCTCACGTTGCTCCTCCTATCTAGTATGTATCGCTGGTCAGTAGGGAATATTCTTCCCTACTGGCTTTTGAGCCTTTAGCGAAAGCAGGACTTGCGACTTTCGTGGCTGCTTCATTCCCATTGATTCCAGATTATCCATCCTTGTGTGATGAGTTCCTTACATCATACAACAAGAAGTCCGGCCTGGTTCATGGTGCTTCCATGATATTGATACCCCGAGGGTTAGGAAAGGCTTTGTCTCTTCCCTACAAAGGAGAGCCCTTTGTTACAGCTAGACAATTATTCTCCAACAATGAGATTTTCAAGCTATTATAGAAGTAGATTAAGGAAATTATGGATGTCAAGAAAGTGATCAACACTTCAGGAGTATCTTTTTCCATGATCACTGATCCTCTTTGAAAGTTGGTTTGTCAGTTTCTCTAAGACAGGTTTATACCTGCCAAAACACCATCCCATTACTTGTCCAAAGAGCTCTTTACAGCTTCCAAGATGGTATTAAAAGGAGTGGCTATTGATTGGAGTACTTACATGCTTACAAAGATGGACCAACATTTTGTCAAAGTAACCAAAGGAAATGTTACAAATGTCACATATGGATCCTACTTGTATGCTTTCTTGACATACTTTGGCCTAAAGAAAGGTATGCTACCACCTCCTCCATCTGATCCAGTACCTCCCCCTCCACCTTCAGAAGAGTCAGAACCTATTGATATAGAGGATCTTGATTCTCCTCCTCCAGTGGTCATTCAGCGAAAGCACTTGGAGCATGTGGCAGATAAAACTCCTTCAATTCTTTCTTCAGTAACAATTCCTGCTACATCTGGCAGTGACCTCCCTGCCTACCTCACATGTAACAATTTTTTCAGAGTACATAGAGAGGGTTCCTTGGACATATCAGTCCCTTCACTGAACAGTTTAGTGTCAGGAGATGCCATTCCATTCCTTTGTAAAGACATCTAGAGTTCGATTGAACTTTCAGTGACAGCTTGTGTTCAACAGCTATATGCTTCTTTCTATGAAGTACTGATGCAGTCCAAAGACCGGTTGCATAAGGCAACCTCAGAGTTAGCCTATGCTAAAGATACTCTTGCAGATCTGTTTAAGCAGATGGAGCAGCATACCCAAATGATTGAGACCCAGAGAGAAGAACTATCTTCTTTGAAGATTCAGTTAACAGAAGCTCAGTCATAGGTCACTAGAGTCTCAAAGGAGAAAGAGAGAATGTCCAAAGAAGCTCAAGAGTTTCAGACTCTTTTAGATGCAAAACTGTCAGCTTTACAGACTGCTCATAATACAGTGGAATCACAAGCTTCCCAGATTAAACAGTTGCAAGACCAATTGGCACAGTCACGGTCCGTTCCTCCAAGCCCCAATGTTCCTATTATTCCTTCTATCTCTAAGCAGGACTTGGCAGTTCTCCAGAGATAGGCCACATTGTGTCCATTTTTTCAAGATAAAGTGGAAAGATTGCAGTCCAGGATGGATTTGTTATGGTTTACATTTGAGCACTTTCAGGAGTATGTTCCTCCGGACCATTCTTTCTTTGTCCACTATCAGTTGTAGAAGTTGACCTTCTATATGAAGCTTTCAACGATGGATCTTCCTCTTCCAGAGGATGGTTGGAGTGGGGCTTGGTCTCCTGATTTGCTGACCGAAGTGGTCCATATGGTGTTTGAAGATTCTATGATGACGGATATCATGTTGATGTCTTACATGTATCTACGAGGCGATCTGTTGATTTCAGATGATGTAGATCTGGCATGGTATGTGGGGGATGTGATTTTGCAAGCTGTTTTGTATGTCAACTATTTGGAGTTGCGGATAGATGACATGTTCCAGTGTTATTCCTCAAAAGTGGCTACTTGCCCTTACAATTCATGGCACTCAATGATTGATTCTGTGGTCCTGAATCAACGTCAGAATACCGTTTCTACTTATATGCAGAGCACTAACCAACTGAGGGTGGATCTCCTAGCTTATCTTTCCAAAAACTATCCATTTGATTCATCCTTTTTTGATGCCTATCAGAGAAGATCTATTTTAGGTCCCTTTGTTCCTAGCCTATTGTACTATCAACAAATGGCTCATCGCTATGATACTTATCTTTCCCTTTATCAAACAAACTCAGCAGCTATCTTACCTTTTCTTTTCCAACCTCAAGGTTTTCCTCAAATTCCTATATTTACCTATTGTTCTTTCATCGAAGATCAAGTTTTTCCCCCTTCTCCACTATGTCCTTCACCATCTATCCATATACCTTCTACTTTTCCTGTTTATCAATTGACACCTTTCCTAATTGATTCACTTAAATTTTCAGCCACTCCTTCTTTATGTTATTCCTCCTTTTATGATTTTGCCTACCCATCTCTTCATCCTCTTTTACTTATTCCACTTCCATCTCCTGCCACTTCTATTTCTCAACCCCCTCAATTGGTTAGTGAGTATGAAGGATTTGATCAGAGATTCCAAGAAGAAGAGGATGGAGCTCGACTGATTCTCTTACACGACCACAGATAAACATGCCAATAATTCCAGGGGACTGGACTACTACTAGTCAAGCATACCAGAATTACCTCCATTTTACTCATCAATATTTACAATCTCTAGATCCTTCAGTGAGATTGACAGCTCATTTTGCTTGGTATTTAGCATACATGCATAGGCATTCCCATAACGATCAAAAGGCCATTCCAAAGCTTTGTATGAATGTCAATGTGAACATTGATTCCCAATAGTTGGATGTCCTCTATTTTCATGTCCTATGTCTCCCTAGTAGATATCTTGTTTTGCTAGAAAGGATGTGCTGCCTTCAGTTCTTTCAAAATCCTCCAAAGACATTTGTGGATGAGTCCTTCTCCATGGATCGTTTTCGAAACCACCAAGCCTTCAAAAGGGATCACCTTCACTGATACCTTTGCAATGTATTTTGAATGATTCTTAATGATATATATCTCTTTTTGGAGGTGTCATTTAGATGGTTGTGTTAGTGTTTGTGTGTGTTGTAATAATTGTATGTGATGAGTTCATGCTGGTTGAATAATTTGTTCAAGAGCTCTTTTCAACCTATTGATGGTGGATGGAAAGCCTATGGTGGAAAGATGAAGAATAACCTCTTATATCCTTTACAAATTTATTATGAATTTTAAATGATTATCAGATGAGTTAATGAATAATGAAGTTTTCTTTTAGAAGTATTTTTCTCAAGATACAGGTGATAAGTTGGGGTCGTGGTTAAGAGAGATTATTGAAGATCCTATAAAATATCAAAATTGATCTCTTTAATGAACTTATATTCTTCTTTTCCTTATGTCGTGAGGACACTTCCTTTCTAAGTGTGGGGATATGTTGAGACTGGAAAAAGACTGAATTTTGGACTGATTTTTATTGTTTTTGAGGTCTGAATGATTGATTTTTGAGGGATTTAGAGTGATGTATGATTGATAATGGAAGTTTTTAAGAGTGTTTTGGATGATATTGATTATGTTTTGGAAGCTCATAATGATTCTTAGTGAAGATATGAAGCTCTGTTATGTTCTGATAGGTTCTGATTGGTTATGTATACCTTTTGTATAGCTTCTGTTTTGTTCTGATTTTCTTCTGTATGAAGCATGGATTGATGATTGATGAATATTGAGATCTTTTGGAAGCCTATTGAATAGTTTTTTATAGTATGGAATGGTTTGAGAATGAGTTATGAGGTTCTGATGACCTTCTGTAACCCTCTGTAGACCTTCTGTCTCTGCTTTGTCTCTCTACTGTAACTGTTCTGTAGACCTTTTGTAAGTGTTCTGTAGAAAATATGTGTGACTTTGGAAAAGTTTTCTAACTTTTTGAAAGGATGAATCTAAGTTCAAAAGAGCTAAAACAAGTAGAAGAAGCAGCTACTGAAGACTAAAGAGAAGACTAAGTGACAGTGACAATAGTGAGCTGTGAAGAGACACTGTAGTGGCTTTGGTGCCTCTTCATATCAGACATAACTCTTGGGAGGTGCATCCACAACCTAAGAAGGATTATTAAGAGTTATTATGAGAGTATTTTAGTGAGGAGATGATGTACTATTGAGAGAGAGAGAGAGAGAGAGAGAGAGAGAGAGAGAGAGAGAGAGAGAGAGAGAGAGAGAGAGAGAGAGAGAGAGAGAGAGAGAGAGAGATAGTCAATTCTATCAAAACAGTATAACTGTATATGAGATATTGAGAGAGATAACTATGAAGACATTGAAGATGAATATTATGTGATTGATTTCCATTCAAAGATAGTGTATTCTTCTATGTTCATTGTTCTATTGAAGGATTTTATGAAGATGTTGAAGATTATGGTTAATTCTATCAAATCCGTGGGAGATATCTACTATGATGCTGCGTGAAGAATTGTTGTTTTCTTTGTTTTGGTTATCAAAAGAATGAAATAAAAGCTTATTGATGTTACAAGATAGATTTTCTTGCAATAGAATCCCCTTTTCCTTGGTGTTCCTCTTGGGGCTCCAAGTAGATGAGACCACTATTGATAGTGGTATGGTGCATGTAGTTACCCATGATGATGCAGCTGAGCCTAGACTTCTGGCATCGTGTCACCTTGTAGATTAGTTACTCAGTAATACGACCTATACCTTTGATTGGATTTTAGACAGTATGACATCTTGTCATGTTACTCCACATAGAGCTTGGTTCTCTTCTTATAGGGAGGTTGATGGATGTATTTCTTTGGGCCTTGAGTAGGATTGCCATGTTATTGGTACAGGGGATATACACTTGGCTTTGCCAAATGGGTCTTCTCTTATGCTTCGTGATGTCTTGCATATACCTACACTCAGTAAGAGCTTGAACTCAGTCAGTGAGTTGCATGGTGCAAGATATTATGTCTCTCTTGGGGATACTTCATGGAAAATCCCTTGTGATTGCTTGGTATTGCCTAGAGATGCTAGATATGACAGTGATTATGTAGTGCATGTCTCTCATGTGGGAGATTCTATGGTTGCATTTATGTAGATACCACATGCATTTTTATGGCCGCCTAGGCCATGTACGACACACTGAGATGGATGCTTTATGTGATATGGGCTTATTGCATGCTCTTCCCCCTGCTACTTGCCCTCATTGTACTCATGGTTCGTGCAGAGCCTCTTTGGCTTATGGCGATCATGTGAGGCATGCTCCTCTAGATCTAGTCCATGTTGCAGTATATGGACCTATGCCTTCCCAGTCACTTGGTAGAGCATCGTATTTTGTGACCTTCATGGATCATGCTACCCATAGTAGTGTTTGGGCTTACCCTTTGGTACGGATTGAGGATGCTGCTACTATGCTTGACAGGTTTATGGATTCAGCTAGTAGTAGGCCTAGATGCTTGCATATGGATTATGAGAGTCATGCTATCTCTCCCAGCTTACGATCTCTTGTCAGCAATATGGCATTGATTTCTTATGCCCACGGTATTATGGGATTGCTCATGGCATGTGCCTGACTTTACAGGCAAAGGTTGCTTCTATGCTTACCATAGCTAGGTTGTCTTATGCCTTTTGGACTGATGCCCTTATGACAGAAATCTACTTGGTTAATCGGACGCCGTTTTTCTCTTTGGATGTTATTACTCTGCATGAGGCATGGAGTGGCATGAGACCCTCCTATGATCACTTGAGGATGTTTGGGTGCTAGGCATATGTCATTATGCCACATGAGCATATGTCACACAGATGCATATATGCAGAATTTGCATAAGCAATGGATCAAAGGCATAAAAATTAAGTTCACTAGTGGCTCCTGTTGCCCTGACCATTTATTTTGAAGAAAAGATGATGATGATACCCCTTGTCAACAGAAGCCAAAGCCATCAGAGCCACGGCTTATAGAAGGTCCGTGCTATGTGACATTCCTAGATGCATCCTCTGAATATGAATCCCTAAGTCTAGAAGAAATCACCACTCACATAGAAACAACAAAGCTCTGATACCCTTCCAGCAATCTCACCAAACAAATGAGTCAATCGTTCAGAAGGAGGACACTAGTTCTAGTGGAACATCAGACGATGACACCACTCCCTTGAAGGAGTTAGACCTCTATCCAAAAGAAATCCGTGGGACATTTATCCGCGAAGTGGAAGGTGAAAGGCAAGTGACGTTCCTGGATATTGATGGTATTGAACATCACCTGAAAGTGGGTCTCAATCTTCCAGAAGAAGAACTAGTGGTCCTGCGAGACTTACTAAAGGAGAACTTAGATGTGTTTGTTTGGTCGTATAAAGATCTAAAGGGGATTGATCCCACAGTATGCCAACATCACATTGACCTAGAGCCTGATGCCAAACCTGTAAGGCAAAGACAACGGCATATGAATCCCAATTATTCTGCTTTGGTGAAGGCTGAATTATTGAAGCTCCTTGAAGCAGAGTTCATTTATCTCGTGGCTAACAGTGAATGGGTTTCGCCCATTGTGGTTGTACCCAAGAAGAACGGGAAACTTCAAATATGTGTGGATTTTCGAAATCTCAAATCAAAGACAAAGAAGAATCATTTCCCTATCCCTTTCATAGACCAACTGTTGGACACAGTGGCAGGCCATAAGCTCTATTCTCTCTTGGATGGATTCAGCAGATGTAACCAAGTCCAAATCGCAGAAGAGGACCAATACAAAACAACCTTTACAACAGAATGGGGAACCTATGCCTATAGAGTGATGCCATTTGGGCTCTGTAATGCTCTTGCCACCTTCTAATGAGTAATGATGGCTGCCTTCTAGAATCATCTACATGATTTTATTGAGGTGTATCTCGATGACTTCTGTGTCTATAGCCTAATCCGTGAGCATTGGGAACACCTAGAGCAATGTTTTGACCGATACCGAGAGTATGAAATCTCTCTTAACCCCGACAAATGTATCTTTGGCATCTCATCAAGAGTTCTTCTGGGCCATATTGTCTTTGCACAAGGGATTGCAATAGACTCGCGAAGATTGAGAAGATTGCCACCTTGACAACACCAACAAACCTTAAGCAACTGAGAGGATTTCTTGGCCATGTGGGCTACTATAGAAGATTTATTGCACATTTTGCAACTAAGGCAACCCCTCTGCATAAGCTCCTAAGGAAATATACGGATTTTCTTTGGCCTAATGATTGCAAAGAAGCCTTTAATACCCTAAAATAATGCCTCATCCAAGCACCTATCTTGTAGCCTCCTGACTGGACGAAAGAGTTCCATGTGCACACAATAGGTGTTGTCTTATGTCAAAAGGGCCCCTCTAAATTAGATCAACCAATCTATTATGCAAGTCAGAAAGTAACTGACGGGGAGCAGAACTACATAGTGACAAAGCTTGAGTGCTTAGCAATGGTGTTTGCACTGGAGAAGTTTCGACACTATCTACTGTCAACTCATTTCAAGTTCTATGTGGATCATGAAGCCCTATCCTTCCTAATGAACAAAGCAGATATCAAAGGACGAATAATGAGATGGTTGCTCCTGTTTCAGGACACTTCATCTTTGCATCTCTTGTATAACGCACCGCCTAGCAAGGTGTAGGGGGCTGATTCTAATAGAAGGTTCTTCTTCTCATGGCTTGAGATGCCAGGAGGATACTGTTGAGTTGCCAGGAGGTTGGCTATGTTTGCATACAATGGAGTAATTGTGTCGACTAGAAATTCTCAGTTCAAGAAGAGGCCTAGATTGAAGCAAGATCATCCGAAAGCTAGGTGAATCAGTCATGGCATCTCTGGCATGAGGTTCTTGGTTCTTCCTTAGTTTTTAGCTTATTTTCCTCTTGTAACAGTGATGCATGGATATCAATAAGCTTAGAGTTTGGCATATTGATTAAGGTTGTTGATACAGTATTATATTGAGGAGGTAAACTTTTAAGTAGAATACCAATGCGAACATCTTCTTCCATTTTAATGTTGATTCCTGTAAGATGGGTTAGAAGTCCTCCCATGTAATTTAGATATGTGGCAAGTGATGTGCTAGAATTCATGTCAAGCCTTAAAAATTCAATCAAAAGACCATACTTTGATGACATAGAATGTGCACCAAATAAAGTGTCAAGTCTCTTCCATGTATCATGTGAAGTATCACAGTTATCCACATCGTGGATATAGATGTCATCTAGCTCCAGTTTGATAATGGCATGAGTCTTATCATCGTTCTTTTGCCAAGTGATTGCCAGCAAGTCCGCATCACGAGGATTCTTTTCTTTGCCACTTGTGATAGCCTAGAGACCCTTGTTCATTAGGATAAGCTTGATGTGAGTCTGCCAAGTGTGAAACCCGACCCCCTTAAAGTGAACTGTTGGAGAGTCCTTTCCTATGTTTGGAGTTGCAAAAACAGTAGCAAATCAGCTCCAAAATTCTTAGATTTCAGTAGCAAAAGAAATGATCTTGAGTGTGCTAGCAAGCATAAGTATCGACTTACAAAGGCCCTCTGGGCATACAGAACCTCCCATAAGGTTGCTACTGGATAGACCCCTTTCCAACTGGTGTAAGGTACATAAGCTGTTTTCTCGGTTGAATTGAAATTTTCCTCTTTGCGAGTGGCTATCAAAGAATTCTTGGGAGATGATGAGTTATTGCAATGCTGCCTCCTGCACTTGGAATATTTAGACGAGACTTGCAAGATGGCTCTACAGTGCATGGAAGCCACGCAAGCCCGACGTAAGGCTTACCATAACAACTTCATTAAACACAAGGAGTTCAATGAAGGTGATTTGGTTTTGGCCTATGATTTGAGATTTGGCAAGTTTCTTGGCAAGATTCAATAATGGTGGATGGGCCCATACAAGGTACTTGCTGTCAACCCTAATGACTCTATTCAGGTGCAAGCCATTGATGCCTCTGATGATCCCTTTCTGATCAATGGCTATCGCTTGAAGAAGTATTTCTCTCCTTGGGGATCTTGACAATCACAGTCACCCCATCCTTTCCCCCATTGGCATGGCACTGTAATTCTTTTGATGCTACTTCTGATAGTCGTTCTTTTGCCACTCCTAAAGAGGTGCATGTAACCCTCTGTTCCCTCCGGCCCACCTCTTGCCCCTGATCTCTTATCCTCTATTTTCAATCAGCCGCGGTGGAGAGGATGGTTCTGACAAATGGTGTGTCTACCATTTCCCTTCTAAAAGAAAAAAAAAAGAGAAAAACAAGAAAATAAAAAAGTTATGGGAGAAAAGACTATGGTCCCTGCCATGCCGGCCTATTTCTTTGAGAAAAGGTGGAGACACCCTTAGGAATAGGTTAAGAAAAAAAAAGAGAAAAGAAAACTATTATGGGAGAAAAGGAAGAAATTCCCTGTCATAGCAGGCCTCATTCCAAGAAAAGGTGGAAACACCCTTGGGCGGGAAGCTGACTGTGGAAAGGTGATAATACCCCGTAGTTCAGAATAGCTAATTCATTAGCAGAACCTTTCCAGAAGCAATTTGAAGCCATCTCCCTTGGCGTGCTATCTCTGCAATATCAGTCAGTCCGCCCTCCTTATTAATAGACGATCTTTCATACAGATGATTGAAGTACGAGTCGTGTCAGCTGCCTCCCTGTGTACGCATCATCTTCAACACTCTAGTGACAACAACAACCGATGTGATCTTCATCACCAACCCCTTGAGCGATGCAAGCTTTCATCCTAACAGGATGGGGACGTGAGTATGGGCTGCCCTATGTATCTATCAAAAGAGTGTAAGACAGAGGGTGGGGTGAGTGACC
The DNA here is from genome assembly GCF_053477565.2 of Lygodium microphyllum. Lineage (NCBI taxonomy): Eukaryota > Viridiplantae > Streptophyta > Polypodiopsida > Schizaeales > Lygodiaceae > Lygodium > Lygodium microphyllum. The sequence continues at coordinate 61,253,078 of NC_141161.1, forward strand.
AGTCTTTCCCTTCAAATCAAATGAGAGGTGAGATGTGTGAATGGAGTGTTGCATGCACAAGTTGGGCTTGTCAATGCACAACACTCAAATGCGCATAAGGCATACAACCTCTGCACAAGTGAATGTGAGGATTACATCAATGGGTTTGAGGAATGAGTTTCCCTTTGTATCTTTCAATAGAGTGTGAGATAGGGGGTGGGCTAAGTGTGACTGGTGTTTCTCCTCAATCAATTTTGAGAGGTGAGATTGAGGGACATTACGACAATTGGAGTCAGGTACGTTTTCATTTCCCTATGCACACATGGGATGGGTCTCTGTCGCCATCATAGGACACGTCACCCTATTCTGTACACCGCACTACAAGGCTCCCTGGCCTTCTTGCTTGCACCTATGCCAGACAGGGTTGGACACACTAATGCACCATCATCTGTGCACCCTGGCATGCTCCCTCTACACTATTTTCCTTGTCGATTTCTAAACCGGGTGTGAGATCTGGGTTACCATCAATACTATCTTGAGTGATGTCAATAATGGGGTGAGTGACAGTTCGTTCATTCCCATCTGAGTGCCGCGAGCTGAGAGACTATCCTTCGTCCAGGACACCTACCAGACGGGCTTTATCAATCAGCTACCTCCCTGGGTGCTATTGCATGGTCCCTGCCGCGTTAGATGTATGTTGTCAAGACACCTTGGTACCTCCTGTATAGCCAATTGCGACACAGGACGTGACATCAACCATCAACTGCAATGCTCGGCGAGACAGGCTAAGTTTTCTATCCCTATCTTTATGATTGTAGGTGTATGTAATGTTTTAAGTGTGGGGACATTAGAGTCCAGTCGGTTGACGAGTTTTAGGTTACCTTGATGCATTTTACTATGTCCGTTAAGGTTTTAAGTGTGGGGACGCATCCCTGTGCATCTATGATGTATGTCCCCTTGCATATGCCTCAAGTTTATCATGCATATATGCCATGACCTATTTTTACCCTCATGGGGTTCATTTCCCACCCACCCATCTAACTTTACCCCACCCTTGGGGCTGTTCCTTCACTATTTCCCTTTATCCCTTGTTTTGACGTTTTGCATGTGAACGCATCCTACGTTTTCCGAAATTCAAATCCAACCTTATAGCCCAGTTCTTTCCTTTGAACCACCCATTTTTCCTTTGTATCAACCCCTACTTCGACACATGGTTCTTGAGATATTAATTTTTGACGCATTTCACATAAATTAGATGGTTTCCCATGTGAACACACCTTTATTACTTCAAAACCGTGATTTAACATGGCAGCCCTGACAACCACCTTTTCCTTGATATTTTTTGTTTTCACTCCATGTCATTTTGATGCATGGTTGGTTTGATATTCATTTTTGCAAGTTTTCGAGACATTTTCATGCGTAATTTTTTCATTTTTCCCATGCGCACATGCCTTGTTTGCATCGGACTTTCTGTTTAATTTGACAATAGTGTCCAGCCAACCTTTCCTAACCTTTTTTCTTTTTTCTCCCCCCTATTCCAGCTGCCAGATTTTCAATTATTAATTTTTCCATGTGTTTTCGGGTGTCTTTTTTGTGTTTTTTGCATGTGACTCCTAATTCCCCCGAAACTGTGTGTTGATGTGACAGACATGTGAATCCCTTTCCCTCGGACATTTTTCCTTTTTACTGCCCTTCATTCCGCCAAAATGGTTCTTTCCGTACTCATTTTCGAGTCCATTTTCGGGTCTGATTTTTGGGTTTTTCCATGTGAACGCATCCTATCTTAGTCAGAACCTTGTTTTGATGTGATAGGGTTGTTGGGCACATTATTCTACATGTTTTTCCTTCTTCTCACACTTCATTTTGACAAGCGGATTTTCCAAAATTAATCCGCGAATGTGTTTTTAGAGTTATTTTTTGCCTTTTTCCCATGAGCCCCTGCTTTTGCCCCGGACATCATGTCATACTTTTCCATACTTTTCTCTTTGTCGCTTGGCATATTTTTTCATTTTAAGAAATTGTGTTCCAATGAACGGTTTGCGAGTTATTAATTTTTCGTTGTTTTGCCGTGTTCTCGTGTGCCTCGCTTCACGTGTTAATGTGCGCATTTTTGAATTTACACGCTTCGAGACACCCCGTCGCCTTCATGCCCTTTTGTACTGACATCCCGGCCGTATTCAATCCCATCAATGCAATTTTTTTTACCCCCACCCCGTGCATACGCACGGGACGGGGGTGCTCTTCCCTTTTTCGGCCTTTTATTTTATTACTTTAATTTATTTCCCCCCTTTTTTTTACATTAACTATTATCCTCTAATCATTGTTTTAATTTTTTTAAAAACACAAAACAACCAACAAAACAAAAAACAAATAAAGAACAAATAAAAAAACCAAAGAAATAACAAAAAACCAAAATAAAAGAAAGTTAAAAAAACAAAAAAACAAACAAATATGAAAAACACAACCAAACCAAACAAAAAAAAAAAAACCCCACTCACTTTTAAAATACAAAAATTACGAAAAAAGAGAGGAGAAGAACCAACGACAAAAAATAAACAAAAAAAAGAACAAAATCAAAACACCACAGGAAAACAACAACAAAAAACTTAAAAAAAAAAACAAAAAGGAACATTCATCAGCAGTCCACCTTGAATACTCAAAAGAGTATCCCACAGTTGCTGATTAATCCAAATGAGGATGTAGCTATTGCTCACATGGATGTTCTGTATTACTTTGCACAGGCCTTCCCTACCAGGTTCATAATTTTACTGGAAAGGATGTGTTGTTTATAGTTCTGTCTACAGTTTCTCCAAAATGTACCTTAGTACTTTGTAGATGAGAACAAAGCCTTAGACCGTCTTAAATTTAGTATGCAATTTAAGAAGAAATACATTCATCCTACTTAGTAGGAGGGCTTTCATGATTGTATCCTCTCTTTCTTAATGGAAACTTTTTCTTTCTCTCCAAATTTTTTGGGGATTTTTGCCATTCAGATTATATTTGTATATGGGCATTTTTTGTGTTGGGTTTTGTTTGTTTTTTATATTGTGCGGAGTTGATGAAGATGAAGCTGTGAAGATTGGTGATGGTGGTTATAACATGGTTGCAGTGAGGCTTTGGATGCTAAACTCTTATATCCTTTAATAGTTTGAGTTATTTTGGTTTTATGGTATTGGAATGGTTTTTGGTGTTATTGGTTTTCCTTTCATATGTGTTTTAGATATAGGTTCTATGAAGCTGATATGTTGGGGTTGTGATAGTAGCTGGTGATTTGAGCTGGATTGAAGATTATTTTTAGCAGATATTAGAGATTTTATTCATTTTTTTTCTGAGGGTCGCGAGGACGCTTCTTTTCTAAGTGTGGGGATATGTTGAGTGCTGTTTTTTGGGGTTGATTTTTTGTTGTTTTTGTTGTTAAATGGTTTTTTTTGGTGATGGATCGTTTGAATTTGAGGATGTTTTGAAGTGTTTGGAATGATTTGAGTATGTTTGAAGGGTTCATGATGGTTTTTGATGAGGATATGTGTTCTGTAGGGTTCTGTAATTTTCTCTATTTGTTTCTGTAAGGTCTGATTTTCTTCTAGTTTGTTTCTGTTTTGTTAGTTGAGATGGTTGAATGAATGTTTTGAGAGATGGTTGAGGTTGTGTTGAAAGGTTTATGAAAGATTGAATTGGTTTTGGTTTGGTTTTTATGGTCTCTGTTGATCTTCTGTACGGTTCTGTGGTTTTGTTATTCTGTATTTCTATTGGTTTGTGGTTTGTTTTGTTCGTTTCTGTTGAGTTTTATGTTGGATGTATGGATGTTTTGGGAAGTGTTTTTGTTTTAGGAAAGGATGAATGGAAGCTCTATTCAATCTAAATGAAGTGAAGAAGTAGCTGATGAAGATTCACAGAAGGTTACAGAAGAACAATGACAGAAGCCACATCTCACAAGGCACTATGATGTCTTTGGTGCCTCTTCGCATCTTCTTCGCATCTGACATACCTTTTGGGAGGTGTATCCACGACCAAGAGGGGAGAATTGAGTGCCATTCTTGAGTATTGTGATGAGGCTATGATGTATTATTGAGAGAGCAAGAGTATGTGAGAGAGAGAGAAGTGAGAGAAACTCGGTTCTGCGCCTAAAAACAATGTATCTACTATGAGAGATTGAGAGAGAGAACTATGAAGATAATAAAGATGAATACTATGTGACTATTTCCATTCAAAAATGGTATATTCTTTTGTGTTTTTTGTTCTATTGATGGATTTTGTGAAGATGTTGAAGTTTATGGTTGATTCTATCAAATTGGTGGGAGATATCTACTATGATGCTACGTGAAGATTTGTTCTTTTCCTTGTTGTGGTTCTCAAAAGAATGAAATAAAAGCTTATTGATGTTACAAGATAGATTTTCTTGCAGTAGAAACCCTTTTTTCTTGGTGTTCCTTTTGGGGCTCCAGTGTTTGGGACTCCAAACTTGATGCTTGGATGGCCTTTTGTAACACCATATTGGAGGAGTGAAATGATCCCACATGCATGCCATATTCATGGAGAATAAGAGTAGACTATAACTCGGATGTGCATGGTAGGTATGATTTTTCCAAGTTCTATAACGTGAATGCATGGAGTCTAGAGGAGTGCTTAATCTTCACTAAGCAAGATATCCATCCATCTATCATGCACTTCCTCAACAAGTTTTCATCCTGTGTTGACCCCACATTCATCACTACCTATAATTATCTCAGGGTACTCAATATTAGAGGAGTGCTTAATCTTCACTAAGCGAGATATCCATCCATCTATCATGCACTTCCTCAACAAGTTTTCATCCTGTGTTGACCCCACATTCATCAGTACCTATAATTATCTCAGGGTACTCAAGATTTTGCTCAAGAAAAAGCCCACAGCAAAAGAGGCCCAGCTATCAGCCACTCTTTTTGGATCTCAATGCAAGAATCAATAGCTGCATGATGGTCTACTCATGACGAGGGCCATCCTCCTACCTTCCTTTTGTATAGTAGTCCTTGAAGATATGAACGATAACCACTTCATCAAGTGTAGTCACCCCTTCTTGTCAACTAAATATACGTATTAACATAAAAGACTATTTGTAGAATAGACCCTTCCTTACCAAGTCTCTTAGGCCTCCTCACAATGTAGCTCTTGAAGAGCATCGGGATGACGTTATTAGAGGGGTTTTTGTTGGAAGATTGAATCCACCACCGGGGGTCAAAAATAGAAGGAAGTAGAGATAGGAGATGGAAGAGAAGAAAGAGAATAGACAAGAGGTAAACACAATAAAGACAAAGCACAATGAATCGAATCAATATGTATTGATAGAACCTCGAATCCCTTGTCTGGCACTACTCAGAAGCAAACTTTTAGTCATTAGATCTCATGGAGCTCCTTCTAGTGTTTACTGCAACACTAGCAATAGGAAAAAAATGAGAAAATAGAAAAATTTGAGAAGCAAGAAAAGGCGTATGGCAGGCATGGAGAAGGCGCCCAGAAGAATAATAACTCTGGAAAAATCCAAAAGCACGGGAACAACCGTCAAAAGTTCAAGGCGGAGCCATCGAAGTCTGGATTTTAGCTTGTGCTCAGCAATTGACAAGCCAAAAGTCCAAGGCGGAGCTGTCGAAAATCCTGTGTATAGGGTATATAGTAGAACCTTTGGGCATAGCTAGAGTGGGGGAAGATTGGTTCGATCATGCTGAAAAGCATTGCCCTAGGGTTCCAGCATATGTGGATGGAATATTAGTGGAGCACGCTATCGTGGACACTGGATCCTTTGTCAATATCATAAGTTCACACTTGATGGAGAGGTTAGGTCTAGAGATCCAAAAAGACGGCTCCACACTTCTTAGGATGGCTGATGATAGTCTAAGACAACCAGAAGGTTGCATTACTAGGTCCACATTACAGTTGCGAGCGTGGAATGCTATCTGGACTTTACGGTGATAAGGTTTGTAGGACGTCCTAGCTATCGAGTTTTGCTAGGCAGGCCATGGATTCTACGGATAGACTGTCAAGTCGATATACCCGCTGGTCGAGTGATTCTAGGTCGAGGTGCCCATCATGTAATAGTGGATGCTTACCCTGAGTCTCCTTACAGTGAGAGAGCTCCACTATCTTCCATCAAACTAGAAATAGTAGATGATCCATCTGGTAGTGAGACGTCATCGAGCGATGGATCTAAGGAAGGGTCCACTACAGAGGATATTTATCAAATAACCTTGAATGAGCCGATAGAGCCTCATGATCGAATAAGAGATGCTGACATTATTGAGCTGGATCTTGGTACGCTGAATGATTTGCGGCCAATTAAATTAGGGTCCATGCTCAGTGCAGAAGAAAGAGAGGATTATGTGTCCTTAATTCGAGAGTTTCGTGATATCTTTGTTGAACTTCGGGGTATTCCTCCCAGTCTAGCTGTGCATACTATTCCTGTAAAGGAAGGTACCCGCCCTGTACGTCAGAAAGTAAGGCGTATGCCTTTTGAATTAAGGGAGTGTTGTACGAGGAACTACAGAAGTTGTAGAAAGCAGGTTTGATCTTCCCTGTTCAACATACGGAATGGTGCTTACCAGTTGTGATCAGGAAGAAGAAAAATAATCAAATCTGTCTTTATATTGACTTTAGAGAGCTGAATAAGCAGATTGTTAAAGATTATTACCTATTGCCGTTTATTGACCAAATTTTGGATCAACTAGCGGGTAGGGAAATCTATTCGTTTATGGACTGCTTTGCAGGGTATAACCAAATGGCAATTGCTGAGTAAGACAAGCTAAAAACAACGTTTATTACAATCTTCGGCACCTTTGTGTACCATGTGATGGCATTTGGGTTGTGTAACACACCTAGTTCGTGGGGCAGAGAACGGCCGACAAGACCTTTGGTGACATCTCCCCAGAGGAGCTGAAAGTATTCATTGACTATCTGGGGGCAGCCACCGTAAGGGATAGATAGTTGATCATTTTGCAGAAGTGTTTTGAGCATTGTAGACAATTTTGCATAGCTCTTAACCCACGGAAGTGCATCTTCAGAGTCCCTTATGGGCTCTTGTTAGGCCATGTGGTTAGTTCCGTAGGGATTGTGACTGATCCTCAAAAGATCAAGGTCATAGTCGCGATGAGTTTGCCACGTACTCCAAAGGAAGTGCATAGCTTTTTGTCATCAGTAGGGTATTATCGGAGGTTTATCAATGCCTTGGCGGAAAGAACGTTGCCGCTGACCAACCTATTGTCCTTTAACTGTCAGTTTACATGGAGTGATGCTTGCAAAGTGTCTTTTGATGATGTGAAGCAAGAGCTTGCCAAAGCACCTATTTTAAAAGCACCAAAAAGAGGCAAAATGTTCTATATATTTTCAGCAGCAACCACGTATAGTATCAGTTGCTGTTTGGCCCAAATTTGGGAGGAAAAGTGGTACCATCCGATAGCTTTTGCTAGTCGAAAGTTGGACATATCGGAAATTAACTACACCTATATGGAGAAGTTATGCCTTGTGATGGTATTTGCGACCAAAAAGTTCAGGCACTACATTCTTTATGAGAGGGTGGTTTTTTATATGAAGGCGGAAGGGCTTTGATTGTTGTTGAATAAGTTACAGTCGCTTGACCGTTTAGAAAAGTGGTTAATCACTTTGTAGGAATTTGACTATGAGATTAAGAGCAAGCCGCTGAAGCTTCAGGGCATTGTAGAGTGTCTTGTGGATTTCAGAGAGCCAAAAGAGGTCTTGGCTGAAGGAAGTGACATGGAGACTTTGTTCAAGATTGATACGGCATCTATTCCCTCCTGGTATGCTACTATAATGCACTATCTTTCTACAGGAGAGATTGGAGCTGCTTTATCAAAATTGGAGAAGAGGAAAATTAAACATCAGGCATTGAAATTTTCCTTGATCGCAGGAACATTATATTGGCAGGGTGTTGATGATATCTATCGCCGATGTGTGATGCCTGACGAGGTTCCCTTTATTTTGGAAGAGTGCCATGACTCTGCTTGTGGAGGGCACTTTGCTAGGCAGTTAACGGCATAGAAAGCTTTAAGGGCTAGATATTGGTGGCCATGCATATTCCAAGATTCCTTTGACTATGTTAAGAGGTGTGATACCTGTCAAAGGCATGACATCAGAGAGAATAGGAAACGTCCACTTATGCCTATTATGGCTATCCTTCCATTTGAGAAGTGGGGCATTGACTTTGTGGGTCCTATTACCCCATCGTCTACTACTCAGAAGAGGTACATTATAGTCGCAACTGATTACTTTACAAAGTGGTCAGAAGCATTTGCGGATTCCTTAGCTAATTTTGCTTATGAAGAGGACCTCTTTTTCAACTGTGGTCCTAGTCCGAATATTGCTATTGATAATGGGACAGGACCTGGCTGCAGGTGGGGAATGTTATCAGACCATGCGTTATATGGCATGTGATGGTTGATATGGGTAATGCAAAGAGTAGCCGAGACCCATCTACTGTTGTTATCTTGGACCCATAGGTTAATCATAAGACATGTTATGCATATGCCTCTTGCTACATATGTAGGAGGTATGTGCCATAATTTGATGCATTTAGTTTAGGGCTGATTGTCCTATTTTCCCCCTTGGACTGGAGCATATTTGCGTATATCTGCCTTCTTCCAAGGAGGGATCTCTATGAGCTGTTTTGTTTGATTTCTTTAGGCCAAGAGGGCCAGTTGCTTTAAGTAGTTAATGTCTGATTTCTTTAGGCCAAGAGGGCCAATTGCTTTAATTAGTTAATATCTGATTTCTTTAGGCCAAGAGGGCCAGTTGTTTGTAGGTTTTAATAATCTATCTCTTTAGGCCAAGAGGGCCCATTAGGTTGCACTGAAGTATGTTATTTCTTTAGGCCACAAGGGCCCTATCTCTATTTGGTGTAGGTACGCTTAATGCTTTGTTGTTTTAGTGATTGTTCCATACAGGTTGACAAAGTCATTGGAGGGAGCCTTTGCTGCGAAGAAACATCTTGTGGCCATTCCAGGTGGTTTTGTCCCTTTTTTAAAGTTGTTTTTCTTAAGCAATTAATGATATATGTGCGTGTAAGGGTTTTCTTTCTTGTTAGGGACCAGCACTTAAGGCATGAAGTCCCAGGTTTAGGCTCTGTATATCTGGGGGAGGTCTGAGTAGTCATTGCCTCCTGCAAGGCATTGTCAGGCATTGAAAGACCTGTTTTAGATGGGAGTTCTAGTGACCCTATTCTGCTAACCTACTAGGCGACCGTTCCAGGAGTTCCTGTTAGTTGTGAGGCAGTTAGGGAAGCCTGCCCGAAAAAAAATAATGATGAAAAGAGACAAAACCCTAAATATTTGAAAGACCATATATGAATATACGGAGGTGTGTTGAAAGGAGTTTTAACCCCCTATAAAAATAGAAAAGGAAAGAAAGAAAAATCCTTGAGCTATTGTTTATCACCTTGCGAAGGCCTGGTAGGTTCTGGGGGACGAGTCAGACTCGAGGCTGATGCCTTGTCTTCCTTGGGGTGATACCTTGCCATAAAAAAAAAGAAACATAAGAAGGTTGGAGAAAAAATAAAAGTGAGCATTAGAAAAGATTAAGTGTCGCCTTGCGAAGGCCTGGTAGGTTCTTGGGGACGAGTCAGACCCGAGGCCGATGCCTTGTCTTCCTTGGGGTGATATCTTGCCATTAATAAAAAGAAACATAAGAAGGTTGGAGCAAAAATAAAAGTGAGTGTTAGAAAATGATTAAGTGTCGCCTTGCGAGGACTTAGTAGTTCTTGGGTACCGATACAGGACCTGAGACTGATGCCCAGTTCTCCTTGGGTCACTACGCTCACTTCCCTCCTTTTTACATGCCCGAGTATGAAAAAATAAAACCTACAAGAAGAAACTGCGCTAAAAGAAAATATTTCTTGATTAGGCTATAGGAGTCCTTGCCTAGTAGGAGCTCCTAGTTGAGTTGTCCTTAGTTAGGTAGGTAGTTCAAACCACTACTTAGGGCGACCTCTTTCATAGTTCTTTTTAGCTTGGTTGTGTTGCAGCAGTTGGTTAGTGACTAGCTTTGGGCCTTTTAACAGATTATGCTAGGCCTACTCCTCGTGGATTTCATGTCTTGGTTTTGTCCGGGGGTAGGGCATGAGCTGTGAAGTGTTTTGTTGTGTATCTACTTTGTATCAGCTTGATGCTCCTTTTTTTTGTTTCTGTGCAGATCTATTTGTGGGATTCGATGGGCTGAGTTGCCCTATCCTGTGGTCACCAATGGACAGATGATTTTTTATGTCGAGAAGTGCTTAAAAATAGCCAAAAATTACGAATATCAAGGAAAAAATAGGCTTCGTCGAAGGCGACGGTGGCAATCAGAATGATTTTAAGCGACAAGTCCCAAAAGCAGCTACTGGATCTGGAAGCCAAGAAGAGCGTGACGGGGCCCAGCTTTGTAGATTTCGACGCCACGGAGCCACCCATCCAAACGGATCTCGAATCCGATGTTGTTTGCTCCCTCAAATTTGAAAAAACCACTTGACCGCGAGTGTGAATGCAAAATCATGAACTAGATAAGTTCATTAGAGTTTAGAAGTTCTAATTAAAAGAGCTTAAGGCCCAAAAGGCCACGATTTGAAACGACTGGGGGGGGGAGCGTCAGTTTCTTGCGCCCCCTCTTTTCTCCCAAAATGGTGACTTGCTGATCAGAGGAATCAAGAGGGATGCTCCTAGGCTTGGAATGCATCTATCCTTCACCCTCGATCGCCACAAATCGATCGAAGAATGATGCACTGAATGAAGAGAACAAGAACCAATCTTTTTCTCTCCTCCCTCTCTCTCCTGCATAGAGGCTATTCATGTGCAATAATTCAAGAAGAGGAGGGGCTAAAGAATGCTTGTCGATCGGATTGCTTCAAGATGAAGAGAAGGCTGAGGAAAGAGGTTCAGCACTAAAGAATGGGTGCTGGTCGGTCAGTGCTCTGCTTAGAATAATGATTAAAAAACCTGCAACATGCAAGACATGTGGTATGCTTCAATTTTACAAAGAAATTTGATTGTTTTTGTTGTTTCATGGTCCAAATGTTGTTCATATGCAATGGAATTTTGTTTGAACCTTGTTTACATCATGATTGAGGGCTGGAATTATAGAAACACAAAAACCCGTAATGATTTAGAGTCGTTATTAATTCTTTAAAACCCGTAAAATGGCATTTTTAGTGGAAATTAGTGGTTTTTTTGGGTTTTGAGTTGGAGAAAAGGGATGAAAATGGAATAAAACCAAAGAAAATGTTAAGTCTCTGTCAAAATAATGAGCCAATACAAAAAAATCAGTAAATATCTATTTTCTATGAATAATAAATAGAGAAAAATAGCAAAAATAGAAAAAATTGGGTTTTTTGCGCTAAAAAAATATAGAAAAATAAGATTCATGTGTGTGAACGTGTAGCAAGGTTAAAGCATGACGTTAATCCTCAGTTTGGCCTTGTCCTTTATGTTATAGTCCGTTTTTATCGCTTTTTACATACAAAAATGATAGAAAACAACCATTTACACCTATGCACCGCAGCAACACCTAAACGGTGGGGGGGGAGGAAGTTTGTGCGATGATCTAATTGCTGAAAAGATAAAATTTTTGATTTCTCTCTTTTTGTATAGAATTTAGAGATCGTTCCATAATTAAATAGAGGTGACTAGTAGCACAGAAGTCCTGATGCTAGCCCCTAAAGTAGCGCAGCACGTAACGCTTAGTTAAGATTCATGAAGGCTTTTTTCGCACCTCATGTGGTTGGTTTTTTTAATCTAAAATGGTTGTGCACAATTTTCATACACCTTGCATCAAGCATGCCATGTGATATCTCCTAGAATGCATTGCGCTTATTTGATAAAATTTGACCAACGCTGAGAGGATAGGAAACCTAAGCTGTAGGTTTAGATGGGTGCTTCCATTGGGGAAAGTTTTGTGACGTAAATTAAAATCTCGTGGAATGCTAAATTACGAAAGAGTGGAGTGTGTACAAATGTTTAATGTGTTAGCGATGCATCTTGGGGCTAATCCTTGAGGTGTAGGAGAGTCGCAGTGGAGCCGCGGCAATCAGCCGAGAGGTGCTTCCCTATGTGTGTAGTACGAGGCATTATGCCTATATCTTATGGGATGTCCCTTTGAGGAGATGGGAAGGTGAACGTTGGACTACATATTGAATACAAACGCAAAATTGTCATAAGTATTTAGTGCAAACTGAGTCTTAGACACTCTTGGCCCGCAAGGCTGTGTGGTGGGGCTGTCTGTCATATGCATGAGGTCTGGCTAGTGCCATAGCGAGTGTCGGCCCATTTTAGGTTCCATCATGCTTGTTTGATCTGGAAAGTTGGAGCCTGTACCAGGACCCCCTCGAGTAGCATTCGTTACTAGCGTCCTCGCAACTGTGCCGCGACAAATGCAGTCGGACCAATTTGCAGGTGTCCGATTTCCAAAATCGGACACTCGGACTGTCCAACTCTTAGAGTCAGACCGTTTGACTCTAAGAGTTGGACATCGGACCACTCATCCGATCGGATGCACCACCTTAGACTCAGACCACCTAGTCCGATCGGACCAACTATGTGATCGAACCGTCTGACTCTGCTAGTCGGACCCTACCACATGGTAGTAGGACCCATTTTTAGACTCGGACCCACGTGTTCGATCGGACCACTATTAGACAGTTGGACCTACTCTAGTCGAAGATCGGACGGAGATCGGACCACCCGATCTGATCGGACAGTCTGACTTGGACATTTAGACCACCCAGAATTGGACGCGGTCCGATTCTGGGAATCGGATCACCAAGGCAGAACATTTTAAACTGGTACGTGAGCCAGCTCCTCAGGCCAAGGCCACTCCAAATACATCCTCAAACATCCCTGAGTACCTGACCCGGCTCTCAGAAGCCAGAAATTGGAGAAACCACACCTGGGCAGCCTAGAGTCAACCTCTAGTAGCAGGCCATAGAATAGACAAGACTTAGAGCTGAAACTAACCCTCAGATTCCAATCTGGCATTGACGGGGTGTAGAGTATGCAGCATAGACCCTGGACAATATGAGAGGACAGCCATGAAATGCACTTAGAGCCATATTAGTCTACGAACAAAAGGGAAAAAAGCGGGAACTGCATTGTTCATTTTTCATTCACACCCCACGTTGATTTCATCATTTAAAGTGCACTAAAAGGGAGAAAGCCTGATTTGGCACTGTGCATTGGAAAGCACTAAGCACAAGTGTGAATAAAATTGACAGCTGCTTTCAATAACAAGGAACTCACATAGAATCATAATAATTCAAAGAACCCACCAGTAGGAGTAGAGCCTGAGACGTAGCTGGGTGCCATAGAGCCCTGTTAATAGGACCCTGAAGACCCCGACGAGTTCAAAGATGATAGGATTGAGGGCAAGTTGCTACCCGAGCTGATTGGAGTGATCGACAACCGAGTGGAACGAGAGGTTACGGAACTGTCAGAAGTAGACGCGGACCAAGAGGATGACTAGCTAGTGGACTTGGGCGAGTTTCAATCCAATTGCAGCGTATGGTTGACCAATACGACTGGCTAACAAGGACCGTGATCCATGGCAAACCGATCGAGGAAGTAGTTACGAGCCTTGAGGAAGAGAGGAAGGCAGCTAGGAAAGCGCTACAGAGCATCACGGCGTATAACTGCGATCAAAGGATGAGGAAATTGCGGCAAGACTTAGAGGTGCACGAGACACGATGCATTCTAGCCTTAGCTAGTAAGGCCACGACAAGGCCAAATGCAGAGAGAGAGAGGGAGCTAGAGGCAGACCTGACACTGAGCGAGCTTGTCACCAAGCAGCTTATAGACAACACAATTGTGCAGAACAAAGTGCAAAAGTGCTAGCCACCTCTTTGCTCACATGCTTAGGAGTCACGCAGGGGGCGAAGAGCCACAACAAGATCCCTCCAGTGGCCAAGCTGCTGGACAAGTACCAGTGCAGCAATGACCTCTATAGCTTCGTGGAGCAGTTGGAGTAGGTTTGCAAAGCCAACGGTCTCACAAACCTCACCCAATGCTTGCAAGCTTTTGGGCTTTGATTGGGTGATAAGGGAAGGATGTGGTACATCAGGCTAGATGTAGCAGAGCGAATGAACTTCAATCGCCTAACGGATCTCTTCATCAATAGATTTTTAGAGATAGGGTATTCAGACAACCTCATAGTCTGATTGATGAATGTCAGTCAGAAGATAAAGAGGACATTAGAGACTATGCCACTCATGTACGTAGTTTATTTAAGAGAATCCCTACCAACGAGAGAGTGGTCTCTACCATTTTTATAAACGGAATCAGTAGCGAGGAACTTTACAAGGCACTGGCAAGCAACTTGAGCTTGCAAAGAGATGCACTTGCTAGGGTTTTCGATGAGGCAATAAGGATAGATGACCAGCTCAGGGAGAGAAGCGCTAGAAGCTCGAATCGAGATGGCTCTAGCCAAAGAGCCACAGAGAAAGCCACAACCTATTGCGAGAGATTGGCCCTTGACATGCAAGATAAGGGCAAGAGCATGGCACAAGACCAAGAGCTAGCCGAAGTCAGGATAGAGCTAGCATGGTTGTAGGAGTTGGTAAAGAGACCCACTAGACCGCATGTCTAGTGTGTACACTGTGGAGGCAACCACATCCTTGCCGAGTGCCAGGATCCAAGATCCAAGCTTTGTGCAAATTGTAAAAGGTTTGGCCACAACGCAATGCATTGTCGATTGCCAAGAATGTTTCCTTGCACAACAGTACAACTCACCATACTCTGGGAATAGGCCACCTAACTTCTTTGGAAGAGGAGCCCCATTGGCCCTTCTAGCACCTAATGATGCAAAACCAGCCGTTCCTAGATTAGAGATGAATCCCATGGGCATACCCAAACCGCCTAGACCCTTCATGACACATCCACCGAGTGACACTCCATCCACTACATGGAAGAGCCCAATCACAAGGAGTCATATGTGAATCCTTACATCTTATATGATGAAGAGGGTAATCCGGTCCTCATGGACTATCGACCACTGCCGGTGATGGCATTAGGAAGGGGAAGAGGCAGAGGTTTTTCAAGGCCAACCCAAGACCTAGTCACGTGCTGGACTTGTGGTCACCCTGGTCACACATTGACATGATGCCCAGAAAAAGAGTAGGCTAATAGGGAGAGAGCTGATCTTAGGTGTGCTGAGTGCTGCATCACCCATCTCTTCAGGAATGCCCTAGACAAAAGCCATCCTCAAGCTCAGGCAATGTACCATCAGTACCTTTGGGGCTGTTTGGCATTGAGACATTCGGCATCGAGGATACACCCATCCCATTGCATGTCATGACATGTGCACAAATGCGGCAAGTAGACATATCACTGCCTGAGCCTAGCAACCTAGACGTTGCCTCAATAGGGAAGAAGAATCGTAGGTGGAGAAAGAAGAAAACCGACGCTAAGATCACTCTCAAAACTCACAGAGAGATGACGTGAGTGAGTGGCAGGAAGGTAACTGATGCTGAGACTGAAACCACCACTCCAAAAACAATAGAGAAAGGGAGTGCTAAGGTAGGGGAGTACCCCCGCCCGAAGCGCCAATTAGAAGAAATTGAAAAGGTCAAGGAGTGGGTAAAGGAAGCCCAAGAGAACTTGAAGGATGCTGAGGCCATCATAGAAGACAGAACTGAGGACTTCTCTAGTGTGAGCACCCCAGTCTCACCCTCTCGCCCAAGGTCAAGAGATGTGCCTATGCCATGTGTAGCACCACCCAAGAGAAGCTTAGGAGTTAGGACCAACCAAATACCCAAGGCCAATGGACTAGAGGTGTGGGACTGGAGGAGAGACAAATGACGAGTAACCTCCTCACGACATTAGTAACCACCCTAGTAACCCTGAGCCTAGGAGACCTACTTAGACAGCATCCGATGCTTTGGCTGGAATTGAAGCACTAGGTGGAGGAACCAACTGAGCAGATTGCTGCTGACGTGCATGAACATGATGCAATCACACAGATACTGAGCTTAACACTACACTCAGTGCCTAAATCTCTGCATGTAAATGCTTTTTGGGAGGGCATCGAGATGCACACTGTGCTACCTATCCTGACCCTAGGAGACATGACGCGGAAAGGAATTGTAGACACAGGCGTAGGGTTAGTGTCTTGAGCCACACAGTCTTCAAGGCTTGGGGAAACTCTCCCGTTGAGACTGCTAGGTTCAATGTCACACTAGCAAATGGAATGAAGGTAAGGACGCTCGAAAATTTAAAGAATTGGCCAGTGAAGATTGCAGGTGTCCAGTTTTCTGTACACTTCATTGTTATGAAGGGAGTGGACTACGACATTCTACTAGGCCGACCCTGGATGAGGAATGCATGAGTCATCGAGGACTAGGGCAACGGTCTAATCTTCTTAGGGAATTGGAAGGAAGAAGTAAGGGTGGAGATGGATACCTGGAAGACAACACCTATTGATCTAGATGCCATCTTAGCCACATTGAGGGGTGACACACAACCAACCACATCGTATGGGCCGCTGACCAAGTATATCCCCTGCCCTAAGGATGAGTGAGATTGGATGCATGTCCTTGCAACCATCGATCTCCCATTCTTAGATGATGAGGAGGAGTATAAGCAAGCCGCACAAGCCATGTGCACGCCAGATGAGGAACACTCAGTGTACCACTCTGCATGATGGCAAGGAGTGCATGTGGTCGGCCCAAACCTGTCACTTTCCATGTCCCAAATAATAAGCTAGAACTCCCGGAAACCCTAGAGTATTTGATAGGGAGATTGGAGGGCAATCCTTCCACTAATCTCTTGCCCCTCAGAGACCTCTTGGGTGAGCACAAGTGGAAGTGGACCAAAGTTCACGACCTGAACTTGCTATACAATTGGGCTCTAGCCATTGATGAGAAAGAGGCTAGAAAGGAGGACCGAGGAGACGATGAGCAGTCAGTGAGTGATGGTTTTTACAATGAATATGAGGATTGTTCCTCCATCAGTGAGGAGAGTGAGGAGGAAATGGATACCATGGAGTATGATACTGATGGAAGGGTGATAGAGCAGATAAGAGTAGACTCCAGAAAGGAATGCATATGAGATCAAGAGAGGAGTTATGAGATTGGATTTCGATCGCTCTTGGTTGGAACGCATAGGGACATTGGATTATGAACAGGCTGGAATTGTTGAACCACTAGTGGTACTTGCGTTTAGGACAGATACACCTACTAAACTACGACCACCCAAGGAGGCTCCTTCCTCCAGTGAGGGCTATGAGTTCAACTCGGAGTTTGAAGTCAGTACGGAGAGCAACACTGAAATACCCATGCCATCCAAAACCAAACGCACCAGGGGGGATTTGCCGGTCCACCTAAGGTGCAATCGGCTAAAGGAGTAAAGAAAGAAATGAACAAAAGATTCAGATACAGAATGATAGAAGAAACTGCAGGACCTACCCAAACACTTCACTAAGTTCAAGAAGGGTGACAGAGTGGTGGTCCTGCTAGGAGCAAAGAGGTAGGGCCAGACCAGCGAGCCTATTGAAGGACCCGCCAAGGTCAAGAAAGTCAACCTAGCAGGGGAAGGTGAGAAGCCTCGACCTGTATTCATAACAGACGACATGAAACCAAATCATCATCATCCGGCATTGCATCAATCGCTATTAAAGCATCTGCAATGCTCCTCACCTTCAACACATACTCATTGACATACATTTTTCCTTTCTTCAAGGCATTCAACTCTTGCTTAAGTTGAATCTTTTGTGTCTTTGTATTTACTGAAAACATGCTCTCAAAAATTATCCAAGATGTATGTGAAGTTTTTGCATTCTTGATATGCCCTAGCATAGTATTATCAATGACTGCAGATAGCCAATACATCACCTTTTTGTCTTTCGCATTCCACTCTTTCCATGCTTTTAATTCATCTACAGTCGGAGGGATACCCAGCTCTGGCTCCTTTTCTTCACCTAAAACAAATTCATAAAGGCCCTTTCCAATGAGGAAGTTCATCACATGGAACTTCCATGAAGGGTAGTTATTCTTGTCGAACTTTTCAATAATGGAATTTCCACTGTTCTCTGCCATTATCACAAACAAGGATATAACACAGCAAGCTAGTCTTTTGCAATCTTTTACAACATATGCACAACAATACACCAAGTAACCTTTTTCACTGATTGCTCAATAGTACATGTAATCTGCAACCTATTTGCAGATAAACCTTATGTTTGCTTCCTGCAAACACCTCAAAAATTAAGATTCGAAATTTGTAATGTGTGCATCCACTTTCAGTCAATACAGCCAAAATCATAGTGTACCCTAAAACTACTGTCCGCACTTTTGTGGCTCTAAAACGAGGCCTGAAATGGCCTCAGACACCTAAATCTCACAGCAATATGAGATTTTTGCTCGACCCTGCTTCCGGTGCCTCCACAGGCACTATCCAAGAGAGAGAGTGGAAGAATGGAGAGCTTCTTACCCATTGCTTGCTTGCTCGAACCTTGCTTCTTTTTCTTCGCTTCAGCCTTCAAAATTAGCCTCTCTTAGTAGCGCGGCTCTGATACCATGTCAAGAATCGCGTGATGGGGGACTTTGCTTAAGCTGCAGCGCCAAACACACACTGTACACACAAGAGGAAGCTCACTCAAGAACACAAGAAGGGAGATGGAGGCCAAAACGTTTTCTTGCTGATTTTTCTTCTTCTTCCACACACTATACAATGTACACAAAGTTAGATAAGATACAACATAAAGTAAAGTGGGCTTCTAAGTCAAATAGTGCATAACTGACTACAATAATCGACTGGCGTTATATCTTTGCCAGCTGTAGATAGGTGTAAAAATAAGTATAATAAGTGATAAGTCAGTGGCCATGTAAGTATCATAATGACCACCAACGTGCTAAGTGTAGACATGCAGACTCATCTAGCTAGGCGATCCATCATCAATGTTCGCACGTGTTGAGCTTGCCATCTCAACATTGTGACCCACAATATCCCTATGGTCCCTGTGATGCTGTCCTTGTAAAACAATGCCCTTATCCCATGAATTCAAAGCATGCCCATGCAGTAAAAGAGGAGATTGATAAACTCATGAGAGTAGGATTCATCTACGAAATAGAGCACACAGACTGGGTATCACCAATATAGTGATCGTTATGAAGAAAAACAGAAAGATCCGAGTGTGCATCAACTACAAGAAAGTCAATGCCTCTACAAAGAGAGATAAATACCCATTGCCAAACAATGAGCACATGCTTGAGAGGGTGGCAGGTAAAGAAGCCTACAGTTTTCTGGACGGCTTCTTCGGTTACAATCAAGTGCGAGAACACCCCGATGACAAGCACAAGACTGCCTTTGCTACAGAGTGGGGGGTATTCTCCTACATCATTATGCCCTTTGGGCTAATGAACGCGCCCGCAACCTTCTAACGCCGCCTGATGTGCATGATCTTCAAAGACATGCTCAGACGTGAGCTAGAGGTGTTTGTGGATGATCTATGCATACACTCTAGCTGGGTGGAAAACTTAGAGAAACTACGGGCACTCTTTGAGTGGTGTCAACTTTATAATCTCTCGTTGAACCCCTTGAAGTGCCAATTTTGGGTGAAATACAGATGCATCCTAGGGCACATGGTGTCCAAGAACAGCATCGCCCCACTAATTTCTCGAAGATCAGGGTTATTGTCAACTTGCCACCACCCAACAATTATAAGGGTGTTTAGTGGTTCTTAGGTCACATAGTGTACTATCGGCGCCCAAGACCACCACTCCACCAATAGAGAAGACCATGCCTAAGGCTAAGGAGGGGGGTTGTGATGTGTCACACCCCACTCAACCCAAAAAACACCACCCCACCAAACCCACTCCTAAGGTTAAGCAACCTATATTTCAAAGGATACCTAAACATCAAGGCAAGCCTTCCCACAATAAGCAAACGCAACCCCACCAACCTAGGAACTCTCGTGAAAAGCCTAGAAAGTAGCCTAGATACCAAAGACATAAACACACCCTTAAGTCACGATGGGTCCCCATAACCCTATTATGTGCTCAAGGACACTATGAGGGCAACAACTGGATCTGGGTGCCCAAGACATCAGTCCTTAAGAACAAACCCCCTATACAGCTTATGGCCACACCTGCTTCAAGCAGCGTGTTCACTAAACAACCAGCCATACCTAAGACCCAAGCTTTCAAATCTATGACAACCACAAAGGCCAAAGCCCCAAAACCTAAGCCCATCTATCGGTCAAAGCCGCAACCCGCTGGCTCTAAACTAGCCACTACTGATGCCAGAGCAAAGTCTCTAGAGACTTGACCAATCAACTTATGTCTCTCGAGATCTGACAAACCCATCAACTTATGTAGTAGCTAGATGTCCCACAATGATCTAATGCGACCGAATCTTGCATGCTCAAAGCAGCTCATGATGAAGGTTGCACGTCTTCCAAGCTGCAGGACACACAACTAACCTTCCAAGCAGATGCTCATCCCAAGGAGCAATCTAGTAGAACATCATCACTAATGCATCCATCTAGTTCTGTTCCACCCGCAGCCACCAGCAAGTCTTAGGCCTTCATATGAGAGACACTCATTTCTTGCTATGGCCGAGGGCCTTGCTGCCAATTCAGGTGATGACTTGGTTACTTGCATTAAAATGCTAGATAGCACATTCACGACCTTCACCCGCAGTTATGAGCGGCTAGACCTTGGCCTTCTTGATAAGCCACTTGCTTCTGAAGTCTGTGCTTTACCATGCACCTGGGAAGAGTACAATCTCATGACCATCAAATTCCCCAAGGTTGCAGTTGAGCTTATCGCTAGCGGTGAAGTCTCAAAGGAGCAAGCAATCATTGGCACGCCTTACGCCTCCAACGGGAGCAAAAAGGTTGCCAAATTATGACGAATGCCAAGCAGAGACGCACAATCAAGGTTGCGGAATATAAATCCACGTACGTAGGTCCTTATTTTTATAGGGTTATGGCCATCCTGCGTAACAAACTGCTTGACGACCATTTATTGGCCCATCCTTACATTGACCAAGTCCTTACAGAAGAAGAGCTACACGTTGCTAGCCGCCTCAAATCTGGCAATGTGCTACATGATGTCCTAACATATATCACACAAGCATCCATTAGACCGCATGAACTTGACCATCATGCCCAATTGGAATACAACCCAAATTTCTACCAGTGGTGGCTGTTGTCAAATTAAACACACCACGCTATGCTTTAATGCCCTTGCCTCATCCTATTCAATCCTAAGAAGGATTTTCATCTTTCCACGAGGGGGAGGGTGTAAGGTGATTAGGAAAACATAACACAAAGGAAAAACATAATGAAGAGTTGAACTACGCATAAAAACTTAAGAGCAAATCGCACTTGTAAAATTCATGTCTTTTCTTTTAGTTTGTTATTTCTCAAATTTCACGTTCTCGTGCAGCTTTTCTAATTGTTCAATTATTTTAGAATGCTATAATTCAGTCTTGCCTAACCCATCAATACTAATTATGGGTACTATTGCATGGTAGGTACCCACAATGGCAGGACATGAAAAAGGTGGTAAGCTTCCATTCACGGAAGAAGAACAAGCCAAGTACAGGATAGGTGTGGAGACACGAGGATTTAATTAGTTCACCTTCAAGCACACTCTAAACCTAGACGAAGCCATCCTAGAGGAGCCAAGAGTAAAGCAGCTGGTGGACAAGTGTACTCTCTGGAAGTATGTGGAGAAAGTGGGACAAGCGGTGGATTATAGTGCTTGTGCAGAGTTCATGAGGAGTTTTGATGCTCGTAGGAACTGTGGCACAGTGACAGTAAGAAGAGGGGATGTTGCCCACCAGGTGGAGGTACCGCTTAATGCTGAAGTGATGGAGAAGGCCCTTGACTTGGCCCCAAAGAGACGTATATGCCATGCTGGGGATGAACAGGAGTGAGGTGCACACAATGGATGGAGTAAGTTTGGTAGACATCCCAAACCCGGAAGTAAAGATGCAAGCAAAGATGGTCCATGCTCTCTTCTCAAGACAGAGATACAATGCTTTGATGAACAAGATCAGTGTCCCGATGTTGGAAAGCATAGCGGTAGGGTCCCCTGAGGAAGTGGATTGGAATGGGTTCTCTTCATAAAGACCATCGAGACAGTAGCAAATGCCCTTGCTAGGGGTGCAGTAGCAGCTAGAGGAGAGTCCCCAGCCTCTACAGCGAGATCAACTCGCAAGAAGTCCTCTGCCAAGGCTTCTACCATCAGATACAGTGGTGTATTGATGGCCATTATTCACAAGGCCACCAAGAAAGCAGGGGGAATTGAAGAGATAGTAGCACCCTCCTAGCCACTACACCATGAGGAAGACAGATCCAGTGAGTGCACCATTAGTGATAGAGAAGAGCCTAAAGCACCATCCACTCAAGCCGAAGCTAGGACACAAGGAAAGGCAAAGACTGCCAAGATCCAAAAACAGAAGAAGGAAAAGTTAAGCAAGGAACAGAAAGATGAGCTGAAAAGGGCACAAGAAGAGTCCAATAGAATGGAGGAGGAACGAAGGAGAAAAGAAGAGGAAGAATTTGAAAGGATCAGAGAAGAGTCAAGAAGAGCCGAGGAGGAGAGGAAGAGAAGAGCTGAAGATAAAGATGAAGAAATGAGGAGGAAGGAAGTTGCAGTTTTGGCAAAGGCAACTCATAGGTCCGTGGAAGAGACCCATGAAGGGGGAGAGATGAGTCCACTGAGCCTGCATCATGAGGCTGGAGTTGGTGGCAGTGTAGAAACAGCCTCGGTGGTTGCAGGAAAGGGCAAGGCCCCAGTGCACCCCCTCCCCTCTTCCCTTGTGCCACTCCCAACTGAAACCACACCCACCACGACACAAGAGTCGGTGCCAACTGTGGACATGGCTCAATTAATGGCAATGATATAGCTCCTGGCTAACAAAGTGGTGGAGATTGCCCCCAAAGCAGGAACAAAGAGGCCAGCCATAGCAGATGCAAAATCAGGGCAAGACCCTAAGCGGCAGAAGATGGAAGTATCAACCACTACGGCCCCTCTCACAGTGTCATTAGCAGTAGACTACAATGCATATGTGGCTGAACCCCTCACTCAGTTGAGCAAGGCCAGAGAGGAAAAGAAAGCGGCCTTGGCAGAGCTGGACGTTGAAAAGGAAACCTCGACAACTTTGAGGCTCAACATGTCCAAGCAAGCCGTAGATCATCAAAAAGAGCTTAAGGCCCTAAAAGAGTAGTTGGATGCCAAGACCAAGGAAGCTCAAGAGAATGAGGATCATTTGAGGCGAAGATTGGAGGAGGAAGAACAGGATGTACTAGCTCATTTAAAGAGTCAAACAATGGTTATTCATCAGTATGATGAGCTAATGGAAAGGACCGCTCACTTGGAGAAGCATCAGCAGGCAGCAGCAGGAAGAAAGCCAGGAGTCGGAAGAGCAACGTCAAGAGCAAGAGGACGCCCTAGCATTCTGGCTGTGGTATCAAATAGAGGAGCAAGGAAGACTAGAAAGAGAGATCCAGGTCCTAGATCAAGAAAGGCAGGATGCCACAGGAAGAAGCACACAGACACTAAAAGATGACTTGGAAAACACAAAAAGATGACTTGGAAAGCACAAAAAGAGATGTGCAAGCTCTCATGGCTATGGCAATAACAGAAAGAAGACTGCATTTTGCAGAGTTAGAAATCCGTGAGTAGATCTGAGAAGAACTATCAGAGAGATTTGCAGAGGCACAACTGTAGTTTACCATTTCGGAACAAGGAAGAAAAACAATAGAAGAGCAGTTGAACAGCCACAATAAGGAGAAGACGCAGATGCTAGACTTAGTGAATAAGCAGCAACAGGTGGTAGTGACCCTATCTTGAGAAATGGAGGGAAGGAAAAAGATAGAAGAGAAGGCACGGCAATGGGAGTGGCACAACTTTGAAAGTGTGCATGGACTAACAGAATGCCTGGCGATGAGTGAATGCGAAAGAGTGTTTGTGGAAACAAGAGCAAAGGCTGCCAAAGTGTGCTAAGACACTCAGAGACAAGCCTTCTTGAGCACGGTGCTGAATGTCACCCAAGTTGAAGGAGAGGACTCAATGGAAAGGATGAAGAGGAAGTTAGAAGTAACATCTCGTACCTTGAGATACGGCCTTCAAGAATACACCCTTCCAACCGGCACATGTATTACTGCGGCACAACAATACAGTTACCTATGGCAAGCCGGCCTTTTTGTTGACAAGCTCAGGGAACTAGGGTTTGAAGGACAAGTGCAATAGCCACCACTGAAGACCAGCCAGTGTTAGAGCAAGCCATGGAAGTGGGGCCGGACTTTGAACAAAAATTCAAGGAAGAACAACATAGAGAGCCTAGTTCGCCCCTACTTGAATCGCCACTGGAAGAGCCAGAAGGGGCAGAAATTCCTGAACACATGGTAGCAGCCTAAATAAGAAGGTAAGAGCTTGCGGAGAAAGCCTAGAGGAGAGCGAGAGTATGGCCACAACAACTCTCTGAAGAGCCCATGCTGCCAATACACGAGGATCCCCATCCCGTCAACTGGTCTCAGGAATTGACTATATGGCGACAACAAGAGTTCTAGACACAACCATTTGAGCTGTCCTTTTCTTATCCACGAGCTTTGGATCGTGTTCTACCCCTAGAGACGGTGGCAAGAATCAACAGAATGGCTAATGACCTTGCCAACAGATGGATAGAGGAGAGAAACATTGTAGTTACCAGATGGAGGTAGGAACCAACAGATTATTGGCAGGACAAGGTGAAACGGGTTCCCAAGACCGTCCAAGGCTACAAGGCGCAACCAAAGTGGAGGAGGAGGATTTGGGATACCAACTTTGATGCCTGGATTACTTTCTGTAGCTCACTGCCTGAAGAGCGGAATGACCCCATCTACATGTCTTACCCCCACAGACATGGAGTTGACCATGACAGGAACTTGCATGGGCCCCTTGACTTTCCAACAATCTAATCTACAATATCAATGCACGGACTCCCGAGGGATGCTTGGTTTTTAGATTGGAGGATATCCTTCCATCCATCAACTGCTTCCTCGAGGATTTCTCCTCATGTCCAGACCTGGCATTTATAGTAACATGTAATTACCTTAGGCTCATTAAGTTCTTGCTTAAGCAAAAGCCTGCAGTTGAGGAAGCCCACCTTTCCTTGCTCTTTTTTGATATTAACTTAGGCATTGATAGTCGTGCCATGGCTAGGCTCATGATGAGGGAAACCTTACTCCCCTCCTTCTGCATGGAAATCCTAGAGGACATGAGAAATACCTGCTTCACGAGGTGTAACCATCCCTTTTTGTCATCAGCACCTCTGAAGGTAAGAGCTAGCATCAAAGAATATTTGCAAAGCTGTGCATTTTTGACTAAGTACCTGAGGCCACATCTGAGGATGATAGGAATATAGCATAAGAACTCTTTTTGTATTCTAGTCACAGCCATGATCAATAAGTCATCAAAAAAAAAAAACAAAAGAGAGAGAGAGAAAGAAAGAGAAAAAAGAAAAAGAAAAGAGGCCAGTACTAGGAATGAAAAGAAAGAGGGCACTAGAGGACAAAAAGATGCAAGAAAGAGAAAAGCAAAGGTTTGAGCTCCCCATGAAACATCTTGAGTGCCACATTCAATGCACCTAGGGTTTCCACCTAGCCCCTTCCCCACCTCATGCTTAGGGTACATCAAGGGCAGGACTACTAGACTTGTCACCCTAAGCTCTGCACCGCACCCATGACGATGCACAAACTGGGTCCTCAAGTGTGGGATAACACCGTGGGCTTGCCCAAGGTTCGACCCAACTCCCAGTTCCACCGCCACGTACACTGCACGCACCAGGAGAGGTAGACAGACCCCTTAGAAAGTGCACAACTTTGCCTTGCATGTTAAGATTGGGCTGTATCAAGGAGAAAGCACATCAACCAATGGATCCGCCCCAACACCATTTTCAATTTCAAGGGCAGTTCTTTGTCAAGACACCCTTCCGGGGAGGGACCTAATTCAACACCATTTTCAATTTCAAGGATGAATCCCTCTAGCACCATCCTCGACAAGGGCATGTATATGAACTCAAAAGGCCACCCGACCACCAACACTACCACCTTCCAAGCTACCACCCATCAGTGCCATGGGACTGACACTCGGCTAGGAGGGGGGTAATGTTTACTGCAACACCAGCAACAAGGAAAAAGCGAGAAAATAGAAAAATATGAGAAGCAAAAAAAGGCGTAGGATAGGCATGGAGAAGGCGCCCAGAAGAATAATAAGTCTGAAAAAAATCCAAAAGCATGAGAACAACCACCAAAAGTCCAAGGCACAGCCCCCAAAGTCTGGAGGAGTTAAAATCAAGAAAGTGCATCTTTAAATGCAAAGGCACTCTCAAATCCTTGTAAAAGAGAGCCAGGCTCCCTCCTGTGCAAATTGTAAACTTAGAAGGGTAGTAGGACTACCTAGGAAGTGAAAGAATGGAGAAAAAGGGCCTAGGCTATGGCTGGCCTTGTAAAAATTGAGGATGACTGCCCGTGGGAAGTAGGGCATGTATATAAACTTGAAAAGTGAATGAGAAGCTCATTCTTGTGTGTGGCAAAAAGCTTCTTCTTCTTCTTCTCTTCTTCTTGCCTTCTTACTTGTGCTTGAGAGAACGAGTGAGTGAGTGTGAGGGAGTGAGTGTGTGAGAGTGAGGGACCGAGGAGAGGAAGCTCCCCATCTCCTCTCTTCATCTTCTTCTCTTCTCTACTCTTCTCTTGTCTTGTGCGACTATGGAGGATGGAGCTTGTTAGAGAGGGATTGAGGTTGCTTGAGCTTGCCTCAAGGATCGTGGAGCTATCGGCGTGCACGGGAGAAGAGGGTACTCAATGGGGCATCAAGGTAAGCTCGCTACATCCCATAGGTAGGGAGGGCGCATCGGCTATGTGAGAGGTAGCCATGGCCGCTCGACTTGAAACGCTTAACCAATAAGTGGTCTGTAGGTCTCGGGGGTTGAGCTTGTAGCTCCCTTCACGTAGATAAAAAACGTGCATAAAAATTAATAGCTCCCTCTCTACTACTTGGAATCCAAATCTGATGGCTCTATTGGCTCCGAAAGGAGGGTAAAACCACAGGACACCTGTTCCAGGATCTCCCAGTTCACTCCTTCTTCTTCTTCTAGTTCAAAGTTCTGTTTTTTGGCTGTCAACTCTGATCACGTGCGTGATTTTGCTAATCTTTCTTTTTTATGAAAAATCCCATAATTGACTAAAAAAGTAACTTGCTTTTTGCAGGCCACCCTAATCTAGAAGCTTTCTTAACTTTTTAGGATTTTTACAATAAATAATTTCAAAAATAGGCTAAAATTATCCAAAAATCTAGTATTTTCGGACCATCTATGCCACTGACACTAGCACTAATGACTCAGATCACATTGACTCTCTACATCAATAAAAAAGTCGGATGATGATGCACTCCAAAGTTTTTCACACCGTGTCCACGTAGTGGCACGACATCCACTCTCTCTGAATCTGCACATCCTACGGTATGCGCCAAAATCCTAGTTGTCATCAGATTTTGAGTCCTCATCCTCTATAACCATATCCTTTGCTTCTTCATCTTCCATATCTTCCTAGCTACCCCCTATATCATGGCCACTATTTTCTTCCAATTCTAGCAACTCATAGGCATTAGATTTCCACCTCTTGAATAATTTGATTCTTTTCCCTACTACTGGAAGTTTTATGGCTATCGCATCCAACTCATTCAATGCATAAGTAGCATTATCAAACATATGTCTTACCACATAGGGTCCAAACCATCTTTTGGAAACTTTACGCATGGCACTATACTGATTGTCTAAACTGCTATCATAAATCAATATCCAATCCCCATCTTGTATGGTTTTTGGCCTCAATCTATGTCTTTTGTCAAACCATTTCTTGTTCTGTATCCTTGCTGCCCTTAACTTTGCAATTGCTACCTCTATGTCTTTTGACTTTCTTTCCAACTGTCTAATGCGTAAGGCCAACAGCTCCTCTCGATTCAACTCCTCCTCCCAAGGTAGCACACTCCATGTGAGTGTCATCTCTTATATCGGCATGATAGGTTTTTGACCATACATCAATTCTACAGGCATATTTCCTGTAACAACACTATGAGTTATTCTATCAGTCCACAAGGCATAAGGGAGCAATTGTGGCCTCCACATGCTTTTTCCAATGCCTTCACAATAGGTGGATGACCTCTTTCACTTTTGCCATTTCCTTCAAGGTTATAGGACAAAGGTAAAGCAAGCTTTATCCCCAACCATGCAAAGAAATCACGAGCTTCATCTGCATTCAACTCACCCCTATCTGTAGTAATTTTTCCCACATAGCCATACTAACAAAAGATCTCTTCTAAGAGAAATGTACACATTGCATTTGTTGTCTTAGTACGTAGAGATCTCCCTTCCACTTGATTAGTCAAATCTTCACGGGTAAGTACAAGATATCTCATTTGCCAAAGACCCGTAGGCATCGTGAATAAATACACCACCCACTTAAAATGAAGAGACAATGGATATGTGGGCTGCAATCCATCCCGATGTCTCACAGTTGAATACATTTGACATGTCGTACATGTTTCCACAAAGTGAGCAACATCCTTATATATACCCTACCACCAATATCTTTCTTTGATCTTTGCAAAAGTATCCCAAACACCTCTATGGCTAGCCCATAAGCTTTCATGAAATTCTTGCATAACATTTACTTATGAAGCTCTATCACCCAAAAATTGCAATGGCATACCCTATCTTTTTAGCATGTTTCCATAAGTATCCATCTTTTAAGAAAAACCTATAGACTTTCCTCTTGATGTTCTTAAACTCCTCATGTGACCATTCATCTCTCTTTGTTAATGTATTGAGGTATTGACCAATTCTCAGCCACTCTCCTGCATATTTGTCTTCCAAAAACACTTCTACACAAGATACAAAACATCTAAATTGTCTTCTCTTTGTTGTCCAAGTTGTTGTTAAATGCTGTAGCAACACCTTGCATTGCTAAATTCACTCTTACAATATTATTTTCAGTCGTAAGAAAGTCATCTTCTTCCTCCTTATCCATCATCCCATCTTCATTCTCATAGCGTGCTCAAGATAACATGTCTGCCACACTAGGTTATCTCTTCTTGCAATATGCTGAATTTTAGGGTTCAAAGATTTGATGTATGCAATCCACTAGAGTATAACAATGTTTGCGGTAGCACAACTAGTAATCATACCCAATACTGACAAACAATTGGTCTCAATGACTACACGAGCATCCATAAAATACTCTTAATCACATTTAAGGGCTGTCGTAATTCTCCATAATTCTCTTTTTACCTGTGGATACCTTCTCTGTCATTCAATAAATACTTTAGCACCAAGTATTGCATATCTTTGCCCTTCCTCATCATCTTGCTTGATTGCCCATCCAATTCCGATTGGGCTTGTATCAACATTAATAATGATAGGCTTTCCATGTGAATAGTCAGCCTTTCTCAATGTAGGAGTGGATTTTAAGAGTTGCTTCAATTTCTTCATTGCTTTCTAATGCTTCCTTTCCCAATGAAATCTCTGAACTTTCCTCAAAAGCTAATATAGAGCATCCGCTACATGTGCAAAGTGAGGAATCCATATTGAATAGAACACACATGCACCCAATAATCTACGCACCTCTGATACATTCATGCATACACCTTGCATTCTATCCATCCCATATTTTTTTGCTGGTGATGGTCTTCGCCCATAGGGCCCACACATATGCCCAAGAATAAAAAACTCTTCAACTCCAAAGACAGACTTTTGTCCAGAAAGAGTTAAATGCACCTCATCTAGACGTGTCAAAATCCTCTCACAATCCACAATATGGTATGCAATGAACTATCTGCACCAATGAGCATCCATCTCTTCATTCTTTTCATCCACTGCACACCCTTTGATTGGAACATCATCCAAGAAGGGCATTGTCAATTGTGGGTATAAAATCCTTGAGTACCCTATTCATAGCATTTGTCATGTGTGCCACTGATTTTGTTGCACCCTGTGGGAGAGTACACATCCGTACTAACCCTAAGGGAGTCTTCATGATTGTGATATCCCTACTTTCAACTGCAAGCTGAAACTGACCATACCCCAAGTAAAGATCACCCAAAGAATAGATCACTCTGCCTACAAAAGCCTCTGCAAATTCATCAACCACAGGACCTGCACCCAAATTTCTTATGGTCACTTTATTGACCGGTTGCATGTCTTGAATAAATCTCAAAGCCCCATTCTTTTTGGGCATAGTAAACCAACGAGTTGAGTACAGGGCTGAAGAGGGATCCAAGATCTTCATGTGAATCTTTTTATTTAGCAAATCCATCAGCTTTGGCAAGTAAACTTTAGGTACTAGAATAGGCTTCAAGTTCCATGGTACATGTGGCATAGTAAATATTACCATAGGAGAGACAACATTTGGATCCACACAACGTATTTCAGTTGGGTGAAATGCAAATGCCTTTCCATGCCTAGCCAACATCTGTATAAAATAGTCTCTTTCAGTAGGCAAAAGAAACCCTCCTGCACCAACTTTCAATTCTTGTAATGTTTCAAATGTAAACTGATGACCTATATCTTTAGGATCCCCTAAGCTTGGCTGCCTTGACACTTTTTTATACAAACCCTCACTTTCTGGTGGAAGTGGCAAAGTAATTGGTTTCATCTTTTTGTCAACTATCTTATACTTTGTCTCCGCAAGTACTTCAGCCCATTGTAAACCTTCCTGTTGAGCAAACAATGCTATAATCTCATACATGTCCAAAAAACATACTAACAACAATCTATTTTTAGCCTCATTTTTGCATGTATAGTTGATGAACTTTCAGCCATAGTCTCATTAATATTCAGCCCATAAAAGATGCCTGAAATGCCTTCATTTTCAGCTAATTGTCCCAATGTTCTCAGTTCCTTAGTAGCTTGTTTCATAGATATGTGTTTAGCCGTGCACATAGCTTCCATAGGCTTAAACCAACATGAATTGTTTTCTATAAACTAAGAATAACCAATAGTAAATATATGCTTCATTCCATCAAGAGGCGAGTACATCCTCTGAATAGCGGTACTGTAGCCCGCATTATGTTAGCGTTTAATGAAAATCCAGGTCTTTGAATTCCCTTGCATTTGGAGCCAAAGGAGACTCTCGAAGCATATCACAATTTCTAGGGTGATTAACACAAACGGTAAGAAATTGGACTACTTTCCTCCCATCCTTGCTTCTGACTCTTGCATAAGCAGAACCATCATCAGGCACCTTTGTTTCCATATGCATTCCAGTAATATAGAGCTGTCCCAAAATCTTTGCATATGAGGAATTATCTTGCACAAAGAAGTGTTACTCTTCTTCTACATCACCAATCGTCACTTTCACATTAGGACATGTAGCATAAAGCTCTCTCGAACAATTATTTGTAGCCCTCATACACCAACCATGATCAATGTCCACAGGCCATGCACCATTCTCATACAATCCACGCTCAATGACATTAATCTTAGACCCATGGTCAAGCAAAGAAACACAAGAAGTTTCACATTCCCCTATTTTCACTACTGTTTCAGTGGTAGCCCTAGCCCAATGATTTCTTGTATAATGACTTCAAGGAATAAATCCTAGAGTATCTTCCCCATATTGTTGTATCTACCTTACTCCACCATGCATATTGCTACAAGACAATGCATTTTTGGCCACTTTCTTCTCTTTTCCACATGCTATCCACTGATTAGTAGCATCCTGCATAGATAATCTAGTACTTACTTCATGCTCATATTCATCTTGAATACCCAACAAACCAGTTTCCTCTTCAAATTGCAGCAATGCACTAGCGGTATCACCAAGAAACTGACACTTCCCCTTAATTATGCCAATGATCTCATCATGAAATTCTCACTTGGTGATGCCAAGCACCTCTCCCAAGGTGAATTCCACACGATTGTTTAGGATCCATTCTTCAAAAACCTTCTTAAGATCTGTGGCTATCTCAATGTTAGACTGCAACTTATATCCTGGCTGCTTGCCCTTCTTTTTTTGCAATCTTTCTCTTCTTCTATGCTTTTTCACAAGTGCAGTAACAACTTTCTTGACATGTCTCCACTTTGTTTTAAGACCTGCCTCTGTAGTTTGATCCTCTCAGGATTTACTGCTTGTAGAAACAATTCCATTTTTTGACTTGCAAGAGCTTGATGTTCTGCAAGATCAAACTGCTCAAATCGACTTTAAAATTCTCTTAACAATTTTGTAGCCACAAGACCCTTATTGGGTTGTAAAACCCACTCCTGAAAAGTCTTGTGTGTAATCAAACTTGTATCTTCAATGTAAAATTATTCCCTGAGTGTCTTCTTGAAAGCTACCTAGTCAGCATCCTGCATGTATAATTCAGTAATTTGCGCTTTCAGTTCATGTACAGTAACACGTAAAAAATAATGACTTCATGCAAGTTGAGCCACCCCAAATAATTCCATCTTTTGAGCATAGGTATGTACATATACAGATACATTCCTGCCATTGAACAACTTCATCTCATGCTCAACTGCTTGCAAAGCATTGATCACAACAGTTTTTGTTTGAGCAAAAGCCTACATCACATGTTGTTGTTGTTGTACTTGCATAAGCATGTTCATATTTTACACTAGTTGTTGCAAACATCATTGGAAATTGTGCTCAAAGGTTCTCCCATCTTGTCTTTCCTTCTAATGACATTTCACGTCAGGTTCACCAATGTTGGAGGGGTTTTTGTCGGAAGGTCGAATCCACCGGGGATCAGAGATAGAAGGAAGTAGAGATAGGAGATGGAAGAGAAGAACGAGAATAGAAAAGAGGTAAACACAATAAAGACAAAGCACAATGAATCGAATCAATATGTATTGATAGAACCTGGAATCCCTTGTCTCGCACTACTCAAAAGCAATCTTTAGGCATTAGATCTCCTGGAGCTTCTTCCTAGATAAAAAACATGCATCAAAAGTAATAGCTCCCTCTCTGCTACTCAGAACCCAAATCTGATGGCTCCATTGGGGGTAAAACCGTAGGACACCTGTTCCAGGATCTCCCAGTTCACTTCTTCTTCTAGTTCAAAGTTCTATTTTTTGGCTATCAACTGTGATCGCGTGCACAATTTTGCTAATATTTATTTTTTATGAAAAATCCCATAATTGACTGAAAAAGCAACTTTCTTTTTGCATGCCACCCTAATCTAGAAGCTTTTCTAACTTTTTAGGATTTTTACAATAAATAATTTCAAAAAAAGACTAAAATTATCCAAAAATCTAGTATTTTTGGACCATCTATGCCACAGACACTACACTAATGACTCAGATCACATTGACTCTCTACATCAATAAAAAAAGTCGGATGATGATACACTCCAGAGTTTTTCACACCTGTCCGCGTAGTGGCATGACAACGTCTAGCATGCTCTCTCCTAATGTATTAAATACTTATTTTTTAAAAAATGAGAGAAAGAAAGAAAGCAAAGAAAAGTACAAGAAAAAGAAGAAATGGAATTCTCATATACCATCAGAGTGCCACAAACACTGCAACTAGGGACAATTATAGCCCTAGCCCCTTTTCCCACTTCACACTTATGGCAAATTAAGAACAGGACATGCCTAGGGAGTCTATGCTCCCCTACAATTAGAGCTATCTTCCTAAGTTATACCCACAACAACTCCCCTTGCACGATCTGGGTCCTTAAGTGTGGGAGAACACCACAGGCTTGCTTGAGGTTTTGACCCAACTCCCAGTTCCAATGGCATAGCTACCATACAACTTCTTTTTGTTTGTATTCATTTTACTTATTTCTTGTGTCCCAATTACAAATATATGAATTGATTACAAGATTTAGCTAAATGTATGTTGAGTGTGTGAAGATACTTTATATCAACACACAATGATATTTATGAGAATAAGGGTTTGATATCTATGGATTCTAGAGCGGAATAGATCACCACATGTATATGTTAATAAAAATAGAGCTCTTGATTCTACATAGGTAAATAGGAGAGGCACAAAAGACACACTAAGATAAACACACATAGTTATTAATAAAATAGTTGGTTTAGTGTCTATGGAGATAGGTTGGAGGGGATACACAAAGTTGTGAATGGAAATAGGGAGTTAGATATATCAAGAGGTAGACATGAGATGCACATATAGACACGTAAATATGTCAAAGGAATGCAGCTTAGTGTGTGAGGGGTAGATGAATACACATTGCAAAGTGCATACACATAGATAATGTCAAGAAGAGGATTGAGAGGTGAGGGCAAAGAGTGCCAAAGAGAGAGAAAAGAGGAGAGAGAATGAGTGATGAGGAAAGAGAAAGGCCAGAAAGATAGGAGAGAAGAGATAGAAGCTTTAAAAGCTGTGAATCATAAGGTAAGATGAAGAGACTGTCATTGTATTATTACAAAGTGGTCCAAAATTACAAGTCTTAGCATCTTATATACCTATGCCAATGTGACATGGTATTATTAATACAACTCTCTAAAATAATATCTCTAGCCAATCTCTTATATTCCAACCCCACTCAAATGGTTTTTATCCTCGAAAACAAGGAAGGGGCTTATTACTGTTGAGTGTGGAAATGATTTGTTTTTTGGACTGATTTTTTGTTGTTTTTGTTGATGAATGGTTGTTTTTGGTGATTGATTGTTTGAATTTGAAGATGTTTTGAAGTGTTTGGAATGGTTTGAGTATGTTTGAAGGGTTTATGTTGGTTTTTGATGAGGACATGTTGTTTTAAAGGGTTCTGTGATTTTCTCTGTTTGGTTCTGTAAGGTTTGATTTTCTTCTATTTTGTTCTATTTTGTTTCTATTTTGGTAGTTGAGATGGTTGAATGGATGTTTTGAGAGATGGTTGAGGTTTTTTTAAAAGGTTTGTGAAAGATTGAATTGGTTTTGGTTTGGTTTTCATGGCTTTTATGGTCTTTGTTGATCTTCTATAAGGTTCTGTAGCTTTAGTATAGTTCTGTTCTTCCGTTGTCCGGTTGTTCTGTGGTCTGTGCTGTTTGTTTTTGTTGAGTGTTATGTTGGATGTATGGATGTTTTGGAAAGTGTTCTTTTCTTAGAAAAGGATGAATGGAATCTCTATTCAAGCTAATTGAAGTGAAGAAGTATCTGATGAATATTCACAGAAGGTTACAGAAGAACAGTGACAGAAGCCAGATCTCACAGGACACTATGATGTCTCTTGTGCCTCTTCGCATCTGACACACCTTTTGGGAGGTATATCCACGACCTAAGAATGATTATTATGAGTTATTATTGAGTATTGTAGTGATTTTTTAATGCACTAGTGAGAGTGTACTATTGTGAGAGACATCATATGCAAGAGATAGCTAATTCTATGAAAAACAATGTGTCTATCTATGAGAGACAGAGAGAGAGAACTATGAAGACAATGAAGATGAATATTATGTGATCTTATTTTCATTCAAAGTGGTATTTATTTTGTGTTCTCTTTGTTGGTTGATGAATTCTATGAAGAAAATGAAGAGAATGATGAATTTTGTTGAAGATAAAACAGTGGGAGAATTGTTTCTATGATGACGTGTGAAGATTTCTTGCTAGTGGTATTCTTTTTCTCGTTGTGGTTCTCTAAAGAATGAAACAAAAGCCTGTTGATGTTACAAGATAGATTTTCTTGCAGTAGAAACCCCTTTTCCCTGGTGTCTCTCTCAGGGCTCCATGCTTTTTGTGTGCAGTCGGGGAATACTTCCATCAACAGGCACAAACAGAGGAGGCTGAAAATCAAAGAAGTGGCATTGTTGAAGAGAAAGAAAAGCAATGGAGATTAAAGTTCCTATCACTATTGAAGAATTGGAGACTTTTCTTGCCAAGGTCACATTCTACAAAAGATTCATCCCCTAATGGAGAAAGCACAAGGCCATTCCGATGCAGTCCCTCCGTGATTGTCTATTTCCACTACCTTCTAAAGCTGCCAAAACTTGCATCACAGTAGCAAAGTTTCTTCCACAAAACTGAAGAGTAGAATAGAGAGAATGAGTATCAATGGAGGATTTGGCCTTTATTGAAAAATTTCCAGACATCATCAAGTGGGAGATAGTTAAGAAGCTTCAAGAGTTATGGTTAGTGGAGGTTCATGAAAACAAGAAAGAAAAGAGTTGGAATTTGTTCATAGATGCTCAATAGTAGGACACGTGGGATGCATGGTGTACTGACAATCTCCTATTTGTTCAATTAGCAACCCACTAGAAGTTGGTAGACATAGTGATCTTCACAACATACACTATTGAAACCATTAGAAGCTAGCATTATTATGATGATGGCACCACAACGATCCTTAAAAGAATAAGTTTTGACACCTTCAGAATGGAATATCTCCCCCTTTGTAGTGGTTTGAAAGTTGAATTCAGAGACATAGAAAAGAAGAAAGTAGAAGAGATATTGGCCAGAGAGTCCTCCAGAAGCTGAAGCCCTTTTTGATTCTATTATGTTGAGTACAGACCAACTGGTTGGAGCCAACCCCCTAATGAATGATGCAATCAAGAGGCAAGCACTAGAACGAGTCCAGAGGTACGTGAGAAGAGAGAAGGAAAAAATCAAGGCCGAGAAGGAGCTTGTAGCAGAAGCCTCCTTTGATGCCCTAAAAGCACTCTTTACAAAAGTAGCCATGGCGACTCAAGGTCCCCTTCCTAGTCAGATTCGTCGTAGAAATATTGATGACATGCCAGAAAATGTAGTCCCATTGCCAATTTTTAAGGGAGAGTACAATGAAGACCATGATCTTCATACAACAGAGTTTATGGTAGCATGTGTGGCTAACAATACCAGAACTCTTGAGCATTAGTTAGAAATATTCCCTACCACTTTCAAGGGCATGGCATTTCAATGGTATGAGAGACAAGCATCAGGAACATTTGGCACATGGGACACTGGCCTTCCTCACTAAATTCAGATGTGAAGGTTTTAAAGAGTAGATGCGAGAGGAGTTCATGAACCTAAGTTAGTCCTCTAGAGAAAGAGTAGAAGCTTATGTCTCGTGAATGGAATCCATCCTGAAGAGATGGACCAATCATCATTTGGATGAAGGCATCTAGAAATGAGTGTTCCTCAGAGGCCTATAACTAGAAGTTTGTAAGTTTGTGGAATTAAGAAGACCAGCCAATCCACAGGCTGCAGTGGAAGGTGCTAGACTATATGATGAAGTAGAGGTACGATTGTCAATGACCCCAGGAAAAGGAGTTATATCTCCTACAATATCAAGAATGGCATATCCACCAAATACAGTCTCAGGAACTATTCCCTACCCCTACCAACAGATGCCTAAAAGGCCTTAGTATAGTGCACCAAATCCACAATGGCAATAGATAGTGCCCCCCATGATGGCTCCACAACTACCCAATGGCCTTAGATAGTCCCTCACATGGTGAATCAACCTCAACAGTGGAATCCTATCAACTGGAATCAACAATAGCCAATAGTCCAGACAGGAGCCTTGAATCAAAACCATAATAGAAGACCCTCTGCATAAACTCAACTAGTCTATGCAGTGATAACAGAGACACCTCAAAACTCTAGTACCAATGTGGCAGGAGGTGAAATCTTTAAGGAATACTTATCTAACTCGGTTACAAATATAAAAAAGGAACTCATGGATGTGTTGACAGAGCAGCTGCAGACTTTGAAGGTAAACACTACCAATGTGTCTAATCCCACAAGAGTGGTGCAAGACACCCTCAGATCCAATATATGGTGTGGAAAATGCCATCAATCAAGACATTTAGCCACTGAATGTATCCGTAAACCTACTATCCTAGGAGCTTTCTGTTCATACTGCTTGAGGAAGAACCATTCGGAAGATATCTGCTCTCTAAAAGAGATGCATGATAGACGGAAGAGAGATGAAGACACAATGTTCAATTTGCTAGAGTCGAAGATGATAACCCAAGATATCGGGCCAAAGCCCAAGGATTTTTGATCTAATTTTAGACCAAGGAGGTTCCCGTCCCAAAGCTACAAAGGAAGATAGTCTAGCGCGGTGGCTAGAGATCTGACGTTGAATGCTATAGATGTAGAGTAAAGGGGCGCATTTTGCAAAATTGTCTAAATGCTAGAAGGTCAATGGAATATAAACCTCTCTGTAGCAGATGTAAAGGAAAAGGCCACACGGTAAAGGATTGTCCTAGTCTAGCCTTTGTCAAGGCCAATGCCATTGATAGCCAACAGAAGGTACATGAGCCTGCCTCTAATCTGGTGGAGTTGGAAGTTGCCACTATCACGCATGCCAAGAAGAAGGAATCACTTGTCCAAAAAGAGAACAATCCTCTACAAAGACTGTGAAGTTCAACCTGCCAACATAAGGATAGACCAGTATAGAATAGAACCCTATAGTACAGAGCACTACAGTGCCATAGAAGGTACCAAGATAGTTCTAAAAATAGAACCAGAGGTCTAGGAGATAGAAGATATAGAAATACCTCCAGACATAGAAGAAGTGCCGATGCTGCCATTGCTGGAAGAAAAAGGAAAGATGAAAATGGGTGTAGTCCCATTTCCTAGCAAGCTGGAGAAGTCCGTGGATCCCATCAAAGAATATGACTTGGTAAAAGGCCTAGACACTTTTAAACCGAATTTAATGTTCGAGTGACAGTTGCTGATGTTGTCTCCTAGCTGCCGAAAGAAGTTCAAAAGCATCTTGACTCAAAGATGTGGATTAAGGATTGCTCCTTCAATAGCAACCAAGACTAATAAGGCTCGAGAGCCTATAAAGGAAGTGGATGTAGCCAACACCTTTCTAGATCTTGGAACCCTAGAGATTGGCGTATGGATTGAAGGATGCTTTATTGCAGATGCACTGATTGATGGAGGCTCATCAGTAAACATCATGATGGATGTCACAATGAAGAATCAAGGCCTACAAGGTATGCAACCTACATAGTGGCTTATCAGACTGGCAGACCAAAGCAAAATCAAGCCTTTGGGTATTCTCCCGTACGTGAAGACAACCCTGGCAGGAAGAGATTGTTGGTTGACATATCTAGTGGTGAAACCAAATTCTTATGGGACCTCATACCCTCTACTGCTGGGGAGACCATGGCTTTTTGAAGCAAGAGCGAGGACAGATTGGTTCAAAGGAACCCTAACCCTAGGTATAGGACCCAATAAAGTAGTATTGAAGTTGTATGAATTGCAAAAAGGCAATGGATCCACATCCATTGGAGTCATAACCGACTTCTCTAATGAAGTAACAGATGGTACATTTGGAGATGAAGAGGCTGTCAAATAGATCTTTCCCAAGAAAAAAGAGGCATAATCCTTAATAGTGGGCACTGTAAGCCAACTCCCTCAAGATGCAAAGTCCTTATCAATGGGTGAATACTTCCTGCTTGAACTAGGAATGAATTTCAACATTACCTCTGATAGCGAGATAGAGGCCTAGATGTACTGCTCTCCTTGCTGTATGGTCGAAGCAGAGCAAGAGATAGGGGATGAAGATGAAACATAGAACCTATTCTTCTCTTACAGAGCTCCTATAGAGACAGAGTCCAAAGAGGAAAAATATGATATTGAGGAAGATGGTTATGGAAGCGAAATGGAAGAATCTATCCCACCTGAAGAGGATACATATAAGGAGGACATCCCAAAAGCACCAGAAGAAGAAGATATCATGCTGTGGGATAGAATGGCGATGGTACCATTTGGTTTGGTAAATGGATCCTCTCATATGGAAAATCTTAATGAGAAATGGAATAAAAAGAATAAGCCGTCTTTCAGTAGTGGCTCTTGCCGCCCTCACCAATCCTTCCCAAGAAAAGATGATGATAATGCACCTTGCCAACAATCACCAATCCAATGACCCCAACAGGCATTACAGGGTCCCCGTTATGTGACATTCTTGGATGCATCATCAAAAGATGAGTCCTTGAGCCAAGAGGTAACTAATTTTGAAACCAAACCCGAAATAGCCCTAATCCCATTTCAACATCCCAATGAGCAACCCAAAGAAGAAGTCGGTTCTAGTGGAACATCAGATGAGGACAACACTCCCTTGAAGGAGTCAGATCTGTATCCAGAAGTAGTCCATGGGACCTTCATCCGTGAAGTAGAAGGTCAAAGACAGTTGACTTTTGTGGATGCACATGGCTCTGAATGCCACCTAAAGGTGGGTAGTAGGCTACCACAAGAGGAACTATTGATTCGCATAACTTATTGAAAGAGAACTTGGACGTGTTTGCATGTTCGTATAAAGATCTGAAGGGGATTGATCCCACAATATGTTAACATTACATTGATCTAGAGCCTGATGCCAAGCCTATATGGTAACGATAGAGGCGAATGAACCCAAACTACTCTACCTTGGTAAAAGCAGAGCTGTTGAAGCTTCTAGAAGCCAAGTTCATATATCCAATCGCCAACAGTGAATGGGTCTCACCCATTGTGGTCGTACCCAAGAAGAATGGAAAATTGTGAATATGTGTGGATTTCCACAGGTTGAATTCAAAGATGAAGAAGGATCACTTTCCTATCCCTTTCACTGACCAACTATTGGACACAGTGGCTGGCCATGAGCTTTACTCCCTCTTGGATGGATTTAGTGGTTATAACCAAGTGCAGATAGTAGAAGAAGATCATTCCAAGACAACCTTCACAACCAAGTGGGGGACCTATGCCTACAGAGTGATGCCATTTGGGCTCTACAACGCCCATGCTACCTTCTAACGAGTCATGATGGCCGCATTTCAAAATCATCTGCATGACTTCATTGAGGTATACTTGGATGATTTCTGTTTATAGTTTGATCCTTAAACATTGGGGACATCTAGAGAAATGATTTGATCGATGCTGGGAGTATGGGATCTCCCTCAACCCTGAAAAATGCATATTTGGAGTCCCTTCTGGAGTCTTATTGGGCCACATTGTCTCTACGCACAAGGGATAACAACAAACCCTGCAAAGATTGAGAAGATTGCAGCCTTGATAGCATCAACCAACCTCAAACGGTTGAGGGGATTTCTATGCCATGTGGGCTACTACAAAAGGTTCATAGCCCATTTTGCAACAAAGGCAGCCCCCTGCATAAGCTTCTAAGGAAGGATGCAGAGTTCATTTGGTTAGAGGATTGTGATCAGGCCTTCAACACTCTGAAATAGTGCCTGGGTGAGGCACCTATCCTATAACCTCCTGATTGGACAAAGGAGTTTCATGTGCACACTGATGCATCAATTGACGGCTTAGGTGCAATCTTATGCTAGAAAGGCTCCTTGAAGTTTGGATTAGCCCATCTACTATGCAAGCCAAAAAGTCACTGATAGAGAATGTAACTATACAGTAACAGAGTTGGAATGCTTGGCAATGGTGTTTGCCTTAGAGAAGTTTCGCCACTACATGTTGTCAACTTACTTCAAATTTTATGTGGATCATGAGGCCCTATCCTTCCTGATGAACAAAGCAGATGTGAAGGGAAGAATGATGAGATGGCCCCTTCTATTCCAGGAGTTTGACTTTGAGGTAATCACCAAACTTGGTCGTTCCCATGTTTTGGCTGATCATCTATCGCATATCCCGTAGAATGCGGAAGAGGAGTAGGATGATCCGGACCTCCCAGATGCATCCTTGTTTCTGGTCAACACTGTAACTCCCTCGTATGCAGACATTGCTAACCTGCTGGCAATCCAGCAGTATCCTCCTGGCATCTCTATGTTGAAAAAACATGGATGTAGAGCTAGTTAGCTATGGTGGATGCAAATCAAATACGCGACACATTATCAGAATGAGAGATTGTAACTCAAGTGAATTAGGTTCCAAGATATATTAGCTTGGACTCATAAAGTCAGTCTTGAGTAACTCAAATTGATAGTTCCATTTTTTTTTAAATGAGTGTCAAGTACATGCCTTTATAGCTTTTTGGATAGTACCACTTTTCCTCTCTGTGCTTATGTGATTCCGAACACCTCTTTCTAGAGTATACATAATTTGTCATCTTTTAGCCTCTTCAGGGCAAGTATCATTTTCTATTCTCAATACCCCCCCTCAAATGATGAGTTCCTACCCTTGCTGGCTTTTGCCCCCCCTGCATGCAAACATGGACGAGGAGACTAGCTCTTTGGAAGCCTAGTCAAGTTAAGGCTTGAAACTTTACAT
Organism: Lygodium microphyllum; assembly: GCF_053477565.2. NCBI lineage: Eukaryota > Viridiplantae > Streptophyta > Polypodiopsida > Schizaeales > Lygodiaceae > Lygodium > Lygodium microphyllum. Next base: position 61,295,126 of record NC_141161.1, read on the forward strand.
CTTGGTAGGGTTTTTATATCCACTATGGGAAATAAGGATCCACTATGGGAAGATTTTTGTTATCGATAGCGGAGAATATTTTCTTCATCTTCTTTGTGCATCTTTTGCACTCTTTGGTGCAGTCTTTAACCTTCAATTGGTCTTCATGCTCTTCGTCTTTGTTGATGCATGGTACTTCTCTTTTTGCTTCAGTCTTCTTGACACGATCGTTTTGCTTCATGCTTTTACATGTGAGAACATTGATGGATACATGGGATTGGTTTAGCAAACTCTCACACATGAGATGAATTTTAGGATACATGGTTTTTGGGTTTTCATTTGGCATTGCCTTTCCTTTTGAACTCTTGTGCAAGCAAATCATTTCATGCAGGAAGGTCTTATCGTGAGTATACTCGGGTAGTGTCTAATTCTTTACAAGAATAGGAGTTCAATAGAAACTCTAATCACAAGTAACCTCTTAGGATTTTTGATAACTAATTATTAAGAGTATTAACAATCTGTTCTTTTAGTTCAAGCCAAGTTGAGCCACATATAGTGTGAAAGCTAGTTAAATGTGAAGGCAATTTGATGATGCAGTGTGAGATGAGTAGGCTGGTTTGAAGAGATAGAGTGTGAAATAGGCTTGTGAATGGAGTGGTTTTGGAGAAGGAGGTGTGAATGGGCTTTATAAGCTAAGACTTAGATTACTAAGGCCTTAAAAAAAAAAGATGAAAGCAATAGCCTATTTGTTGGTGCCGATTTCCTTTCTTGAGGCCTGCTAGATCTAGACTTCTTCCCCTAAGCTTCACATTGCGTGCATACAGGGTTGAATTGATGATGAGCTTGGTTATGAGAAGATCGACGTTTTCAACCTTCGAATCCTCTGCGCAGCTGCTCGTCTACTTTCTGTAACTATAGATGCTTTTCTTCTTCTTAATAGTTGCAATCCTGCTAGCTTCTTGTAGACCTGTTTGTCTCTATTTTTGAATGCAACACTTACCTGTTGGCTATTTGTGATATTTTCTACATTTTCTCTTTTTCTTTTTGTAAGCAGCTATTTGTGGACAGCTATGGCATCTGTCGATTCTTCATCTCCCCTTCTTCACAATGCCCATTAGCAACAAATATGATCTTGCTAAGTGCTTCAATAAGATCACAAACTGGATCAGGCTGTGAAAAGTAGTTATTGATTTTGTGATAGCTAGCGATCTTCTTCTTCTTTTTGGTAGGTGTCGAACAACAGGGACCCAACCCCTACGCACTAGCTAGCACTAGTTAACTTGAGTGTATCCACAAAAGCAGTTCAACTTAAATGGTGTTTCTGACTTGGTTCACAGCCAATTGGTACCATTCAATTGAAAAGTAGAGCTTTAAGCTCTCTACAAAAGCCACTTCTTCTTTCTCTTCTCTGTCAAACCAAGGGGCACACCCTTTCGTTTTTCCTCAAGGCAAAGCTCTTGCTTGCAATTGAAAGCAAGCCCTCAGCTTGGCCTTAAGCAGGCTCCTCTTCTTCTTCTTCTTCCAAATGCTAGCTTCTAAAATGGAAAATGAACCTTAATACCTCTAATGTGAACTCCAAATTGAGCTTCTTGAGTAGCACTATAGCACCTCTTTCTTGAGATTCTTCTCTTTGTACACGTTTGTTTCTATTCCAATTTTTCAAGCCAACATCCAATGTTGTGTACAAGGTGAAGAACGAGATGGAAAGGGTTTAGAATATGCAAGGAAGAAGGGAATGTTAGGAAGCTATGCTCACTAGCTATCTAGCTCAGCCATGGCTTTGATACCATGTTGAAAAAACACGGATCTAGAGCTAGTTAGCTATGTTGGATGCAAAACAAACACACGATACATTATCAGAATGAGAGATTGTAACTCAAGTGAATTAGGTTACAAGATAGATTAGCTTGGACTCATAAAGACAGTCTTGAGTAACTCAAATTGATAGTTCCTTTTTTTTAAAAATGAGTGTCAAGTACATGCCTTTATAGCTCCTTGGATAGTACCACTTTTCCTCTTTGTGCTTATGGGATTCTGAACACCTCTTTCTAGAGCATACATAATTTTTCATCTTCTACCCTCTTCAGGGCAAGTATCATTCGCTATTCTCAAAACTCTAGTTGGTAAAGGAAGAAGCTTCTGTTAGAATCAGCCCCCTACACCATGTTAGGTGACACACTGTACAAGAAAGGCAAAGATGAAGTGCTCAGAAGCTGTGTTGCAGGAGAATAAATCAACATAATATTGAAATCATGCTATGACAAGCCATGTGGAGGCCACTTTATAGAAGAAGTAATAGCCAAAAAGGCTCTATTATCAAGATACTAGTAGCCGACCCTCCATAAGGATGCCTATGACTATTGTAAGTGATGTGAGATGCATGTCAACGGATGGGGAAACCCACCAAGACCAGTGCCATGCCACTGCAACCTATCCTTCCCTTGAAGTCGTTCAAGAAGTGGGGCATCGACTTCGTAGGTCCCATCGATCTCCCCCACCAGATGGAAGCAGAACAGATACATCCTGGTATGTACAGATTATGTCACCAAGTGGTGTAAAGCTAAATCTTTGAAGCGGGACAATCGTAATAGTGTGGCCTTGTTCCTATACGAAAGCATCATCACCCGTTTTGGCAGTCCCCTAGAGCTGGTAACTAACAGAGGAACTCATTTCATTAATAAGGTCATGGAAGAACTCATAGAACTGTATAAGATTCACCATCACAAGTCCACCCCTATACCCCAGAGCCAATGGCCAAGTTGAAGTCACCAATCGCATCCTCTACTTGATACTGACAAGGATGATTATCACACATTGCCGTGATTGGGATGATAGACTTATAGAGGCCCTCTGGGCGTACAGAACCTCCCATAAGGTAGCTATAGGAGGATAGACCCCCTTTCAGCTGGTGTATGGTACATAAGCCATCTTTCCTACTGAACTCGAGCTACCCTCTCTACGCATGGCCATCAATGAATGCTTGGGATATGCCGAGTCCTTGCAACATCGTCTCTTGCACTTGGAGTGCCTTGATGAGATCCACAGGATGGCCCTATAGTGCATGGAAACCACATAGGCTCACAGAAAGTTCTATCATGACAGCTTCATCGAGCAGAAGGAGTTCAAGGAAGGTGACTTAGTTCTCGCTTATGATTCCCAATTTGGCAAGTTTTCTAGCAAGCTTCACCAACACTGGATGGGTCCTTATAAGGTACTTGTCATCAATCCAAATGGCTCAGTCCAAGTCCAAACAGTCGAAGCTTCAGATGATCCCTTCCTTATTAATGGCTATCCCCTCAAGAAGAATTACCCCTTGGGGGATCTTGACAATCACCATTGAAGCTTCCTCATTCCTTGTACAAAGGTTAATATGCATTTACTTAATGTTCTTGATAACCCTCTTACTGATTCTAATGCTATGGTTTTGTCTTAATAGCCCCTTGCAGCCACCTTCTCCTCCTTCTTGGCTTCCCTTCCGTCTGATTCAACAGAGGTGGCAAAGATGGCTGTGATACATGGAGTCCCTGCCATTCACCACTTCAAAGATAATTATATATATATATATATATATATAATAAAATAAAAATATATCGATTATGGGAGAAAATGACTTCGATCCTTGTCATGACGACCTATTCTTTGAGAAAAGGTGGAAACACCCTCGGGAGTAGGAAAGAAAAAGAAAAGAGAAAAAAAAAACTGTTATGGGAGAAAAGGAAGAAATTCCCTGTCATAGTAGGCCTCATTTCGAGAAAAGGTGGAAACACCCTTGGACAAGAAGCTAGCTGTCGAAAATGTGGTAACACCCTACAGTCCAGGGCTATAGTCCAGGGATAGCCGAATAATCAGTAGACACTTTTCCAGAAGAAATTCCAAAGCCACCTCCTTTGGTGTGATGTCTCTATACTCCCCGCAGAACATGTGATTCCTTAACACGGACTACATGATCTTTAGAAAATATACAGTACCAGATATATGGGCTACCTCCCTAGGTATGCCTCATCATCAACTCCCTGATGCTAGCAATAGACAAAGCGATCTTCATCGACAAAAAATTGAGTGGTGTGAGCTTATATCCTAAAAGGATGGGCTGTGAGTATGGGCTGCCCTATGTATTTATCAACAGAGCGTGAGACAAAGGGTGGGGTGAGTGACCAATCCTTTCCCTTTAATTCAAATGAGAGGTGATTTGTGTGAATGGAGGGTTGCATGCACCGACTTGGCCTCTCAATGCACAAAGCACAATTTTTTCCTGTGCATTGCATTATCAGGATCCATGGCCTTCCTTCTCACACCGTATGCCAGCACAAGGCATGATGCATAGTTGCACCATCAATTGCGCACAAGGCATACAACCTCTGCACAAGTGACTGTGAGGATAACATCAATGGGTTTTAGGAATGGGCTGCCCTCTTGTATCTATCAGAGTGTCAGTCAGAGGGGGGTCGAGTGTGACTAGTGTTTCCTAAATCAATTATTGAGAGGTGAGGATTGAGGGACGTTATGACAATTGGAGTCAAGTATGTTCTCATTTCCCTATGCACACACGAGATCGGTCTCTGCTATCACCACAAGACATGTCACTCTATTTTGTACACTGCACAACAAGGCTCCCTGGTTTTCCTGCTTGCACCTATGCCAGACGGGGTTGAACGCACTAATGCACTATCAACTGTGCACCCTGGCATATTCCCTTTGCACCATCCCCCTTATCGATTCCTAACCCGAGTATGAGATTTGGGTTTTAATCATGATTCACTCGTGTGATGTCAGTAATGGGGCGAGTGACAGTTTTTTCATTCCATTTGAGTGACTGTGAGTTGAGAGCAATATTCTTCGCCATCAATGGTTTCCCGTGATTCTCTCAACAAATTTGCCTCCCTGGGTATTGCTACTACGTGGTCCCTACCCCGTTGGATGTGTACGTGCTGCAAAGACACCTTGATCTCTCCTGCATCTGATTGCGCCACAGTATGCAACATCGACAATCAACCTTGATTCTCTCCAACATGGGCTAAGTTTTTCTAACCCTATACCTTTTGTTTATTAGTGACTGAAAGCAACCCTCCCACGATAGAGAATGAACATGAAACCAAGGTAGAAGCATGCAAAATATATGCACATGGCTATGCCATTAATCTCAAAACCACAACAGAACTTGTAATCTCTCTCTCTTATTGATAAATAGAAACATTGTCTTCATCATCCTCATTAGATATTACCATTTCCATCACTCACAAGAAAGAGAGAAAGGAGGGGGAAAGGGAAAGAGAAACTTTTGCACAGAGGAGAGAGGGAGAGTGGACATATTTTTTTGCACCAAAAGGGAGAATATGCAATTGGAGAAGAGAGAGGGAAGGGAAAGAGGCACATAACCACTCGTGCACTCCACCCCACCTCTTCCCCAAAAAGCACACCCCTTTGTATTTTATTATTTCTTTGAAACTTTGATATATTTGATATTATAAGGCCTTTGGCCTTTAATTTTGAGTACTCCTACCCTTTACAAATGCATGCACGTACAACCAATATGGCTCTCCCTTGTCTTGTTTATTCTACTCAACCTTATTTAATTTTATGAGATACATAGGTAATCCTTTTCTTAACCTTTTTATTATGAGAGATGATTTGGCTGGTTAAACCTTTGGTTTTCCTGCCTCACCTTGGGTCATCACTTTTTTCCCCTTTAGGCTTTGAAAAGTCACCTGGACTTTTCTGCACTAAATATGTGCATCATTGGTGTTGAGATATCGAGCTCCACTCGTGATACGCCAGGGTGACCATTGTGTATTTATGTCACCGACTTGTCAGTTGCAGATGCGGTTGGTACACCGCCCATGAATAATAGCCACATGATAGCTATCCTTATCTACTCTAGTTCGTGGCTCAGTTAGTATGCCACCTTAGTTAGTTGAGTTTGGTTTGAGACCCATATAGAGGGTTCTTCTATTTCTTTGTACAAGAGTTCTTTTGGCTTACACAACTAAGAAGAGGAAAACTGTTTTCAGCCTCCACCCTTGTGTGTCTTCCCCCATTGTGCAAGCAAGAAAGCTTCAAGCGAGACTCCTTCCTTCTCTCCCACAATCTTGACATGGTATCAGAGCCTTGTTCGTGGTAAGGAGCTCAAGAAAGCAAGCCAAGCTCGCGGTGTTCTGGTAAGAGGAGCAGTGTTGCTTTCATTTTCTGTTTTGGGAGCAGATCTATGCAGGCAGTACAACCGGAAATTGCAGGAGTGCATTGTCTCAGGTTGAGACGCCCTTCGCGGTGAAGCAAGAGGGTAGTATATACTGCGGGAGAGGGCTTTAGCCCTTGGCGACCCTGTTTTTTTGATTTGAGGCCATTTCGGGGCCTGTTTTGGAGGCGGAAGTTTTCTGCACGCACTCAGAAGAAAGCCCTGTTTTATGCTTTGCAACCACTGCTCTACAGGTTGGTGAAAAGTTACCACAGAAATTGCATCGTATGCTTGTGTGCAAAGACATTGGGTTACAGAATCATCCTTGGTTCCTGTTTATGCAAAATCGTCACTAGGAAGTGACTGTGTGGTCAAATACCACTTTCGCCAGTTTTACAGTTTTTCCCTTGTGAGGGTGAAGCTGTGGTTTTTGCAGTGACAGAATTTTTTGCAGTCTTCTGTAATGGCATCTGATTCTCTTTCCCAGATTGTCACTGAAAAACTTGACAAGAACAACTTCCAAGCATGGAAGTTTAGAATGACGAATTTCCTTATGGGAAAAGGATATTGGGAATTTGTTGCAGGAAATGAAGAAGAACCAATTCTTCCTGATGTTCCCAATCAACAGCAAATGCAGGCATTCAAAGCATGGCATGAGAGAGCCAGGAAAGTTATGTACTGGCTGTCTATCAGTATTTCGGACTCTATGATTGTGCATATTCAGGATGCAAGTACGCCAAAGGAGGCATGGGATACTTTGTCAAAAATGTATAGCACAAATACGCAAGCCAGGAAAATGCAGCTCAAGCAAGAGTTGCATAATGTGCAGAGAGAAAGTATGAGCATCAACGACTACCACATGAAGGTGAAGAAGATTGCAGATGCACTTGCTTCCATTGGGTCGCCAGTGGAAGATGATGATTTAGTTTCCGTGACCTTGAATGGTCTAGGAAAGGATTATGCACAGTTTCGGACATCCATTTCAGTTCGTGAAAGATTTCCTGATTTTGAGGAGTTGATTGCTCTTCTAATTTCTGAGGAGCAGAGAAATGGTGGTGCATCTTCTTCAGGAGGAACTTCAAAAGAAGCTGTCTTCTACTCAAATGCTGGAAGAGGTAGAGGCAGAGGTAGAGGAGGCCGATTTGGAGGCCGTGGTAGAAATCAGAGTATGCAGCAAACTCAAGAAAACCAGTCCTATGGAGGAGGACGTGGTAACTCTAGAGGCAGGGGGAGCCAAAGAGGTCGTGGTGGATGGCAAAGAGGCCAAAATGCAAACAGTAATGTTGAATGCTACTATTGTGGTAAAATGGGTCATATGGCTAAAGACTGCTATAAAAAGCAGAATGACATCATGAATGGAAAACTGCAACAAGGGAATTATGCATCTTCTAGCAGACAGGGTGATGACAGAAATGAGCATTTGTTCATGGTGCAGCACATGAACAATTCTGTGACAAGTGCAAAAGAAAGAAATGATGTATGGTATGTTGACTCAGGTGCATCAAACCACATGACAGGTCATGCAGAATGGATGGAGGATGCAAGGGAAATGGAAAAACCAGGATTTGTGGAGACTGGTGATGATACTGCACATCCTATTGTGCAGATTGGAAAAATTCCATTGTCTATGCAGGATGGAAAAAAGAAATACTTGTCTGATGTATTTCATGTCCCGAATATCACCAAGAATCTGGTTTCTGTCGGTCAAATGGTTGAGCAGGGCTTGCAGGTCAGATTTAATCCTCATGGATGCTTTGTTGAGGATATGAAAAATAAAGGTCGCTTGATAGCAAAAGGAAAGAAGAAGGGCAGAATGTTTACACTGGATGCAGACATGTCTGAATTGAGTGCAGCAATGTTTGCACATGGGACCGGTGTAGTTGCAGATATTGATATCTGGCATAAACGCATTGGTCATGTTAATGTACAGCGACTTAAATCAATGCAGGCCCAAAATATTGTTGCAGGTTTGCCAAAATTCAAGGTTGCAGAAATGCATAAGGTATGTGAAGCCTGTCAGTTTGGAAAACAGGCAAGGAAACCATTTCCTAGACATGTTCAAGAGAGTAAGAAGCCATTGGAATTAATCCACTCTGATGTGTGGACTACGAAAGCTGCATCTCTTGGAGGCTGTCATTATTTTGTCACGTTTATTGATGACTATAGCAGAAAAGTTTGGGTGTATTTTATGAAAAAGAAAAGTGAAGTGTTTGGGCATTTCAAAACCCTTAAAGCTATGGCTGAAAAAGAAACAGGTCTGCAAATAAAATGCCTAAGGTCAGATGGAGGGGGAGAGTACCTCTCAAATGAGTTTGCAAAGTTCTTGCAGGAGCATGGCATAAAGCAGCAATATTCATGCAGTTATACCCCACAACAAAATGGAATTGCAGAAAGGAAAAACAGGCATATTGGAGAGGTATCTCGTGCCATGCTCAATGAAAAAGACTTGCCAGATTTTTATTGGGCTGAAGCAGTTGCTACAACAGTCTATATAATGAACAGGACTCCCACTGCAGCAATACATGGGATGACTCCAGAGGAGAGGTATACTGGTAGGAAACCAGATATTTCTCATTTGAAAATTTTTGGTTGCATTGCCTATGTACATGTGCCAGATGAGTTGAGATCCAAGTTGGATCCAAAAGCTGAGAAGTGCATCTTTATTGGTTACTCTCTGCAGCAAAAAGGGTATAGATGCTATAACCCTTCTACTCGTAAGTTTACAGTGAGCAGAGATGTTGTTTTTGATGAGATGAGTAGCTGGTATAAACCAGTAAATGTGATTGATGATGTAGATGCACAAAATGGTAATGCTGCACAAAATTCACAGCAGCAGTCACAAAATATTAGTGGACCTGGAGCGTCCTCTAGTATTGGTTCACATTCTTCGCCATGGACAGGCAGATTGAGATCAAGAGAATCTTCTCAAAGTAATGCAGATAGTGGTATGCAGGTATCACGAAAAGGAAAAGAGAAGGTTGATCAGCCCATGTTTGATGTGAATGCAGGTCACTCTTATGTGGATGGTGAATCCAGTGGCTCAGAACACAGCATTGATGATGAGTTGGGTATTCCTTCTATTGTTACACCTGGAGTAAGGAAGACTAGGGATGTTTTGAGAGCACCTGGGAGTGAACCTACTTTGCGCAGGTCTACGAGAACTAGGTATCCTGTGGATAGGCTGAAATATGATGGATTTACAGCCACTCACTATGCATATATGGTGAAGGTGATACAGGAACCAGAACCCACTTCTTTTGAGCAAGCCATGGGAAAAGAAAAATGGGAGAAAGCCATGGATGAAGAAATGGATGCCTTGGAAGCAAATGCTACATGGGAGTTAGTACCTTTGCCTAAAGGTAAGAATGCAATTGGCTGTAAGTGGGTTTATAAGGTGAAGCACAATGCAGATGGTTCTGTGAACAGATACAAGGCAAGATTAGTAGTCAAGGGGTATGCACAAACATATGGCATTGACTATGAAGAAACATTTAGTCCGGTTGCAAGGATGGCAACCGTAAGAGCAGTCATTGCTATGGCTGCATCAAAGGGATGGTCTTTACATCAGATGGATGTAAAGAATGCCTTCTTGCATGGTGATTTGCAAGAAGAGGTCTATATGGAGCAGCCACCAGGTTATGTGCATGCTGTTCATCCTGAGTTTGTTTGCAGGTTGAAGAAAGCCTTGTATGGCTTGAAGCAAGCACCTAGAGCATGGTCTGACAAGATAGGACAGTATCTTGTCACTATTGGCTTTCAGATTTCCAAGGCAGATTTCTCACTTTATGTGAGAAAAACAGAGAAAGGTATTATGCTACTTGTCATTTATGTTGATGATTTGATTATGACAGGTGACAGTGATGAAGATATCCTTCATGTGAAAATGCTATTGAAGCAGAAGTTTGAGATGAAGGATTTGGGAGAGCTGCGTTATTTCTTGGGCATTGAGGTGATTAGATCACCAAGTGGGATACAGCTCTTGCAGAGGCAGTATGGATTGGACATGCTGTCCAAATATGGGATGACAGGCTGTAAGCCTATTTCAGTTCCTTTGGAGCAAAATGTGAAGCTGAGCACAGATGCAGGTGAGCTTCTAGAAGACCCTACTATGTACAGACGCATAGTAGGAAGTTTGATTTATATGACTATTACCAGGCCAGATTTGAGCTATGCTGTTGGATTGGTAAGTCAGTCTATGCAGGCTCCAAGGAAACCACATTTGGATGCGGCTAGACGCATACTTAGGTATGTGAAGTCCACATTGCAGTATGGACTATTTTATGAGACTGGGGTTCAGATACAGTTGCATGGATACACTGATGCTGATTGGGCTGGTAGTATTTCTGATAGACGATCTACCAGTGGATATGTATTCTCTTTTGGGAGTGCTGCAGTCACTTGGAGCAGCAAGAAACAGCCTACAGTTGCCTTGTCGAGCACAGAGGCTGAGTACAGGGGTGCAGCAATGGCTGCATGTGAGGTAGCTTGGTTGCATAAGCTACTTTATGATATGCATCAGTCTACAGATGGGCCAGTTGTCATTTATTGTGACAACATAAGTAGTATACACTTGGCAAATAACCCAGTCTATCATGCTAGAACAAAGCACATTGAGGTGCATTATCACTATGTGCGAGAGAGGGTTTTACTAGGTCTTATTGATCTAGTTTATGTCAGCACAGAGGATCAGGTAGCTGACATATTCACGAAGGCATTGGGCGCAGAGAAGCTGCGCAAGTTCAGAGACCTGCTTGGTGTGCAGGAATTGGGATTGAGCTCGAGGGGGAGTGTTGAGATATCGAGCTCCACTCGTGATACGCCAGGGTGACCATTGTGTATTTATGTCACCGACTTGTCAGTTGCAGATGCGGTTGGTACACCGCCCATGAATAATAGCCACATGATAGCTATCCTTATCTACTCTAGTTCGTGGCTCAGTTAGTATGCCACCTTAGTTAGTTGAGTTTGGTTTGAGACCCATATAGAGGGTTCTTCTATTTCTTTGTACAAGAGTTCTTTTGGCTTACACAACTAAGAAGAGGAAAACTGTTTTCAGCCTCCACCCTTGTGTGTCTTCCCCCATTGTGCAAGCAAGAAAGCTTCAAGCGAGACTCCTTCCTTCTCTCCCACAATCTTGACAATTGGGGATTAGCCAATCCATACCCAATAGACATTCGTAGGCCCCTAAATTCAAAATGTCACTTTGCAAGTTTGCTGAGTAGACATGATTTTGTTTCCATTAGCAAGTTCCACAAGCAACCTAGATGTAGGTATTGTGTCTATACCTAATTACTTGGCACACTTTGGTGACATGAATGTGTGTGTGCTTCCACAATCAAAATCAAAATTTTAAAGGACTCACCATGATATTCTGTTGGTGTTTGAATCACCAAAAACTGGTGATTTGGGCCTTTCTTATATGGGTGGTGTGAACTGATGCTCTCTCCATATCAGCTTCCATAGTTGGGTTTTTGTCTTCTTCAAGCTCTTTAAGAATTACGTCACATGCTTTTCCTTTTGCAATTGAAGCTTGGTTCTAACCTCTGTATTGTCTTTGGCGAGGAATTTGGCCAACCTTTGGGCACTGTCTTTTAAAGTGGCTTGGCTCATTATAGTGGAAACACCTAGGTACACCTGAATTAATTCCCGTAGGTAGGAAGTTCCTGACTACATTTTTTTTTGACCTCTTTCCTTGACCCGGACGCTAACCTTGGGATCGCTTAACATAACCCCGTGAAGTCCGTTTGTTTTGATTCCAGAGCCTACTATTCGTTGGCTTTGACCGAATCTCTTGAACAAGAGGTGCTATGAGAATCAAAGCATCTTGCAAATTAGTTGGGTGCATAGATTCAAGGCATGTGTTCATAGGAGCATTCAATCCGTGACAAAACTTAGACACCTAATGAGCAATAGTCATGGAAGGCACATATTTAAGCAGTGAGATAAACTTTGAGTAATATGCATCCATGCTCATTTCTAGCTATCTTAAGTTAAAGAACTAATTCATTTTTAGTGTGTGATAAGCTGGTGGCAAATATCAACCATGCACAACTTCTTTCAGCTTTTCCCAGGTAATAGCTGTCTCAAGAAGTCCCTGGTCTTTACACCACTGTTTCCACCACAAGCGTGCCTCACCAATCAATTTCAACTTGGCGATCATAGCTTGATTAGCAAGGGTATTCCCACGACAGTAAAGTAGTTCTCCATGAACTCAATCCAAATCTCTACCTCGGCTTCAACATCTTTGCCCTTGCCATCAAATTTCGGTGGTGGCTTAACCTGCTTAAGGACATACTTCTTCTCTTGAATTTCAGTCAAACTAACAATAGCTGTATTACCCTAGGTTATCATAATTTTCATGATTTAGTTTAGTGCTTAAACTTTTCAGATTCATTTTCACATTAACATACCTTATAGTTTTGTAAAACAATGATGGGCCAAAGAGCACAATATTTTTACAAAATCTAGCTGCTGTTATCTTTTATTATTAGTAGCCATATGCTATGATTTTTACAAGGGATATTTACAAATGGTAGATGTTTACAAGTAGAGATACATCAGTACTGATAGGATATACTGGATGCAATGTACAATTTCCAAAGCAAGATATCATTATATCTTTCCTTTTCATGGATGGATATCCGTTACATTCATGTAGAAGAAAGTAAGCCAATTGATGTCCTATACTGTAGAAATGGCAAATCTAGAAAACCATGGATACAGTAATCTCGATACTTGTGACGTCCTTGGATTATAATCTTGTTGGCTGAGATTACCTTCAGTACCTTGTCATAGACATAATGGTATCGACGTATTTGCCGACCACTTGTAATCATAAGTGGATTCTTTCTGGATTGGCAAAAGATAAAAGCCTGAACTACTTTTAAATTTTCCATCCATTCAAGGCGTTTTAGATTAGTTTGCATATTGAAGAATCGATTGGCCTCAATGTATTGGCCTTGACGTAACACCAACGCTCATCTCAGAACCATCTTCTTTCGTGATTCATAGGGGATGGATTGTATAGGCAATCAAGTATCCTCATCATTTCTCTTCTCCACTCGTCATCCATGGAGTTCAACATAGATGTGTACATTGCTCGAAAAACAAGGAACCGGTTCCAAGCTTCATTATTATGCCAAAGTTAATCCCTTAATAAGTGGTCCATCAGGGAACTATCCTAGACGGCTTTGCTCGGCACACATGAGAATGCATGGGGTCTATTGTCTAGGTTTCCCAAAGTCCACCCCGTAACGGAAGGCATCAACCATCCCCAAGAGGATCAAACTGCAAGCTCGGGGTCCTAATTTGACAGCTGAGGTCTCGATGCATCAATTAGCTCCATCTGAGGTGTCCCACAAGGGCTTCTCGTCTGATTGGAAAGATCATAGTTGTCCTTGGTTCATGGAGTGCAACACGTTTTTCTAGCAACTGGTTAGGATTCAGGGAACCTTAACGGAGTTCTAGCATAGCCACCGCACCTTTCCCCTAAGATAATTATTGATCAAGGTTTTAAGGCATGACCCTAGGTAAGTCAACACTCTGCTCTACCTAATTTTTCCTAGTTAACATTTCATTCAATCTCTTAGGAGAAGCTCCTAGCTTACCAGGACCACCATTCGTAGGATGGATCCGTCAAGGATCTCGCCTATCTGCTTCCCACAAATGGTTTTCTTTAGTTTTCTAATTACCTATCACATTAAGTTATGACATATGAAAGCAACTTCATTAATTAACCTGTTATCAGAGGTTCCTTCACATAATTTTATGGCACAACATAAAGACAGAAAAATAGTCTTTTGGCAAAACATATTTTGCAAAGTTATTTACAATGCTTTTTTCCTTATATCTATGCAAAAGATAAACCTCTATTCACTGAAAAATCCCTTCTGTCTTTACAGAAGAAAACAAAGCCTTCAAGATTTCCGTCCCTTCACTAGTATTGGGGACTCCAGGACCCCATCCTGATTCTGCATCTAGCCGTAGGGGAGGCATAGATCAATCTTTCCTCTTATTATATTAATTATATATTTACAATCAGATATAATTGCTGCAAGCACAATCAATCTTTCTTGTGCAACCATCAATGAATACACAAATAAAAAAAGAAACAACATCAAGTATTTTTAGCATAGGAAGCAGCCCCACCCAATTCTAGGGTTTCTCTTTTAAAGTCCCACCCTACTCTTAGGGTTTCGCTTCCTAATTGCAACTCTTTTTCGAGATCTGCAGTTTATTTCACAAATCTGAAGTCTATTTTATCCATATGAAAAATTTGGTATTTGTGCCCTAAAAGATAACATGCGCATTTATACCTATGGCATGTAATTCATGCAATGTCCTGCCGCTAACTTGCACTTAGCAAGATTTCAAATGCTTTTCCAAGTTTGTTTAGACTTTAGAATTTGTATTAACAAATTCTTATCAACGTCCAACAAGTCTTACATACTTCCGATATTTATTTAATTTCCTGATACTTATAGTTTCAAGGTTGTTGAGTATTTTATAGTTGTTTTTACTTCAACATTCTTGATATTTTAGGTTAGGTTTTCTTGCCGATTCATGTGTGGGCCAACTTATGATATTGACACTCTTGCTAATATAATCATTAATATTAACATTACATGTGTTTTCAGCAAGAAATAATTTTTATTTTATTCTACTCATATTCTATGGTTTAATCGATGATGTCCGCCCATTTGTCAAACTTTCAACGTTATCTAGAAAGATCAATTTTCATTTAGCTATGTCCTAAGTGCAGTGCTGATTGTTTTTATGAAAACTTTATTCTAGGCAATGCAAAAATCATAAGTGTAATTTTTCTTTTATCTTTCAGACATCGAATTATATTACTAGGAATCTAATTTATGCGCGTCTAGTGTATATTTTCCTATACAATTTTCTGTTGATTTAATGCATTGATTATTTCATGATATTATCTAAATGATTTTCTATAAATTATTATAAAACTTATATGTATTTATTTATCATTAGCAAAATGAAATAGAGATAGTCATTTTTAGAAAAAAATTATAAAATATTCCCTTCCCTAACACTGTCTACATTTTTTCTGTTATTATGATAACATGCGTCATTAACGAAATAACAATAAATATCACGAAATAAAACATAATTACGATATTTTCTTAATGACAAGCATATAATCCTTTTCCAAGTGAAAGAGTCTTTTCACTGAATAGTTAATTATTATATTACTTAGGCTATTTTTCCTAAGTGGTAGTTTATATGCATTTTCTTTTGAATGTGTTTGTAATCGTTTAAAGTGAAATATAGCAATAAGCTTATAAAACATTATTTTTTTCCAAAGTGACAATATCTTACCTCTATCAAGTTTCTAGTAATGGGGGTTTCACCAATTCCTTCCGCATCATTTTTTCCATTGGCCGCATTTCTTGCTTCTCTTGCTTCGAATGGCCTTCTTGAATTTTTGCGACCTCCTGGAGCCATGGATGTCAAGCAAAATTGATGTGGTAGTTCAGGGAGAGTTGGTGGTTGTCCAGAAAAAAATTTCTAGCATTTTTCTTATCGATATGGGTGTATGGGAGGAAGGTGTAACAGGAGATAGAGAAAATGGAAATGAGGTAGAAGAGGGGTATTTTCCTCCTTCAAGGCTCAAGCTACAATGGAAAAGAGAAGTGGAGAAATTTTTCTATCATCAGGAGGTCTTCCTTCTTGCTTTCTTTGTGAATGAGAGGGGCTGTATTTATAGTCATGAGGGGGAGTATGCAGTCGACTCATTCTTTTGGCTACTTGTCAAGAGCTAAGTAAGATTTATAAAAAGTGCATTTTGATTGCCTACCTTTTGGATAGTGGCATGGGGATGATTTTAAAATGCTCTCTCTCCCTCGAGACGTAAAAAAGTCATGATTTTTTGTCTATTAAAAAAAAACATATTTTTTTCTTTAAAACGACTTCATCAGGTGGTTTTTGGCCAAGTTACCTTATGACTTATCTAGTTTATAACGTCATGCCATACTCTTTGATACTTAACTTACTCAACATCATACTCGTTCTTGTGCATTATTTGTCTACCGATTAAGGCTTTTGCGATTTGTCTTGCGGTTACAGAATCAATGAAATCTTTGATGCATTAAATGAAATCAGGAATACTAAATCAAATATAATGCAAGAAAATTTATGATCAAGCCGTCATAATATTATTTACGAAGCGTCTTTGCTTCTTGTTGGCTGGGAACATTGAGGCGTCTTCTTGTGTTGGATTGAGGAATTGATTTAATGTAAGACTCGATACTAAGAAAAATTATGTGCGGTCACTTATGTGATAAATCAACGAGTACTTTTTGAAACGTTTCAAGCCCAAATTCATTCCTTGATATGAAGTGTTATGGTGGGAATATTACAAAAATAATGGGATTGTGTACTATGTATGTCCCATTTAGTTGGTTCAATACCAATTGGAAATCCCCCTTTACTAACAAACTGACGGATAATGCCCCTCTTAGCAATATTCTGGCCTATGATTAAAGCTTTGTATTGTGCCACGTTATTGGTAAATCCAACCCTAAGATAAACAACTAATTTCATCACAACTCTATGTCAGGGATCTCTAATAACTACCCCCATACTCCCTTTCTTATTGAGACCCCGGAGGCTCCATCAAAGTACAATGTGTACGTCCATAAAGGGTTCACATACCCACCCATCATCACCTCTACTCATAATTATGATAATCAAAATTGAGCATGTTCAAAGGATGTACTGAAGGCTCCATCCCACTTTCTTTCTTGAATGTAATAGGGATGCTTATCAAAATTCGTAAGCAATGATTCATTGCAAATCTTATAATTGGCAACTCAATCTCTAAGGGAAAAACACACTCCTCCCCATAGACTAGCTTGAATGAGGTGTGGCTAGTGGCATATTTAAATGTCCTATTATACATCCACACCACCACATATAATTTCTTATCCCAATCTCGCTTCTTTTCGGACACTATTTTTGATAAAATACCAACAAGCTGCTTTTTAGTAATTTCAACTTGCCTATTCACCTGTGAGTTATAAGGAGTTGTCTTATTGTGCTTGATTTTCCACGCTTTAGTCAAGCTTTTAATCACCTTATTTATAAAATGGGTTCCACGGTCTGATGCTAATTCTTTTAGGGGACCAAATCGGCATATAATATGCTCTAATAGGAAATTGGTAGTCTCTTTTGCATTGTCCTTCCTCATCGCTCGTGCTTCTGATCACTTTGTAAAATAGTCAGTCGCCACTATGATATATCTCTTCTGTGTAGAGGACGATGGGGTAATAGGACCCACAAAATCTATGCCCCACTTCTCAAATGGAAGTACAACCATAATCAAAGTAAGTGGTTGCTTCCTATTCTCCCTACTGTAATGTCATTGTTGACAAGTATTGCATCTCTTAACATACTCAAATGCATCTTGGAAAATGGACAGCCACCAATATCTGGCTCTTAAAGTTTTTTGGGGAGTTAGTCATCCAACAAAATGCCCTCCACAAGTAGAGTCATGGCACTCTTCCAAAATGAATGGAACCTTGTCAGGCATCACACATTGGCGATAGATATCATCAACCCCATGCCGATATAGTATTCCTATGATCAAGGAGAATTTCAAAGCCTACTGTCTAATTTTCCTCTTTTCTAATGTTGATAAACCGGCTCTAGCAAGCTCCAGCCTCTCTTGTTGACAAGTAATGTGTGATAGCCGCATACCATGATGGAATGGAGGCAGTATCAGTTTTAAACATTTCCTTGATATCACTTCCTTCAATTAAAGTTTCTTTCAGCTCCCCGAAACCCACAAGGCATTCCACAATACCCTGCAACCTTGGTGGCTTGCTCTTAATCTCATAATTGAAATCCTGCAAAGTGATTAACCACTTTGCCAAATGATTAGGTGGCTGTAACTCATTCATCAACAATCTAAGTCCTTCCGCCTTCGTATAGAAAACTACCTTCTCATAGAGGATATAGTGCCTAATTTTTTTAATTTGCAAATACCATTGCAAGGCACAACTTCTCAATGTAGGTGTAGTTGATTTCTAATATGTCCAAATTCTGACCAGCAAAGGCTAATACCTCTCAGCTCATCATAACTCCAGGTAAAAATGTCGCAGAACTCTTGGATAAGAGACACACAGTCCTCCCTTTATTCCACACTGAGCATGGACCCTAATTTAATTAGTCGCGGATGATTTGGCGTACCAAGATCCAACTCAATTACATCCGTGTCTCTTATTTGATCTTGAGCTTCTATTTGCTCATTCAGAGTTATTTTATAGATGTCTTGTCGTAATGAGCGGGATCTAGGACATGGCAGTCAGTTATGGTGGATGAAAGAAGAAGAGTAAACTCATGATGGAGGAGACAAAGACATTGTTTGTTACACAAGTGAATTAGGTTCCAAGATTGAAACTTGGACTCATAAATACAATCTTGTGTATGTGGACAATGACATTGACACTTTACTGATAAGAAAAGAGTACTATCATTGCATTAAGAAAAGGAAGCAAGTACAATGCTTTATAGGAAAGTAGGAAACTGCAGTAGGCACCACTGTGCATATGGGACAGGTTAGCCTGTATGTCCTTGGCCCTGAAGCTCCATACAAAGAGGCTGTCAGTGAGTGTGATTGCTGAATCTCAACACCCCTCCTCAATCACAACTAGAAAGGCACAAAGTGTGTAGAGGCTATAACGAGAACCACCTGCAAAGTGTGGGCATACCACAAACATGGTAGACACCAGAGGCTATCGCAGAAAAGGCTAAGTGTGGGCACCAAAACATGATGGACATTCAGAGGCTGTAACAGGGGCCTCACAAAGTGTACAGGGACTGTAGTGCCAAGTTACATGAGGAGTTTACAAAGCTTATGGCAAGAAGCATTAAAGCTAGGAAATACAAGGCTTTTAAAACAATCTATCAGAGTAATGAGAGTAGAAGGACTGATGAGGCTTGTCCTTCCGATCCTGGTGGTCTTCATCTTCATCTTCATCTTCATCTTTTGGTCCATGGTCTTCTTCTTCTTTCACAGCTGCAAGATAGGCCTTTTGGAACCTCTTTCTAGCATGACAGAACTTCTCAGTGTGTCCGGTCCTTTTGCAGAAGTCACAGAAGAGCGGTTCCTTTTTACCTTTGTATCTGTTGTTTACATATTGTTCATCCTTTGAAGTGCTAGGCTCTTCTTTGCTTTTAAGCTTCTTTTCTTCCTCTAGCAGAGAGGCTTTAATGTCAACAAGTTGAGGATCAGGCATATTGGTTAGAGTGGTTGATACATTATCATAGGCAGGAGGTAGACTTTTTAACAAGATACCAATACAAACATCTTCATCCATTTTTAGCTTTATCCCTACAAGTTGAGTAAGCAGGCTTTCCATGTAGTTCAAATGGGATGATGTATGAGGCTTCATATCAAGTCGGAAAAATTCAATTAATAGACCATACTTAGACGACTTTGACTGTGCACCAAATAAGGTATCCAATTTGTCCCAAGTGTCATGGGACGTGTCACACGCATCCACATGATGGATGTAGCTGTCATCCAATTCTAGTTTAATGATGGCTTGTGCCTTGTAGAAACATACTATAACATAAAACAAGGCTTTAATCCTCATGCTCCAACCTTGTTATACGTTCATGGACATGGAATGCATTTTTACCTAATTTTTACCTTATTTTTCCTATTTTTCCCATTTATTTATTCATAAAAATAATATATTTCAGAATTATGAGTTCTTACTAATCAAGGACACTCAATATCATTTTCATATCCATTTCTGTTAGAAAGTAGAGTTGCAGCATTGGAATGTGTGCACAAGAGGGAGAAAGAGGCTCAAAGTACAAGAACAAATTCTTGTTTATTAAGTTGCTCAAGGTACAACTTGGGTACTCTCTATCTCAAGTTTGATAGTAACCCATAGGTTGTTTATATAGCCTCTGCCAAGCTAGGGTTAGGGTTTCCCCTACCCCTAAGGCTATTCACACCCATCTGCCCTCATACACCCTTGCTTACAGTGGGTTCCTATGCCTATCTTCTAACACCCCCCCTCAATGCTAGGGTGGCATTGGATTACAAGGCATGTAAGATGCCCCCCCCCCCCCCCAAGGATGCCTTTATAAATCAGGCTTACAAGAATGTTGTAGGTAGATGATTTAAAGAGTCAAAATAGTCGATCTTCAGATGGATTGGAGGCATAGTTGGCCACCAATTCTTTGGGTACATCAGGAGTGTTGGGGCATTTACTAGCTCTGTCTTCTTGCATTTGTTACATTTCATTTTCTCATGATACTTCTTCCAACATTTTTTTACAAGATGTCACTTTTTCTTACAGAAAGAACATCTAGTGAGAACTGTATGTACCAATACTTGATCATGGGAAGTTGAAGATGCCTGGCTGTTGCTGCTTTCTTTGTGGTTCCTCTTTTCTTCATCCAAATAGGATTGGATGATACTTTCCAATGTAGGATTTGGAATGTTGGTGAGAGTGGTTACAAGAGTAGGAAACACCTGTTTTACAGCTTTTAGGAGAATAGCAATAGCATCTTCTTCATGTATTGGAGCTTGTACAGAGGCAAGCTGTGCCATAAGTCTCTTCATGTGAGAGATGAATTTTCCAAAATCTTCTCTTGATCTATATTCCAAGCTAAAGAATTCAATTTTAAGGAAGATTTTAGTAGTTTTACCAGTGGCTCCATAGAGATTTTCAAGCTCATCCCATTTTTCTTTAGCAATGTTTAGTTGATCAACATGATGAATCAGGGACTCATCTAAGTGTAACATTATGATTGCTTGGGCATGTTGGTTATCCTCTACATCAACCAGATTTGCAGAGTTTACAACTCTAGTGCCTTGAATGAGAGGCCAATACCCTCTCTCCATCATTTTGTACTTTATAAGTCCTTGCCATGGGTGGAAATCTTTGCCATCAAACTTTTGAATTTGAGGACGGACATCAGCATATGTTGTGTCCACGGGAAGATCTTACCACTTGTTAGAACAAGGGTAGTGTCTAGTCTCTTACAAATTTGCCACTGAATACAGAAGTAAATCAAACAATTAAAATCAAAGTTGTAATGAGGAGAAAGGATGAAAATCATGCAGATGTAATATTTCAAGGTATGACTGTGGTGGTTCTTTCTTACATGCAATCTTCTTCCGAGGTTTAATAGTCTTTTTAGGTTTTAATGAAGTAAACCTAGACTGACTTCAGGCTCCTCCTTGTGGTATGGCTTAGTGGATGAAGCTTGTGTTGGACAAGGTTAGTCTATGATCTCAGTGCTTGTTGTTGATGATTCCGAGGAGAGTACAATGACACTCATCCTTTTGATTTCATTGACCAGTGTACTTGAAACAAAGTCACTCAAGATATGCAATACACTTCTCGTGTATGATGGTCTATGTGTTTATAATTGTACACATAGCCTTACAATTTTAAGCAAAGCACTTAGTTGTTTTAATTTCTTGATAAAAACATTCAAATTGTGTAGGTATTAGAATAAATGATGATTTAAACAAAGTGTCTTAGTGCTTACAAGCACTCATCTGTAGCTCATGTTGCTAGAGATGGTAAATGTCAATTTTAATGAGCTTGATGTTGACCCTTTGAGTAGAAGAACCCCTGTAATGAGATTCCCAGATTAATAACACACTTTGGAAGAGTTGAATCAGTGATTAAAATCATTGTTGATGACCTAACATTGAAAATTTTTGAAAATGGATGAAGCTTGAAGCTCCTGGCTATGGCTGCCCCAGTGACTCATAGTTAGGGTTTGGGTTGTAGCAGCCAGCAAAGGTTGAATTTCCTAGATCCCTCTTAGGAATAGATGGCCCACTAGGGGAGCTACAAAAGCCCTATGGTGGTCGCCATCAATGTGTCTCCTACAACCCGTGTTTCAGCACGAAGTGGTTGCCTGCCCATAACTGCGCCGTTCTGACTCAGAACGTAATGCTGCCCTTTTGCGCGCCTTATTTCATTGTCTATGGTGCTAGGCAGCTATGCCCTAAGATGGGGAAGAGTTCCTCAGAAGGAATAAGGAGCTAAAACATGTTCCTTTATTCTCCCCGAGTCCTCCATCAGAGGTGGGTCTGGTTTGGCTATGGAGGCAAAAGGTAAAAGATGAAGATGATGGACAATCATGTGCAATTAGTGAGGCTGAGGATATAGGAAGCTAAGAGGATTAAAGGAGGCTCTGATACCATGTTAGAAAGCAGAGTTGCAGCATTGGAATGTGTGCACAAGAGGGAGAAAGAGGCTCAAAGTACAATAACAAATTCTTGTTTATTAAGTTGCTCAAGGTACAACTTGGGTACTCTCTATCTCAAGTTTGATAGTGACCCATAGGCTGTTTATATAGCCTCTTCCAAGCTACAGTTAGGGTTTTCCTTGCCCCTAAGGCTATTCACACCCATTTTCCCTCATACACCCTTGCTTACAGTGGGTTCCTATGCCTATCTTCTAACAATTTCTATCCCATATGACCCCAAAACACTCAACAAAAACCCCAAATCCTATTATTTTTATCAAAATCGCAACTTATGGGTTTTGCAGGAAATTATTATATCATTGTATTTTATAGTTTTCTTTCATATTTCAAAGATAATGCAACATGGAAAATCAAGAACAAACAAAATCAAACACTTTCTTCAATCATTTTTCATGAAACAAAAGAACCACTCACTTATGCATAGAAACTGCGATTTCGAGGCTTGTATCTCATAGAGGGGAGGTTGTTGACGCTTCTTCTTTGCTATTAATGCACTCTCTCAATTCGATCTACGTTCTCTATTGCTCCAACATCATTGTTTGGTCTGGATTCGTCATCACAACCCTCCCCCTTCTCGCTTAAATTAATGCATATGAACAGCCACAAAGAGGAGAGAGGAGAGAAAAAGATTAGAAAATCAGATTTCTTAATTCTTCATTAAAATGGATAAGATTACGGTTATCTCTTTCCTCTCTCTGCCCTGATCGAGAATCTCTCTCTCTCTCTCTCAACAGATGTGAACGGAACTTATCCTGTTTGGTCCGATTCACATGCTATGCAACTCCATTTTGGGGTGAATTATGAGGGGCAGTGAGCTCCCTCTTTATCCCCTTGTTGTCACAAAGTGCCTGAAAGAAGGCTTTGGACACATCCCACAGTTGTCAAAGCGAAGACACTTAAGTGTTTTATCAGTATGATTCTCTACCAAAGCCAAAACTTTTTGAAACTTGTCAAGCACTTCATCTAAGAATGTAAAACTTTGAACTCATCATCAATATTGAACTTCAAAGCGGAAAGCTGGCTGAAAATGGAGTTAAACTCACAAAGGTGTGTAGAGATTGCAGTACCCTCTTTCATATGCAAATCCATGAGATTCTTCAGCCAGTAGACTTTGCTTGCAGCACTCTTCTAGGCATATAATTCTTCTAGTCGCTTCCAAATGTCATAAGCAGAATCCAACCCTTCAATGTTAAATAGCAAGATACCAGAAATCGATAGCTCAATGGTCGAGCATCCAAGCTCATTCAGCTCATCTCAGTCATCCTGCTCTACATCAGCTAGGGATTTTGTTCCCTTTACTTTAATTGTCTTTGCTTGCTTCTTTTGCAACAAGATATTATAGCACTGCTTTTGCCAAACTGCAAAGTTGTGTGCTCCTTCAAGATTCTTGATATGCATAAGATGATTATTACTATTGCTAGCCATGATTCACAGTCAAATAACTATATGACGGTAAATGACAACTAATACCAAGCAATGAAAGCTCCAAAATCCACTCAGTAGTATTTTACGAATATCCCCAAGTATATACAGCAAGAACATACATCAGTTCATTGCCAAAAATGCCTCAAAAGCATTCAATGACAGAAAACATACCAATTTCTTGACAAAAAAAGAGTGTAGTCCTAAATTTGTGACAATCAAGTGGTTGTCTTGCAATTCAGGAGTGTAGTCTAGAAATTCCTAACAATACAGGTGGCCATCTTGCAATTTAGGAGTGTAGTCCCTCAGAAATTCAGAAAAAATCTATCTTGAAAATTCAGAACTAAAATAACCTCTCAGATTGAGCTCTAAAGACCATGCAAAGCTGCTCAAAACATCAAATTTCCTGACAGTGAGGTATGTTGTCCTAGATATGCAGGAAACTATTTTCAATGTACAATAGTAGACTTGTAAGTAAAGATGATCCAAAAAATGAGCTCTAATCACTGCTCAAATGCAGTACGGAATCAAGTCCAAGCATGTAACATCAACCATAAGCATGAATACATGGTATAGAATGCTCGAGACCAAGTCTAGAATCAAGACATAATGCATATGCAATCAAAATGTCATTTAGACTTGTTATTCCAATAGTAAAATCTCCATCAAAATTGAGTGAAATCTTAGTCAAAATCAGCCCAAATGCACTTCAATACATAGGCATATCATTCCTCAATGTGTGGACATCAATTGAGCATGTATACACATCAACATGCATGTCCAAGGACCAATGTCATTAAAGGACAGAGAGCTTCCTGTAAATTGTAGGCTATGGACTATGTATTCCAGCCACAAGCAAGTCTGCAAATTGATTAAAATGATTGCCAAGATTAGATCAAAATGACCTCAATACAATGCCACATGATCCCTGAGACATCTAGCATCCCCATTGACATCCAATAGCCATCAAATGAGCATGATTTGTATGCACTAGACACAAAAAGATATGTGATGTCCTGTTTATTTTAGATCTGAATGCTATGTATTTCAGACCTGAAGCTAAATGTACATCAGCCCCAAGTGTAATACTACACTTCAATGCTCAATGATAAGCATTAGATGCAAAGTTTAGAGTACAACCATGATGCCAAATGAAGAGGAGAAATTGTTGTAGGTCTTGAGCATGGTGAAAACCAGATCTGCATACACATGTTAATGGTGCCTTTAGCCTTGAAGAGATTGGAATTCTAGTCCAAGTGTTGGAGATGATGGGGAGGGTCCCCAAGTGGGCAATGATGGTTGCCAACAAGCTCAAATGAAGAGGGAAGCTTCAAGCTTCAAGAACCTTTCTGCCATGCCTGCAGACTCTTCACAATGAACTCTTCTTCAACTTCAAGCTCCTACACATGAAGAAATGCCAAGCTCCTGATTGCCTGAACCAAGCTCTAATACCAATTTGTTGAGCTAGCTACAATGGAGCTTTTGTGTAGAGATGTAGGTTGAGAGAGAGAGAAAAGATAGAGACACACAATTTGTGGTACTAAAGAGTGTACCTAAATAATTTTTTAGATAGGTATATGTACTATGTACAACCTGGCCCTTACGGGCGGACATGGGCACTGCCCTTTATCCCAATAGGGTCACCATTGGGGGAATTGTTTAAGGTCATTGCTATTGTGGTTGAACCATCATTTGAGGTATTGTCGTCTGCGGGCCACTGTGGATTTTGTGCACTATACTATTGTAGTATTTGCATCTAGGGGTAGGGTAGGGAACTATTCCTGGGATTTCATTTAGTGGGTATACCATTCCTAGCATGGGAGGAGGTAGGACTCCTCTTCCTGAGGTCATTGACAGCCTTGCTTCAACTTCATCATACAATCTTGCACCTTCCACTACAGCTTGCAGATTAATTGGTCTTCTCAATTTCACAAACTTATGAACTTCTGGTTGTAGGCCTCTAAGGAAAACTCCCTTTTGGATGCCTTCATCCAAGTGATTGTTGGTCCATCTCTTCAATATGGATTCCATTCTAGAGACATATGCTTCCACTCGTTCACCAGACTGACTTAGATTCATGAGCATCTCTCACATCCGCTCTTCAAAACCTTCACACCTGAATTTAATGAGGAAAGCCAACTTTAGATAATTTTAGTGTTAGTAGATTGCAATTGGGGCTTACCAGTGAGGTTTTGTGTAAGAATACTAAAGTCAACTCCCTCCTCAATGAGTGCATCAAAGGCATTGTCTTCTAGGAAGTGACCAATATGCTCCGGTACGAAAGTGCTACTACTTCCTCATCCTCATCCTCTATCTCAGTGATGGTGGTGACTCTTACATTCATGCTGGTGGTTCCAGCATTGGAGGCTCATGCAGTGGATGCATTGGAGGGTAATATTTCTTGAGGCAAGTCTGCCTTTAAAGAAGCCTATATCCTCTCCCTCTAGAGTCTCAATATCTACATTGCTCGTTCAACTAATATTGCAGACCTTGAAAGATCCCAATCCTCTAAACTTCATCTTTTGCTTATGAACCTTTCCAGAGTATAGTAGCACTAGGTCACCTTGATTGAAGTCATGTTGTTTGACATGTTTGTCAAATCAGCTCTTGCATCTTTCCTTCTCATAGATCAGTGCATGGGTTGCTAGAAGTCAAGTCTTAAATAGGAATTCAAACCCTACTAAGTATTCCATCCATGCTTCCTTTCCATCCCATCTCTCTTGGACTGCCACTCTCAAGCTTGGAACAAATAACTCCACTAGCAGGATTGCCTCAGTCCCATAGGTCAATTTGAATGGTGTTTGCCCTATGGCCCTCTTATAAGCTATCCTCCAATATACCCATAGTGTTGCCATGAGCTTATTGTCACCATCAATGATGTGCAAGGTGGAGACTACCTTAGTCAGGACATTTACTAGGATCTTATTCATGGATTTCACCTGACCATTAGCTTGAGGGCAGTATGGTGAGGATTTCCTATGGATGATCAAGAAGGTGGATAGTAAATGGGCAATCACTTCATTAATGAAGTGTGTGCCTTGATCACTAACTAGTTCAATGGGCCAGCCAAATCGTGAGATCAACTACTCCCAAATGAACTTAGCCATGGTCCTAGTGTCATTCTTCCTGGTGGCCCGAGCTTCTACCCATTTTATGAGATATTCCATCACTATAATTACGTACTTCACCTATGAATATTGTGTTGCAGGATTGATCGGCCAAATGAAGTCGATTTTTTATTTTTCAAAGGGTATTTGTGATATTACTGGGGATTTTTGTTCTTTGGCACTCATCACAATGCTTCACAAACTTAGTTGCATTACACAATAGGGTAGGCCACCACACTTGAGATTGTAGCACCTTGTGTGCTATACTATCTCCGTTGAAGTGTCCTCTAGCAATTCCACCATACGCTTCAGCAAGTACATCATGCATCTCATGCTCACACACATATCTTCGCAATAACCCATCTTGTCCTAGCCTATAGAGTTGGCCAGCCTATTAACTGATAGGGCTGAATCTTGAGGATAAGGCGCTTTACTTAGGCTTCTTTATAAGTCTTTTAGGCAATCCATGTTCTAGGATTTGGACCATGTCATCTACCCAATACGATGTTAGATCAGCCCTAAAAAGGTCTCGTTCACCGAACATGAACCAAACATGCTCAAAAGGTGCACATCAGGTAAGTCATCTGTGATACCTTGTTCAACAGCTTCTCCTATGGGTATGCAGAACATATACTCTTCCATGTGTAATGCTACTTACCCTTGCATACAACCATGGAGAAGTCAAATTCTAGAAGCAGAAGTAACCCTCTAGCTATGTGTCTTGTAGTGTAAGGTTTTTTCACCAAATAAAGCAAAGCTTGATGGTTAACGAAGAAGGTAAATGACATAGCTAAAAGATAATTATGGAACTTTTTGCCATAGGATAATCGAGATTATGTTCACTAGGTTGGCACAAAATAGCTCCCACAATGAACTTTGATGCATCAATATGCACGTGGAATGTTATGTTCCAATTTGGGGCTCGTAGACTTAGTGCAGTTGTAAGTCTTCTTTAGTTTCTCGTAGAGGCGCATTGGCATTCCTAGGTTCACTCAAATACAATCAGCAATTTGTAAAGGGATCTAGCAATTAATGCATCATTTAGAACCAATCATCGATAGTACCATGTGTATCCTAGGAAGCATTGAGCTCCCTTATAGTTTGTGGGTGGTGGTAAATCGACAATGATGTAGACTTTGGAGGTCTGTGGCAATGCCATTCTTAGACACTACATGCCCTAGGATATATTCATGTCTTACATAGAACTGGCACTTTAGAGGGTTCAAGGAGAGATTATATAGTCTACATTGCTCAAAGATTGCATGAAATTTATCTAGGTGTTCCCTCTAGATGGAGTGGACACATAGATTGTCAACAAACATCTCCAATTCTTTCCGAAACAAGTCTTTGAAGATGGCACACATGAGGCACTGAAAGGTAGTTGGTGCATTTTTCAATCCAAATGGTATGATTATGTAGGCAAATGAATCCGATTTGGTTGCAAATGGTGTCTTATGTCTATCATCAATCAAGGTGCATCTGCACTTGGGGGTAACCTAAGAAGCCATCTAGAGGAAACTATAGGCTTCTTTTCTAGCTACTCTTTTGAGCATGTGCTCCGTGTAGGATAGTGGATATTTGTCTCTCTTATTTGCAGCCTTGATCTTTTTATAATTCACACACACTTGAATCTTTATGTTCTTCTTTAGGTCAATTACTATAGGTGACACCTACTCCGTGTGCTTGATTTTGTAGATGAATCGATCCTTCGATAGCTTATATATATTCTCCTTTAATGGCATGCGTGTGCTTTGAATTTATCAGGTATAGTATTATTGCTTAACTGGTATTGCATTGGGAGTCATAGAGTAGGGATGTTATGAGTCATGAGCCTTGGATCTATTTCTTTTAGTTTATCTAAGGACCAAGCAAACACATCCATGTACTCTTTCAGGAGGCGATGAGGTCAGCCTCCTCTTACTTAGTCAAGTCATTTTCTCTATGAACATGGGTCGAGGCTTTTTTCCTTTCCTTGCTAAGTTAACTTCCTTGACCTTAGTAGGTCCTTCCAATGGTTGGCTTGTGTGTCCTTGCCTCTTAGCTCCTAGCAAGATCACTACCCTATCACCCTTTTTGAACTTTGTGAAGCACTTTAGTAGATCCTAGGGCTTTCTTTGCTCTTCAGCTTGTGACCCCTTTGACTGCCTCCTCTTTTCCTCCTTCAATCGTCTGTGCCTTAAGTGGATTGGCAGGTCCCCTTTGGTGCGTTTGGTCTTAGATAGGTGGTCGGGGTATTTTAGAATTGCTTTCAAATCTCAGTTCCGACTCAGAGTTAAACTCACAACCTTTGCTAGAAGAAGGAGTTTCCCCTAGTGCTCATAGCATTGAGGCTGGTTCAGTTCTAAAGAGTGGTGCTCGTGGCTTGCTTGTAGTCTATTACACCTAGGTGGTCCGGTCGCATTTTATCATGATGACTCCTCTTTCAATCCTAAAGATGTTGGCTTTTTGTGGCTTGGAGTGTACTCATATTTGTTTGATCACTTGACAGTCCGTATCATACTCTATTACCTCAACCTCTTCCTCACTTTTCTCATTTGCAGAGTAGCAATCTTTGTACTTGTTGTCCAAATCATCATATTCTGACAGATCATCATTTCCTAGGCTTTCACTCTTAGCCTTCTTTTATTTGTGATTAGTGCCCAATTGTACAATAGGGTCAAGTCATGCAGTTTGGTCCACTGCCACTTCAACTCCTCCATGAGGTCCTTGAAGGGTTTAAGATTGGTACTTGGGTTACCACCTAGCTCTTTCATCAAGTATTCAAGAATCCCTTGGAGTTTAAATTTTTAGATGGAACATGGAAAGGGATATGTGTTGATCAACTGCTAGAGCTCTTGGCCATCATACAAAGTGGTATTGATGGTGTGGTCCTACTCTTTGGTAGCTAAGATGGTGTGGCTTTGTGGGACTCATTGGTTGTTCTTATAGCTTGCTTATAATCCTCCTCATAATCTAAGAATAGAAAATCAATGGTGGCTAGTACATGCATCCAATCGTGCTCATCCTCGGGGCAAGGGATATACTTCATTAGTGGCCCATAGGAATTTCTAACTTGTTTGAGCAAGGTCTGTGAGACCATTTGCTTTGCATACTTGCTCAAACTACTCTAGGAAGATTTATGGGTCATTTCCAGGTTGATACTTGTCGAGTTTCTTAGCAACCGCATGTATCTTGGTTTGGCTCTTAGAGTTTGGGGGGTGATTCCTAGCCCCGATAGCAACATAGTTGCTAGGGCTACTCTGCTCTACTCTGCAGAGCTATATTATCTAAGAGTCGCTTTGTAAGAAGCTTGCTTAGCATAAGATCCGCCTCTAGCACTCTCTCCCTCTCAGCATTTGGTCATGTCCTAGTTCTATTGGCGAGAGCCAAGACACGTTGGACCTCACACATTTCTATGTCTTGTCTCAGCTTTTGAGCTCGTTGCTCTTGGTTGTAGGTGGCTATGATTTTCTTGCCAACTTTCTCTGATGCCAGGAGGCATATTACACGGTGGATTTCGTGCCAAGGTGGATTCCGTGCCACGGTGGATTTCGTGCCATGGTTGATTCCGTGAGGTTTTATGGTGGATTCCGTAAACTTTTATTACCGGGGCTCATACAAAAAGTGGATTCTTTGTGCGAGAAGTCGATGGGGACGCCTATCCTTTTCGGGCGTTTTGTTAATTTAGTGTGTACATGGGTGATTCCATAGCGGGTGATTCCGCAAAATACATATTTAAATTAATAAACGGTTATGAGTTTAGAGTGCGTACTCATGATAAATTAAGGTTAGGATTGATTTCTAACCAATTTATTTATGTAATTGAAGACTGCTAGGTATTCACTTTTGTCGGTTTAATTGTATTATTTTACTAACGATTGTGACTGCTTCAGTTGATGTGTAGAGATAGCAGCGGTGGCAGTGGAAAGAATTGGAGGATAGCGTGTATTCAAATTATCGTCAATATTTTGATGGGTGCATGTCTTAGGTATGGCGCCTATATTTTGTCACGCTTATTTATCAAGGCGCTTGATATTTATTTATTATTTTTGTATGTGCATCGGCACACGATTTAGATATTTGTATTTGGACATTGTATTTGGGTACGCCTGACTTCTTGGGCACCCATTAGCTTTATTTCTATTTGGCACAAAAGCAAACTCAAAAGCTAAAGCATGCTATTTTGTAATTTGGGCTATTATTTGAGCTTGAAGATGATTAATATATGAAGTACATGTTTTGTGGAGCGCTCACACGAGGCATGGGGGGAGATTGCACCCAATTGCTCTCTTGTTCATGTCGTGCAAGCTTTCTACATTGATTTGTGTGCAAAAAGTAGAGTTCTTTTGTTCTTGGGGAACTTCTGACACTCACTACGCGTGCTTACGGCATCCGATCTGTGCACCAGTGGTATCAGAGTGAAGCTGAGATGGACAGCTTCCAATCGCTTACCATCTTGCGTGAAGGCGGAGCTCCTGGAATGATCGAGCTCTACAGTCAGTTTCATCGCGAACGGTCGATACGAGTGTGTTCCTGGTGGTCAAGGACCCCCTTCTGCACTCTCTGATCGCAAAGGACCAGCCTGAGGAGGTGGAGGACCACGTGGACATATTCTTCTTCAAGTCGGTTTGAAACAGACAATCAGTAAGCTTCCATAGCCAAAAAGGTTTAAAAGCTTTATCTTAAAGCTTAATAAGCTTATTACAAAGCTTAAGGGCCCCCAATTTTATGATTTGGTAACGCGGCATCTTGACGTCTGAATCGGTGGCAAAAAACGGCCCCCCTTCTAAAAACGAATCGTCGACAATTCAGATTTCTTAAAGCTCTTAAATCCACTAAGTCTTCCAAGTCTACAAATTCTGCAAGTCACATGACTCAATAAAGACTTATTCAACCACTCCCATAAAGGCTATTCACATGCAGAAGCACAGAATTTGTTTGCTTGCTCTCTGGTAGACTCTGTTCACACCTGCAGACTTGCTGAACCAGTTTCAGCAAACACAGAAGTTCATACGAAGATTATACGCCGTTTCTACGAAGACAACAAATACCACAATCACAAAAGAGAAAGATCATAAAAGCCAAACAAAATTTACAAGCCTTGTATACCCGCCTTTGAGCTACGCTCATCCCGCTAATCAGATTTCGAGAGAGTGAGGTCTTTTTGATTTTACAGGATGACGGAACAACATATGGACGATTTTATGGCTGAAGGTGATTTACCCGAACCAACAATGAAGCAAAAGTTGGATTTGATTATGATACAGCTTGATGAAGAACGAAGAGCCCGACAAGCTTTGCAAGTTCAATTGGCCAATTTGCAACGATCTACCACTGACAAAGATGGACCGCAACCCGAAGATCTTATACGACGTACCATCGATGCGATGCTTGAAGCCCAATCCATCCGCAAAGAAACAAAGATAAGTAAAAGAAACTTCAAATTTCGTACTTTTAATGGATCTCGAGATGGAAAGACTGTATTTGCATTTATCAGTTAGTTTGATGATTACTTCCATGAAGAAACATATGCTGAAAAAGATAAAATTAAATGTGTCACTAACTATTTAGTCGATCGAGTATCTTTATGGTGGACTATGGTCCGCAAGAGCATTGATTGTTCCACTACCTGGGAGAGTTTCCAAAAGAAGTTTTTGCAGAATTTCCTTCCTCCTCAGTTCCATGAAAAAGCCATAAAGCAATGGGATATTCTACAGCAAAGAGATCGCAAACCTATTTTCCAATCCCAATATTCTTAGACTTCCTGCCATTACCAATAATGTATCTAAAGCCATACCCATAGTTTGTTACAAATGCCATCAACCTGAAAATCTAGCAGCCAATCGCCAAACCAAAAAGCCACCTGTCCATATCAATTATCTTGGAGCAATGGAAGAAGAAGAACATGAGGAAATGCCTTGACTTCAATAGACCATTCTTCTTAGTAGTTACTGATGCTAGTGGATCTGGAATAGGAGCCGTCCTTATGCAAGATAATCATCCCATAGCCTACTCTAGCTGTAAACTGAAACCATCTGAACTTAAATATTCTACCTATGATAAAGAATTGCTAGCTGTAGTACAAGCCTTATGTCAATGGAAACATTATTTAATGGGTTCTGAATTTATGATTAAAACTGACCAACAAAGCATTAGACATCTTCTTAGTCAACCCCAAATATCTGACCGACATATTAAATGGGAAGCTTTCATTCAAAGTTTTCATCCCCTTGTCCAATATCAACTAGGAAAAGAGAATGTTGTAGCCGACGCTTTAAGTAGAAGACCGACAATTCATAATATTTCTGTGATATCATTTGATTCCCTTATCCCTATGAAAGATACTTATCATCAGGATCTTACTTTTCAAGCTGATTGGAATAAATTAGTTGCAAATAATTGGATTCCTATTGATTCACTGTCTTACAATAATGGATTCATGTTTTATGAAAAAAGATTATGTGTGACAGTTCCATTTAGATCTTTTGTTTTGAATGAGATTCATTGTCCTCCATACCAAGGTCATAGAGGTATTATATCTACTTTACGTACATTGACTAAAGATTTTTATTGGCCACATATGGGCACTGATGTATCTAACTTTGTATTTGAATGTTTAGTTTGTCAACAAGTGAAAAGACACCATGGTAAACAATATGGTTTACTAATGCCCTTATATATTCCATCACGACCATGGGAACAAATTTCAATGGACTTTATCACTGGTTTACCTAACACTAAAGCTAACCATGATATGATTTGGACTGTTATAGACAGGTTTAGCAAACAAGCATATTTCATTCCATGCAAGAAAACTCTAACTACATCTCAAGTTGCTCAATTGTTTTTGAAAACTGTGTTTACTAATCATGGTTTACCAAAAGTTATTATTTCTGATCGTGATTCTAGATTTTGTAATAATTTTTGGATTACTTTGTTTGCTAACTTAAGAACAAAGATTGATTTTTCATCTGCATTTCATCCTAAAACTAAGGGTCAAACAGAAACTACTAACAATACTATTTTAGATCTTTTACGTGCTTACACTATTTCAAAACTACACACATGGGATACACATCTATATTTACTTCAGTTTGCATATAACAATACACCACATACAGCTACAAAGAAAGCACAATTTGAAGTTATTTATGGATATAGATTGCTTACACCTGTTGCATCATTATCAAACAAAATTCAGACTGCTGATGATATTGCTAACATGCAGAAAAGACACGCTATGAATTTTAAAGTTGATGATTATGTTTGGTTACGCATAGAAAAACGTAGATTACAAAGTGTAGATAAACACCCAGTTGTGAAATTAGCACCTGGATTCTATGGACCATTCAAGATCATACGCAAAATCAATGACAATGCATTTAAACTAGAACTACTACAACATTGGAAAATCCACAACACCTTTCATATTAGTTTATTACGACCCTTTAGAGGCCAATTACATGTACACTGTCTATGAAAACCCTCCTTTATTAGATGATGAGACTGAAATCCTTGAGCCTGAAACTATTATAGATATTGACTTTATGACTACTAGAACTGGCCGTAGATATTCTAGATATTTGGTCAAATTTAAAAACCATCTTGTTGAAGAGGCCCAATGGATGCACGCTAGAGACTTAAATGCTTTCCCCACTCTGTTAGCTCCACATTGAGCTAATAGCAATTGAGGACAATTGCTATCCCACCCCGGGGGTACACGGTGGATTCCGTGAGGTTTTACGATGGATTCCGTAAACTTTTATTACCGGGGCTCATACACAAAGTGGATTCTTTGTGCGAGAAGTCGATGGGGACGCCTATCCTTTTCGAGCGTTTTGTTAATTTAGTGTGTACATGGGTGATTCCATAGCGGGTGATTCCGCAAAATACATATTTAAATTAATCAATATTTATGAGTTTAGAGTGTGCACTCGTGATAAATTAAGGATAGGATTGATTTCTAACCAGTTTATTTATGTAACTGAACACTGCTAGGTATTCACTTTTGTTGGTTTAATTGTATTATTTTACTAACGATTGTGAGTGCTTCAGTTGATGTGTAGAGATAGCAGCAGTGGCAGTGGAAAGCATTGGAGGATAGCGTGTATTCAAATTATCGTCAATATTTTGATGGGCGCATGTCTTAGGCATGGCGCCTATATTTTGTCGCGCTTATTTATCAAGGCGCTTGATATTTATTTATTATTTTTGTATGCGCATGGGCGCACGATTTAGATATTTGTATTTGGGTACGCCTGACCTCTTGGGCGCCCATTAGCTTTATTTCTATTTGGCACAAAAGCAAACTCAAAAGCTAAAGCATGCTATTTTGTAATTTGGGCTATTATTTGAGCTTGAAGATTATTAATATATGAAATACATGCTTTGTGGAGCGCTCACACAAGGCATGGGGTGATTGCACTCAATTGGTCTCTTGTTCATGTCGTGCAAGCTTTCTACATTGATTTGTGTGCAAAAAGTAGAGTTCTTTTGTTCTTGGGGACCTTCTGATGCTCACTATGTGCGCTTACGGCATCCGATCTGTGCACCATTCTCTCTTCCTCAACATCGGCTATGATCTCCTCAGCTAGTCTACCATGATGCACCATTTTGGTTTGCAGGTCATACTGATTTACAAAGCTACTAGATATATCGGTTGGGAATTCCTCCAAGTTGAGTTTATCGTCTCCAAGATTGGTGCTAGTTCTTGACATGTCGATGGTTTCTTGAGCAACTAGGGTATCGATCAAGTTGATCAGGTTGGGTAAAGTTGTGTCCCTAATTGTTCCGATCTTTGTTGCTCCCTAAGCAGCTTAATGAATCAAGCCTCTCAATCTTCAGTGATTGGTTTTCTTGGTCACTCGTCTGGCATATGGGGTTCTTCTCCCACTAGTGGGTTCGTTGCCTTATGTTATCTTGTGTGAGTTCCTTGTTATTCAAAATAATCCTCAATGTTACATGCGCTCAGATGCTTGAATGGTGCTTATCGATGTGCGATGTGTGCAAAATTAAGCTTTCTACTTGTTTAAGTGATACGGTGTGTGAGTTCAATGAAAGCAACGTAGATCATACTCTTTCCAATTAGTTTGAGCTAATTATAGATGGCATGTTCTAGTCTCTACTATGTTCTAGATGCATGGTTTGAGGGATAGTAGGTTTGGTTTGCTAATTCGGGTCTCTAGTGAATAAACGACTAATGGTTAATGATGACTGCAATCATTTCTAGACTGTCAAGTCATGATTCTTGAGTCTGTCAGCTCTATGGCCGAATGAGATTTAGGGTCTGAGTCCAAGTCTTAGATTTAGATAATTTTTTTGTTTTCATTCGAATGGATTGTGACTTGGACTGTTTGAGTCAATTGAGGTCGTTTGAGTATGCAGATGGCATTCGAGTGCAGTAGAGCAGGAGTCCAGAAAGGCAAAACATCAATCAAATAATCCAGGCGCCTACTCTGATATTTCAACTAGGGTCCTGACTATGATCAACAAGCATCAAATGACACTCAGAGCATACTTGTAGGGCATAGGGATGTAGGAATACAAATTAGTGAGCAAATCTATGCTCCTACCCTCTAGCTCTTTCTCTCTCTCAAGCTCTCTGTCACTTGACTAAATACACAAATGAGCTCTCTCCCTCTTCGTGGCTTCTTAAATCCCTTCTCTCTTGCTCTTTTACTTCCCCCTTCTCTCTCTTTGCTCCCTTAATGCGTTTAAACCCTTTTTCTCCCCGTTTTAATAGTAGTAATCCTACTGTTTGTTTTCCTTCTTTTTCTTGTTTCTTCCTACCCTAATGCATCCAAAACACAAAGGAAACACCTATGCTACTCCAACCTACCTACTCACCTAAATCTTAAAAACCAAAAAACTTACTTGCAAAGGAGATTGAATGCCCTCCAACTCCCATGCTTCCTACCTATCTCAAGCATCGGTTCAGGGAAAATCCCACTTCAATGCTCGATTCAAAGCATGCAAGCACTCAAAGCCTAAATCTGTTTGTCCCAACAACAATGGAACCAAAATGTGGGAGTTCATGCTCAACTACCAAGACCAAGGGACAGCTTATTGTTTCAAATATTTCAAGCCAAGTGCAATGGCCACCTCTCACATAGTCGTGCACACTCTCACACCTACAATTGTAGTGTGTTTACCTTCATGCCCGACCGATTTGCCTCCTCCCATGAGCTCTCTGGTAGCTCCACGATCCAATGTGCAAGCTTAAGTAAGCTCGATCCTCAAAGATCCAAGCTCCAAGATCCATTGTTGTGCATGAGAGAAGAGAAGAGAAGAGAAGAGAAGAGAAGAGAAGAGAAGAAAAGAAGTAGAGAGGAGAAGATGGAGAGCTTCTCCACTGCAGTCCCTCATCCTCACACACTCACTCCCTCACACACACTCTCTCATGTACAAGCAAGAAGAAGAAGAATAAGAACAAGAGAGCTAGTTTTGATCACACATAAGAATGAACTTTTTAATTTAGTTTTTTCCATTTATACATGCCCTACCTCCTTTTTGGGCGCCCATCCCTTTTTTACATGACCAATCATTTTAGCCTAGGTTCTCTTTCCCTATGCCCTTGCTATTTATATTGTTCCTTCACGCATGCCCATCTATATTTACAAATTTCATAAGAGGGCACCTATAGCTCTTTTACAAAAATTTAGGGTGTGCTTTTATATTTAAAATGCACATTTTCCTTTTTGCACTCGCCCTAGACTTTTAAAGTTGCTCCTATGCTTTTGGCCATCCCCTCCCTATTTTTTTGTTGGGCTGTCTTTGTCCACTTTGCCTTGTGTCTTTTGATTTTTTTTCACTTTCTTTTTTGATTTCTTTACAATGGGGTTAACATCCCACGATCTCCCCTGACATCCACTTTTTTCTTCAGTGGGTATATACATGGTAAGAGCATTCTACTCTATGAAAATAGGGATGAGATGCAATTTTGAAATAATTCTTTCAACCTTTAATAATATGAATGGATTGATCAATTTTTAAAAGATTAAAAATGAGGATTTTGAGGGTCTAATCACTACAAATAAGTGACTCACTGATTGCAATACTTACCCTTTTCAATTTATTTCGTAGATATAAGAGAATTAAAGGAACAAGTTAGGTTATGCATTAAGGCATGTAAAATTGGAACCATGATTGGAAATGGAATAGAATCAATATTGAAAGTTGATTTAGAGTCCCTAATTAGCCTAAAGAGGTATCACTATCTTATCTGTGGTTTATTAAAGAGTTCAATAAACCATTATCTCTCATCAACAAATGGATAAGTTTAAGCAAGTGGATTTAAAGAGATTTCAAATATTAAAAGAAGATGAAATACCTCTTTCAAAGTTGAAGAAGATGCAAGATTCAAACAGAATCAAGCTTCAGCCCCCCATTGATTGAAGAAGAATACTCTATTCAATCCATAAGGCTCCATGCTCCATAATTCTCATGAATCAACCCATAGTTTGCTTGACGACCATAAATCCTTTGAAGTATGAGTGTGTTGAGCCTCCTTAAATGCTTGAATATAAGAAATTCAAGCTCTTGGATTAAAATCCCCAAAATATGGCTTGATTATGCTTGATACACTAAAATGTTCTTCAATGTATTCAATCTTGATGGTATTGCTTCTCATTGTCCTCTTGAACAATGTCCTTTGTCTATGTATGCAAGCCTTCTTGATGAATCTTGAAGGATTTAGAATAAATTCAGTAATACCTTTCTATCTCTAAGCACATTGGGTGAAGAAGAAAGCTTGTGGAATAGACGAAATGGCTCAATCTTTACACAATTGATAGCCCGTGATGAATAAGTAAGCCTCAAGAGCAAGAAAATGAGTAATACCTTTATAATCTTCAAGTTTTTTTACCATGGAGGCTGATGCTCTATTTTTGCCATAGCTAGGGTTTGAGGAGATGAAAGAGAGTGCTCAAAGATTGAAGGAAAAGCTACCCTACCTATCAAATATGACTAACCTAACCATTGGTTAGCATGAAAGATATTATTGCTTGCTAAAGAAGGAGATTGACCCTATTGTATTCAATGTATTTTGCAACAAAAAATGCACTAATAATGCTAGTGTAAAGCTTTCTTAATCATGACCACAAGTATGCTCTATGGATCAAGCATGAAGTAAAGATAATTAGCCCCTTGATCAAAGAAAGAGATCATGCTTCTATTGATAATGAGTGAAGAAATATTTCTTGGGTATCCACCATAGAAGCTTGAAAGAGCTTGAAGGGAAGAAGGGAGAGAAAGCATGTTTGTAAAAAATAACTAGACTTTTAACCCTGATTAGCTTCTATTACCTTTTATTTAACCATTTTACCTCCAGAATGGCTTATTTCTTAACCATGAACTGCTTTTTTATCCATCGTACGTCTATCTTGGTCCCTATATTCTTTATTTAGCTTTGACTAGCCTATCCTATGCATTTGAAAGTTCCTTGGTCTTTGCGCATGTCCAGTTCAAGAGGTAGACACCTTGTCCTCGAATGTAACTAGAATGTAACTAGTCTGAGAGAGAAATCTAACGTAAGATTGTAATAACAAAATGGATCAAAGACCAATGGCTCTTATACCACTTATCGAGAAGAGGACTGAGAGGTGAGAAAAAAAAGTGTAGAAGAGAAAGAAAATAGGAGAGAAAATGAGTGATGAGGAGCGTGAAAGATTGGAAAGATAGGAGAGAAGAGAGAGAAGCCATGAAAGCTATGAACCAGAAGGTAAGATGAAGAGATTGCAATTATTGTATTATTCTAAAGTGGTCCAAAATTATAAGTCTGTAATATTTCCACGCAATAAAAGTTAGTTGGTTAGTTCAAAAGTTAGTTAGTCAATTAATAAGTTAGTAAGATTACTAACTAAAGACTAACTAAGGTAAAAACTGACTAGTATTAATAGATAATAATTTTCATTCAATTAAAAATATATTTAAAAAAATCGAGAGTCATAAATCTGACATTTTTCTCGGATTGATAAGGACCGTAGCCACCCTTCACGAAAAGTACAATGTGAACGGGACTTATGAGCCATATTAATCACTAGTATTAATGTGTATAGTTTGAATGGTCCAAAAATATTAGATTCTTGGGGGAAAAAAAGAAAACAGGCGAAGGTATCACTATCAATCCAATTATGGTATCGGTTGTAAGTAATGTATTTTCAAATTGATAGATGCTTGTTTTAATGCTCGCAAGAGATGCATTAGGATCCGTACCTTGTGGTGCTAGAATAGATCATTGAAAATGATAAATCGCATCTCAAATATTCAAAGATGAAGTTTGTGAAGTGCTTGTATCAAAGGGAGTTAATTTGCACCTAGTTGCTATGTGATGAATCCATGCATAGCATAAGCAACATATGGGACACTAAAGTATTGAGCATCGATGAGTCTTTGATTAATCTTTACCAAGGATAATATTGTTTAAAGTTCGCAAATGCATATACACGGTACATACATGGGAGAGATTATGTAAACTTTACATTGATGACATGCGACTCCTTGCCTTAGGAGAAAGGAAGATAAAGCCAAGAAAAAATGTTACAGAGTAGGAAAATGCTAAAAGATAATTGTCACTTAGAGAAGAGGCATAAATACTCTTGCTAGATTAATTAATTTGCGTTGGAATGATAGGACTTACGTCATGTATAGTATTGGAACCTTTAGCATATGCCTTAGGCTAAAGGAGGGAATATTAAGTAAATTCTACTCTTTGGCCCCAAGGGGGAGAGTAAATATGTAATGGAATTATTGTCACGTCTATTATTGTATTGTTTGGGAAAAATACAATTAGTTTTGTTGGTTGATTGAACAACACCCTAAATGTTTTTCTTTCAATCAAGGGATTGTTACATTGTGATTTGGATAAATATTCCAAGGCTTGTGTTGATGGAAAATGCATGGCAGGGGTCTGCAATGACAAGTTGCTATGGGAATAAATGAATGTTTTTCTAGAATATGATATTAGGACTGATTGCTTTGATTGTGCTTGAATTTTAATTGGATTAATTAAGGAGGGATATTTTGCATGTATGGATCATCTCCAAGATCACATCACAGATTATCCCGAAAGGGCATTGCTCGATTCACAGGCTGATGGTTGAGTGGTGAAAAGGCCAACCACGGAAATGGCATCTCACTCCTAGACCGCTTGTGGATCAGGTGGAACTCTGGACACCCCTTGCCTCTCCAGAATGGAGTTGGAGATTCCCATGAGCCCAACGTCTGGGACTTTGGAGGATCCTATTCTAGATAAAGGATGGAAATTTTGGTGCCATTGGATTTGGACTGGGTACTTCTGTTGGACAGAAGGGATACATAATTCTCCTGTATGGGTAGGAGACAAAGATTAATTTAAAGATAAGTTAAGGAACTTGTTTGATAAAAGGACTGCTTGTTTTGTTTTTGTGCATGCGTTGTAAATTACATGAATGAACTCTGTGCCCTAAAAGGCTTAATTAATGAAGCTGATTTTAAATGTCACACATAAATGTGGTAGGAGCTAATTAGATAACTAAATCTATCGAGGAAAGTGCGGTGGACATGACTTGGGTCCGTTCTACGGAAGGGTGGTCCCAGTTAGCTAGGAACTTTTCTCAAAAGACATAATAACGAAATTGTGAAGACCTAGTGTCAGTAGAGTTAGAATCCCGATTTATGCTGTTTAGGGGAGCGAAATGGGACTATGCCTTATGGGCAGAGAGGTTGAGCTTCACATCCCTCTCGTTTCCCATTCTCCATGAACCAAGTGCAGCATAAATCCGCTTTGACTCTGTTGTTCCTACACAAAGTGGTTCATCTGGAGGTCGACGCTAGCTACTTTCTAGAGACTTGGCTGATATGAAAGAAACTCTGACTTCAGGTCGGTCCTAAGTGGGAACGGCCGCATACTTCCGCTTCGAGACAGACTGGGGAAGACCTAGATCACAAACTCTGTGACATTCCTTGCGAGTGCCAGGTGGCACTTTCTAGACTCCCCTCCCGATGGGCTACTAAGACGTGTCCCACAAGTGGTCAAGTGGACACGTTACAAAGTCTTAGAAACTTATAAATGTATGC
The DNA here is from genome assembly GCF_053477565.2 of Lygodium microphyllum. Taxonomy (NCBI): domain Eukaryota; kingdom Viridiplantae; phylum Streptophyta; class Polypodiopsida; order Schizaeales; family Lygodiaceae; genus Lygodium; species Lygodium microphyllum. The sequence continues at coordinate 61,337,111 of NC_141161.1, forward strand.
CAATGTAACATGGTATTATTAATTCAATCCTCTAAAATAATATCTTTAGCTAGTCTCTTACAAATAGATTGCACACACTAGTTATTGATGCTAATTGATTTTGAGAAAGAGATTCAAGATAGTTCATTTTGTTAAGGAAAGTTGCATAGACACAAAGAAGAGATCACAATGAGCTATGAGAGAGTAGTGAAATGGAGCAAAATAGCTTAGAGAGAAGGAATTTCAAAGAGTTTTTTAAAATTTTAAAAAAATAATTTTATCTCAAAAAATATTTCTAAAAAAGGAAAAAATAATCAACAACAAGGGTTTTTTTACAAAGCTAGAATATGAAAATTTTTTACTATATTAAAAAACTCTCAAATTTTTAATTTTCTCATTTTTTATTTAGAAATAAATTACTTCTTGTCTACTACTCATTTTTCATCGAAAACCAAGCACCATACTCCCATAACTAACTCCTACTTACATATATAATTTGGTTGAAAAAGGATTCTTGATTGAGAAGTAAAAAGGAATCTAAGCAAATCCTTTGTGGATAATATAAAGAAGGAAAAATGAGATTGTAAAAGTGGAGAGAGAAAATTATTATTTTACTATTATTCTCACTAATTTTCCTTATTTTAAAAAGTAGAAGGGGAGGGGGGGGACTAAAAGGTCTATTTTTGGTTCTTTTTTAAATTCATGCTTTTATCAAGTTAACTATGAACCATTTACTACATTTAAAATTATGATTTACCCAAGTAGATAGAGAAGTTAATAAAGCACATGATATGCATGAGTATCCGCAACACAAAAGGAACCAATAGGTAAGAAAACCACTGGCCAAATCTCAAGCATATAGTCAATATCTTGCATATAGGCATACTCTCTTCTGATTCTCTCCCAGTCTATCCCTCTCTTTTCTCTCTCTCTCTCTCTCTCTCTCTCTCTCTCTCTCTCTCTCTCTCTCTCTCTCTCTCTCTCTCTCTCTCTCTCTCTCTCTCTCTCTCTCTCTCTCTCTCTCTACACACACACACACACACACACACATAGATTTATTGCTTAAGCAATCTCTACATAGTGTAGACATCACTTTGCATGTTTGTTAAGACACACTAGAAATATGATCACTTAAGTGATTTTTAAAGTGCTTGTCGCATAAAAGTTTACAAATTTGAGTATTTCATTGTTTATGCCATGATGACCATTGTTTAAGTGAACTTTCGAAATTTGGGACAAATTTACATCTTTATTAATAACCTTCATTTCTTCCAATGTTTTAAGAATGGATCAACAATGTGTGGCCCCCACCTAAGATGTTGCACATTCATAAGCAAGAGGGTTTGAACTACTTTTATGCGAGTTGATTCTTCCCCTTCCTAATGCTTACTACTTTTCTCATAACATGGGCCATTTTGCAAGGGAATTTCTTAAAATGGAGCAAAAATCTAGTTGAAAAGAAACTCAATATTCATTTAAAAATACTAAGAAATGACCATAGCCATAGCTATGTCATAGCCATATCTCATATTAAGATGTTTCTCATGGCACACAATGTACCCATAATTGAATCTATACAAAAGAAGGTTGCATGAAACACATCTCATGCAAGTTGGCCATGAGTATGCACTCTCATGAATGGTGGAAAGAGAATCCTCTAGAAATCCACAATTAAGATGTTACAATGAATGTCAAAAGATACGTAGAATGGAAACTTCTTATCTTTTATATCAAACTCTAGTTTTTAGGTCTAATGCAAAGGCTTAGGCTAAAATTGCTTTATTACAAATCATCCTTGCCCAAATAAGTTTTATCCTCAAAACTTGAGACTACAAGAGTACAACGATGGCTACTGTGACCCATAGCATGAAGGAATGTTGGAAGAATCCTCCATTGAGTGAAGCAAGTACCATCGTAAACTCAAAACTATGAGTATCCCGTATACACTCATAAATAAGGTGGTTGTAGTAAAAAGACCATAACTTTTTATATAATCCCGTGATTGAGAAATGTGGTAGAAATAAAAATGTGGTAGACACCATAAAATATCTATCCAAAATATAATTCTCAAACTATGATGAAGATAGGGAAATTAAATTCTTGACAAAAATTTAATGTAACGAGTTGTCCCTTTTTTTTAAACTCAAGATTTTTCCTGCACAAGCCAAAAAAAAGGTCTAAATATGAACATGGGGCTGCCAAGTGGACTCCTCCATAGGTAAAACATGTTGTTTGATTAGTTATTCCATCATGGAATTTAAGACCTTATCAATAATTTTCTCATGCTCATATATAATCAAACCATCCTCATCAAGAGGAGGTAAGTCTAAAGAACTTGGATTTCAAAAGCAGCATATTTCTTGAGTTGTGAAACATTAAATACATTGTGAATATCCGTGAAAGTAGGCAATTTTAGTTGATTAAGAAAATAATCAAAGCTATTGATGATTTGATATAATCTTAAAATGTGTGGCCTAGTTTGTTGTGTCCACTCTCTTGAGAGAAGCAAATCGAGATTTGGAAATCTTCAAGAAGACCCAATCTTACTTATCAAAATCCAAGTGCCTTCTTTACTCATCATCATATGTACAAATGCTTAACTCCTTGGAAAAATCTAGACACACAAAATAGATACTGAAATAAGTAAATTTTTTGTTAAGATGACAAGCTCAACACATGCGGACATTAATGATGGACCGCCTAGTTAGATAGGTCCACACATCTACACTTAGAACGTTGGTGGTCATTATGACTCTCACATGGCCACTGACTCATTACTTATTATATTCAAGTTGTTAAACCTATTTACAGCTGGCATAGTCGACTAGTGCAATCGGTTATGCATTGTTTGACTTAGTAGGCCACTTTCCTTTATGTTGTATCTTATCTATACTTTGTGTACATTGTAAAGTGTGTGGAAGAAGAAGAAAAAACCAGCAAGAAAACGTTTTGGCCTCATCTCTCTTCTTGTCTCTTGAGTGAGCTTCTCCTTGTGCATTTTGTGTGTGTTTGGCGGCGCAGCATCTTGAGCAAGTCCCCCCACCATGCGATTCGTGATATGGTATCAGAGTTACACCACTGGTTAAGGCTGGATTTGAAGGCTAAAGCGAAGGAGAGGAGCCAAGGATTCGAGCAAGCAAGAAACGGGTAAGAAACTCTTCCATTCTCTACTTCTTCTCTTGGATAGTGCCTGTGGAGGCACTGGAAGCAGGGCAGAGCAAAAATCTCAGATTGCAGTGAGATTTGGTGTGCGTGAAGAGCGCTGTATATTCTGCAGATTAGCCCTTTATGACTGTCCCGCTGCTATTTTGGCCATCCGAGGTCATTTCAGACCCCGTTTTAGACTTGCAAGGTTGCGGACAACAGTTCAAGGTATCCTGCAATTTCAGCAGTGTCTGCTGTATAGGCGCACAGGTTACAGATTTCAGATCTATAAGTTCAAAGGTGTTTATCAGTGAATAAACACAAGGTTTATCTACAAACTAGTTGCAGATTGTATGTATTGTTGAGCAGACAATGAAAAAGGGTGTCTGGTGTATTGCTGTGCACTACAGGTCGAGGATTGCAGAAGATTTGCTTGCTGTTTGGTATTAGTTTTGTGATAATGGCAGAGAACAGTGGAAACCCCATCATTGAGAAGCTCGACAAGAACAACTATCCTTCATGGAAGTTTTGTGTCACGAGCTTCCTTATTGAAAAAGGCCTCTACGAGTTTGTTTCAGGTGAAGAAAAGGAGCCGAAGGTGAGTGATCCTCAAACTGCACAAGAGACAAAGGCACGGAAGGAATGGAATGCAAAAGACAAAAAGGTCATGTATTTGCTGTCTGCAGTAATTGACAATAATATGCTAGGACATATTAGAAATGCAGAGAATTCATATGCAGCTTGGACCATACTTGAAAGTATGTTTTCGGTAAATACAAAGGCACGAAAGATTCAACTCAAGCAAGAGTTGAATACATTGAAGAAAGGGAAGATGTCTATCAATGAGTATGCACTGAAGGTAAGGAGCATTGCAGATACCTTGGCAGCGATTGATGCAATGCCCATTGATGATGATTTGGTGTCGTCTACCTTGGGTGGACTTAACAATGAACACTTGGTGTATGTCATCACATAGGATCAGATAGTTGACATCTTCACGAAGGCATTGGGTATAGAGAAGCTTCAAATGTTTCGAAGCTTACTTGGAGTTGCAGAGATGCAGTTGAGCTTGAGGGGGAGTGTTGAGATGACAAGCTCAACACATGCGGACATTAATGATGGACCACCTGGTCAGATGGGTCCACACGTCTACACTTAGCACGTCGGTGGTCATTATGACTCTCACATGGCCACTGACTCATTACTTATTATGTTCAGGTTGTTACACCTATTTACAATTGGCATAGTTATAGCACCAGTCGACTAGTGTAGTCGGTTATGCATTGTTTGACTTAGTTGTATCTTATCTATACTTTGTGTACATTGTAAAGTGTGTGGAAGAAGAAGAAAAAACCAGCAAGAAAACGTTTTGGCCTCCATCTCTCTTCTTGTCTCTTGAATAAGTTTCTCCTTGTGCATTCTGTGTGTGTTCGGCACAGCATCTTGAGCAAGTCCCCCCACCACGTGATTCGTGACAGGTTTCAGCTTATTAAAGGTTTTTGTGGCAATAGCATCCCAAAAGAAGGCTTTGCACTTCAATCGATCAACACGATGGAGCCACTACATATGCATAATTCTTTATGAAGCACTAACAGAAAAGAAACCCTCTTAAAGAGGTTGAGTTGTATGAAATACGCCAATCTTTGATACATTGGACCCTATTTGGATCCACCATGATCCCCATTTTGCGTGGCCCAAATACTCCACTTTATTGACCCAATCCTTGGGGGTGGCTCAATCTTCTCACCTATTGACTAAAGGCCAAGTTATCTTCTTGTGGCACTTAGTTGTATGCTAAGTAGGTGCTTGTGGCCTCAGGCAACCAAACTTCATTTTAATATGAAGGGGAGTTTTAAAGCAACTAATTTTAAAAGAGATTAGCTTATTCTTAAATTCTCAACATTGATAAAGTTTTGTATTATCTAAATATTGTTATGTTGGTACAATGTTAGAGTTATTATTATAAAGACAATGATAGGATACTCTTTAAAATTGTCGCTCACTAACTTACACCTTAGGTAAAGTTTTTTCATGACTATCTAGAAAATTTTCACCTTGTGATGTGCTTTCTTTGAGGTCAATGCTTAAAATAAGGAGTTTATGTTGGAATCACCCTTAAAGACCCGTAATTTTTTAATGATATTTTGATTTTGAATAAATTGGAGATCGAACATAAAGAACATCTAAAAATAGTCTTTGATTACCTAAAATCTAATCACCTTAATAACCCTACTAAAATTATTTTCCTTTAAGATCAAATTGAATATTTAGGTTATATTGTTTCCACACAAGGCATTAGTATAGATCTAAAGAAAGTACATATTATTAATGAATGGCATGTTCCTATGAACATGCATGAAGTACATTCGTTTTAGGACTAGATGATTTCTACAAAAAACTTGTGTGTAATTTTTATTTGATTACTTTACCTTTAATGCTCTTGATATACCAAAATATTATTTTTTGTTGGGAGGGCTAGTTAGGAGACATCTTTTGATTCTTTAAAACATTTTTGACTTATGCTCTTGTATTATAACTACTTGATTTTAATCAGCATTTATTTTTTGTTAACATTGATGCTAGTGGATGAGGAATAGGTACCATACTCATGCAAAATGACGACCTATTGTCTGCAAGAGCCGTAATTAAAACCCTCCAAGTAGAATTATAGCACCTATAATAAAGAGTTATTAGACATTCTCTATGTCTAAGATATCTAGAAACATTACCTCATGGGTTCAAAAGTCTTAATGAAAACCGATGAACAAGCCATTAAACACCTTTTGTTTCAGTTTTTAATTTCTAAAAGGCATATTTAAGTGTGCTTCCTTTATCTAGAACTTCCATCATATGATTAAGCATTAACTTGGGCATGCTAGTGTTGTAGCGATTTCCTTAGCCATCATCCCTACAATCGTGTTTCTTCCTATCATCTCCTTGATTTTGATAGAATAAAAATTGTTTATTTAGATCATGTTTCTTTAGTAGCAATTAAAGCTTTTGATTCCATGGTTTTACATATGCTTTTGACCTTGATTTTTGATATATGTGGCATTATATGCATAACTCTAACATTACTATTTCCAATTATTATACTTTTGTCAATGGATGTTTATATTTCTATAAGAATTTATATGTATCTGTACCATTTAGAGTCATGGTTGTGCACGAAATGCATGCACCACCCTATATGGGCCATAGATGTATTTAATATACTTTAGCTCTTGTTGCAAAGAATATTTTTATTGGCATAATTTAAAACATGATGTAGCTCAATTTGTATCTGAATGGCTCATTTGTCAAAGGATTAAATGACATCATGGTAAGACATTTGGTTTACTTATGCCTTTATCTATTTCTATTGGTTAGTGGAAATAAATTTTCATAGATCTTATCATTGGTTTACCCACTGTTTCAAACCGTCATGATATGATTTCAACCATTGTTGATTGATTTAGGAAAAAAACCTATTTTATCCCATGTAAAATACTTGAATTGCTCCCCAAGCTGCCAAGCCCTTCCTCACCATGGCTTTCCCCAAATTCTTCTCTCTAACCATGATCATTGCTTTTGTAAACACTTTTGGGTTTTCTTATAAACCTAATAATTGGAACCAACATTTTCCCATTTTACAATTTGCTTACAGTAACATACCACACTTTGCTACTAACATAGCATCATTTGAGATTGTATACAGAAAAAATTTACCAATGTCTATGACCACTATCACTTCTGATATTCCTACTATTGATGCTTTTGCATCAGATCATAGGAAAATTTTAGAGAATGTAAATGTACACATTAAATAATCTCAATTGTGCTACTATACAAGCTATAAGAAATCTCAAGCTACTAAATTTAGTTAAAATCACTTGGTGTGGCTATGTATAGAAAAGCACCGATTAAAATCTATCAATAGGTATTCGAAGATCAAATTGGCTCCTCGAGTCGTTATTACTACCCATTCTGTATTGTGCACAAGATTAATGACAATGCTTTTTGATTGGGCATCCCACCACATTAGCAAATCCATAACTCTTTTCATATTAGTTTATTGAGACCTTTTAAAGGTACACCTCGTGTAACTCTTGTTGTTGAGGATCCCTCGTTAGAAAAGGATACTAAGATTTTAGTTCTTGAAAAGATAATAGATCATGATCTGAACCAGTAATCAGTATCATAGATGTTTAGTCTAATATAAAAAACCATTCTTTTGAAGAATCCTAATGGATTGAAAAATCTTCTTTATCTTCAATTTATGATTTCGTAATATATATATTCACATTAATAGTTTGAAGATCACAGATTTGGTGCTTTGAGACAATGACCTATGAAAATCCAGATATTTTAGTTCTTAAAAAGATAATAGATCATGATCTGAACCACTAACCAATTTATATCGATTTGTTGTATTGAGGTAATTCATATATTTTTTGTTGGCGCAGTCATCCGCATGGTTGTTGACATGGGAAGCTTGGTTCGAGTGTGGCTTATATGAACAGCTGGGTGTTGGCCTATATCGATGGTATTGGCCTATTATGTCGATGATGCAACAGATAATGAAATGTGGGTATGGCGCTGTCTCTCGTAATACGTGTGGAAGTCTGCCATCATCGCAGATTGCCATCGTCTCGTAATACGTGTGGAAGTCTGCCATTATCGCAGATTGCCATCATCTCGTAATACGTGTGGAAGCTGTCTGCCATCATCGCAGATTGCAGGCTCCTCCTGATCCATTGGGTGATGCGCAACTCGTAGTATATACTTCATCTCTACTGATGTCATGAAGTAATCCGCTTGGGAGTTTAACTCTCCAGCTCATTTGAATAATGGTCTGATTAGGAGTTATAATAATATGTACGATGGATGATCATGCAGCCAGGCTGTTCTGATTAGGAGTTATTATAATAATAAGTACGATGGATGATCATGCAGCCAGGCTGTACTTCTGATACTTATAATCATGATCACGCAGCCAGGCTGTTCTAATAGTATCCAAAACTAGATTGTATAATAGGTTCTTGTTTGTTGTATAATTAGCTATGCTAATACCTATGCAATGTGCATGAAATGCTAACTTGAGGTGCATATGACTAGGATTGATCAATATATCATGACCAAAATCTCTTGCTGCAATTGACCACAATTTGTTTATCTTCGAAAAGCTTCCACTGGTATTGTCTTCCCCATGGACTACTCTGCATTCCCCATGGACACTGCATTCCCTATGGACTACTCTGTAGAGAAGCATGTTGTAGACTCCTTAAGGTTGCCCTTGCTCTTTGTTTCAAGCACCATCATGGGTGACTTTTGTATTATAAACTAGTAACCTCGTACACACACCATGATTGTAATTGTTTGCATCAGCATTATCTTCAACATAGACATGTCAATGGATTAAAGCATATTCTATATTAAATTTGCAACCCATAGTGTTTCAATTTGGATCTTTCACATGGACTTTCTATCGATGTAGGCTTTCTTTACACCCCCAATAATTCAACTAGTCTAGGTGACTAAGACTTTTTTTGTTATCATGGAATGACCAAAATAATTGTTTACCATAGGATCAGTTTAACTACTACATGTGTTATGGACTCATTGTAAAGCTAACTAGTTAGCTTTGTACTTAACAAGCTACTATAATGATATTTGTCTTATGGAATTATATTTATCATGGTATTTTACTAAAATTTATGAAATTTATATTATTTTTTATTATTATCGATTTTGTATGTTTTGCTACATGATGTGTTACTTATTACATGAATGTGTGCATGTGATACTAATCACATTATGCATGGCATACAAATGGAAGAATATTAATGTATTTTTTGTTATGGTGAGTAGATTATTGGATGGAGTTGTACATAATTATTATTTTAGAGTGTGTATTTCAACACATAAAATTTATACGCTTTATAGTATGGAGAAATGTTATATTTTATATGTGCACATAAGCACAAGGACTTTGCATACACACATGCACAATAGATTTATTTTGGATATATTTATTAGAAGATATAAAACATTATTTTTTTTATAACGCTATTTAGAGCAAGGTGTGTTTGATTTATTTGCAAAAAAGCAAGTCGTATAAGAAAAGAAAAACCAAAAATTTTAAAAGGCACTACAACAAAAAGGCCTCATAGACGCACATTTAGACGCGATTTTTGAATATAGAGAAATTCTTACGGGCGCGTCTATCCGCCCGTCTATTTGCGCGTCTACCATTTCGTGTCTATAATTGCATGTATCAACGAATTTACACGCACAAATAGACGCGCAATAGATGCACATATACACGTGCATATAGACACGCTGGTAGACGCGCTTTTACAAGCACTGATAGATGCAAACGGAAAACAAAAAATGTCATTTTTAAAAAAAGATATTTAATTTCTTTTTTTAATTTGAATTATGAAGTGCGTGTATAAGTGCGTGTAGTCTGCATTATAGACGCGTGAATAAACGCGAATTATCTGCAATTTAGACGCGCAAAACAGAACTGGAAAAAAAAAACCAAAGAGCATGTGGTTGCAAACTCTCTGGTTTTTTTTTTCCCCCTCCCATATATCAGATTGTGTATTTGGAAAAAAGACAATGTATCTTGTGACATGAGAATTGAAAATAAAAGTCCATGTATTCATTATATATCAAAGCATTTACAAGGGAAGTTTAAGTGCTTGCGACCTAAAGTGTGGCTGCCAGCAGTAGGCTCAAAGAGATATCATACATATACAAGAAAATAAGGCCTCATGAGGAGGTATGGTGCTCCTCTACGAATCTGAAGAGGAAACATCCTCGCTAGTACCACCATGGCTACTAGCGTTGCTATCCCCCTCCTCGCTATGCTCCACATCCGGGTTCGCCTACACACACAAAAGATTAGGATTGCTTACATAGACAAGGTGGAGAAAAAGTTATAATTAGTTATACTTTTAATAGGAAAGTAAGAAAAGCATACCTCCTCTGGCTATCGAATCCTCATGGCCCGGTTGTATTGGTCCTCAGTGATGAGACCCTCCTCATAAAAGTGAAGCCATGTCGCTGCGCGGTTATGGCCTCGATGGTAACCTACCTCACTACAAGTAGGTGTCCTACCAACAATGGTAGTCTGCAAAACATTTAGAGATATACAAACAATTATGAGTCACAATATATTAGACTAAAATATATAAAGAATTGAAAAAAATATAAATTTAAAAAAACTAGAAATCAAAATATACTTAGAAACTCTGCCTCCCACGACTCTCTGCCGCCGGATCCGTAATGCGACGATCCCATTGTTTCCATTTGGATCCGTCGTGCCTCTGCGTGCTGGCGACTCTTCACTTTCTCAGCTGCTTTCTTCTTGGCTTTCTTCCACTCTATATGATGGCACATAGGTGGTTGGCTATAGGCTCCACGCCCCTCCTCCAGCCTCCGCAGTGAGTCCCTGGCCCGTGTCATGAGGTGGGATCTTTTGTTGTGAATCATATCCCTCACTTTTGTACGTCCCCAACCATCCGAGAATCGCTGACCCTCAGGATTTGGGTACCTCCTATGGACTGCCCTCAACACCTCCTGCCACAAGCCGCTTTTCTGATTTTTGAAGGCAATGAAACAATCTTTATACGTCGCATGCACGACGCTCCTCATGTACGCCATTACATCCCTTCCCTCATCATCATGAAATATGCCACCAGCATCTGTAACTCTATAGTATTGGCATACAACCTCCTCTACATGATCTACTGGTGAGGGTGATCGCTCGCCACCTCCTAGGCAACCCCCACACAAGCCTCGTCCTCCCCCTCGACTCTCCCTTCTCCCTCTCTGTCGACTGCCCTCTGCCTCGCTGGACGCACGAGCTTCTACAGATGCACGTGCTTCTATAGATGCTTGTGCTTCAGCCGATGCACGTGGAGCATGTGGAGTACCTGCATATGGAGTACCTGCATATGGAGTACCTGCATATGGAGTACCTGTATGTGGAGTACCTACATGTGGAGTCTGGGAAGTAGTGCCAAGCAAAGACGCCAGAGGCGTCCCAGACATGACACTGAATACCTCGTCCGCTGTGGGAGAGCGGCCAAGGTGTCTGGTCATCTCTCCCATGAAGTCTTCCCTACTAGGAAAACCTCCAAAAAATGCATTGACCCCCCTGCCAAAGGAGGCCAATGTATCATTCATGCGATCTACATCTGGGTCATTGCTAGATGAACCAGGATACGATATCTGCAAAAAAAACACAGGAAAAAGACAAATTTATTTGCATACAAAAAATCATATATTACCTACATTTTTAAAGAGCTTTCTTTAGACATTGAGCATAACACTTAAGTGCTAATGCTTCTCTTAAACAAAAAAACTGATAAACACAAACATGGGATTGGTCACATTCATCATTGCAAAAATATATTGTTTACTATTAGAACTTGGAGACCTGGCGCGTGTATTCCCGCGTCTACATTGCAGGTTAGACGCTACCTCACACGTGCTCCAGAGTGAACCTTCTGTCCAACGCATCTATCTGTGCATCTAATATGCAGCACAGACGCGCTGTCAGACGTGCATCCTAGGTCAATGCGCATCTATAATCGCGTGTAGACTGTAGGTCAACCTTCTGTGCAGCGCGTGTATGATCCCGTGTACACTGAGAGCATACGCGCTCTAAGACGCACCCTCAGACACTCTGAGAGGAAACATTTTTTGTGTCTACGTCTGCGTCTACATTGAGATGTAGACGCGCTATCAGACGCGCTCGGTCGGCCAATTTTAGACTGACGACCACCATTGATGATTTACAAAATGCAATACATAATGGAATCACAAATCCTAAATACACAGACAGAGCAGAGAGAGGAAGAGAGAAATATATAGAGAGAGAGAGAGAGAGAGAGAGAGAGAGAGAGAGAGACTCACCTTGGGTGTTTGGTGTGGTTCTTCCTTCTCATTCTTCCTCTCCTTGGTAAGTTACCCTCCCTTGATGCTTGCTTGCTTGCTTGATGCTTCTTCTTGTTCTCCTCTTTCTTGTTCACTCTTTCTTCCTCTCCTTGGCTTTCCTTTTTTCCTTCTTGTGTGTTTGAAATGAAAGAAGAGGTGAGTCATGAGAAGGTGAGGCATGAAGAGACTGCATGTCGGCTAAACTCAAGCTTCAGAACCGCAAAAAACGCAGGAAAGGAAAGGCGCAGTTTGAAAAGAAATAATTTAAGTATGGTTTGAATTTTGACGTGTGCGTCTATTTTCGCGTGTATATGTGCGTCTATTGTTCAGATAGACGCGAGTATAGACGCGAATATAGACGCGTAGTTAAACGCGCATTTGGGATTTATCATAATTTTTTATTTTTAAGATAAGTTTTGATAGTGAATTCTTATCATAAGTTTTAATGTATTTATGATTATTTTTGTGTATTTAAAATTAAGATCTTATGTAAATATATGAATGACAAATATTTTGATTTTGTCATGAATTAGGTTTAATCATGTCGACGTCGTCATCACCTAGTGCGGTGCAAGCTGGTGAGTCAATGAGCACATCCTCAAGTGAGGATGAAACATTGCGTCTTCATAATCGAGATGCATGGCTACGACGAAAAATTAAATGCATGTGTGATCGTTGTCGAGGGTGTATTTTTCAAGCACGTCGAATTGCAATGTCACACCTCAGCTTATATGGAGAATGGGACCGAAAAAAATCACCGGTATTCATTGTTTTTTTTTACCACTAAGATTGCATGTCTATGTTACGAGAATTATATATCAACGTACAAGAAACTCCCTTTTGTGGTTGAGCAGGATGCGGTGCCACATCCTCAGATGCTCCCTCCCGGGCGTCGAGAGGCTGCAAAATGTTAATGCGAGGAGGCAAAGTCTTCAAGAAGAGTAGAGACTGATGACCATGATAGTAGCCCTCATGAAATGCCCCATCAAGTCGTAGAGGATGAGATTTTGGACAACATGGTACACCATCTATTTTCGCAACCGGTTCAGGGAGAAGGTCACTGTACGAAGCCAGACGATCCACTATATGTAGCATCATCTACTCCGTTGTATGAAGGTTGTACGTACTCCGTTCTTCGTGCATCCCTCGAGATACTTAACTTGCAAACAATTTATGGATGGAGTAATGTCAGTTTGGATGCGTTATTGAAGTAGGCATCAATTCAGTTTGGCTTATATATGAATCATAATATTAATTGTTAATTCTATTTTGAAATCAGACAGAAATATATGTTGGTGGTTTTTTAACTCACTTTTAAAAATATATGTAGGTTATTATCACAAATTCTTCCAAAAGGAAACAAATTGCCAACTAAGAGAGAGCAAACAAGACATTACTTGACATCTCTGGGAGGCCTCAATTATGTCAAGATCCATGCATGTGTCAATGATTGTGTCTTATTTCATGGGATTCATGAGTTCGCACGAGAGTGTCATGTTTGTGGCGAATCAAGATACGAAGTGGAGATGAAGTCAATGGATGTGCCTCGTAAGGTTTTGCGACATTTTCCGATTGTTCCACGTATAAAACTTATGTTCAAGTGTAAGTCTATTGGAAAGCTCATGTCATGGCATGCTAGTCATCGTTCAAGTGATGGAAAATGGAGGATCCCTACAGACACACCGGCATGGCAACATATAGATAATTTGTGGCCCGTTATCAAAGAAGAGCCAAGAAATTTGAGATTTGGTTTAGATATGGATGGAATCAATCCATTTGGCATCAAAAGCACATCATACAGTGTATGGCCAGTGGTATTGGTGAACTATAATATTCCTCCATCCATGGCAATTAAAAAGGGACATGTGGTGTTGTCCCTTCTGATTCCTAGAAAGCACAAGGTAAAAAACATAGACATTTACTTAGAGCCTTTGATTGAAGAGTTAGAAATGTTATGGGAAGGTATTGAGATGCAAGATACAAGTGCATCTGCATCCTCTAGAGATTTCACATTGAAGGCCATGTTGTTGTGGACCATGCACGACTTTCTAGGATACGGAGAGTGTTCAGGTACATGTATATAATTCTATATTTGAAATTCAAGACTTGAATCAATTGCATTTTATTAATTCACTTGCTTTTTCAGGTTTAACCACGTCAGGATATCATGCATGTCCTATTTGCGGTCCCTCTCTAGTTTCCTCTAGGCCGGCACGTTTAAAGAAGGTTATCTACGACAATCATCATCGATTTCTTCCTATTGACCATCCCAAATATGTTCTCCCTACTAATGGAATGACTCCACAATCTCTAACCATTCGAGATTGGAAGGAGAGATGGATTAATGCCGACAGCCACCCTCCATTCGGCATGAGTCGGTAAGAAGTGCATTTCTCTCGATTGACTTTAAAATATTTAGCATGATGAATTGTTTACATAATATATTGTTTGTTTGTTAGATTCTCTATATTCTTTCGTCTTCCGTAGTGGATTGAACTCAAGATCAATCACCTTTTGGACCCCATGCACATATTCAAAAATGTTGTATCTACATTATGGGATCACTTGATAGGGGCTCATGATTCAGTTAATGTAAGGGAGGATTTACGTAACATTGGTCGCATGAAACGAGCCTGGCAAAGCATTGGACCCAGAGGAAAGATTGAGCTACCCCATGCACCTTGGATCTTGTCAAAGAACGAGGAAAAAATAGTGAAGGAACAAATATATAGCTTTCGAACACCCACAGGATGTATGAGATGTCTCAAGGGAGCCTTCATAAAGAAAAAGAAAAGAGGTGTGGAGCAACTATCTAGTTTGAAGTCCCACGATTGGCACAAAATGATTCAAGTAAGGGTATCTCTAACCATGAATATAGTAATTAGTGGAGTAACTATGTGTAAACTTTGGGGTATGATGACTTTTTCCTCAACTAATCATTTGATCTATGAATATTTTTTACATTCAGTTCGTACTTCCTACTAGCATATCCCATTGTGCCTCCAAATATATACGTGATATCATTTACAAGATGGGAGAGCTTGTGAGATGTATATACATTGTATTTTTTCATTATATATCTTTGAATTTCTACACAAAAATAAACAATTCTCAAATACATCTTGATAGATACGTGAGCTCAAAGGAAATGATCCAAACACATTGCAAGATGCTCGAGTATTATCTGTTGAGGTGGTTTGTTTGGTGGAGGAAATTTTTCCTCGATCCATTTTGACTACTCAATTACATTTACTCGTACATTTGATTGATGAGATCGCACTTTGTGGGGCAGTTCATGTAAGGTGGATGTTTTTTCTTGAGCGCTTCATGAAAACCTTGAAAGATTTTGTGAGGCAAAAAGCACGGCCTGAGGGAAGCATGGCTGAGGGTTGGTTAGTGCAATCATCCCTTGTTTATATCTCTGAATATCTTGTTGAAGTGGATCCCTCTCAACTACGACTATGGAAAGATGATAAAGACTTGAGGATGACCTCTATAGTACCTCAAGGAAAAGGAATGAGTAAAGTGCTAACAAAAAAAGAACTTCGTAAGTTAAATAGTTTTTGTGTGCTCAATAGTGATGTAATGAGCAAATGGGTGACACTATATAATGAAGCAAGGGCAAGAAGAAAAAGTGAAAGACAAGAATTTTGCACTAGATATGGACATAATGTCTCATTTCCAGATCATCTAAATGCGCTTCCACGTCATATTGATATAGATTGGTTACATGAGGAAATGGAGAGAATGGAAAAAGAGGAGGAAATTAATATATCTCAAGAAGAGTGGGAATACGCACAAGGTTGCTTATCAAAGGTGAGACATACTATCAATTAATTTGTTTCTATAAGTTTTATTTTATATAAATAATTGACATGTTTGATCTTTTATCTTTTACTACTAGTGCACATTATTCAATGCACTTTGGTGTGAGGGTAAACATCTTCGAACTCAACGTATAGATGAAAAGAGAAATACCCAAGATTGTGGTGTCCTTGCTCACTTCGAGGCTGCCAATGGTACCATGGAAGGTTATTGTGGCTTGATCCAAGATATTCTGAAGCTTGACTTCAGACGATTCTTTATATATGTACTGGATGTGAAGTGGTTCAAAGAAGTGGTAACAAATGGTGAGCATTGCACAATCAGACATCATCCAAGTGGTTTTGTAATCATTGACTCTACAAAATTTCACCAAAACAAGAATGACACATTAGTACTGCCTCAACAATGCGAGCAGGAATATATGCAAAGGCTAATTTTTTTATATGTATACATGTGATACATATATACAATATAATAAGTACTTAAGTTTTTTGCTTTTATTTTTCAAATACAGGGTTGTGTATCATCCAATGGT
This sequence comes from Lygodium microphyllum, assembly GCF_053477565.2. NCBI lineage: Eukaryota > Viridiplantae > Streptophyta > Polypodiopsida > Schizaeales > Lygodiaceae > Lygodium > Lygodium microphyllum. The sequence continues at coordinate 61,353,522 of NC_141161.1, forward strand.
AAACAATAACTGATGGTGGTATGTCATCCCTATATCTAATCGTTCAAAACCAATATATGGTAATATTACCGACATGGAGATAGCAAATGACAATCCAACAATTAATGATGATGTGCATGATGACACCATAATGGATGATATGCGTTATATAGTACAAGATGAACCTCGCGAGGATGTTCAAGGAAACGCAGAAGAAGACAATAATGTGATTGTCGATGATATTGATGAAGTTATTGAGCAATATAGCAACACATCTGATAGTGGGATAGACTTATTTGTTTCGTTACCTCTTGGTAACATAGACCTAGAAGTAGATAGTTTAGCAAGGGCTAATCTCATTGAAGATGAGATGGATCATTCGCTGTAACATACTTAATTTGCTTATTGATTCAATGTGTATTCCTAATTCTATGCTTTTTATCATGCGCACACGTGCATACTCAAGAATCAATAGTCAAGTTTAAAGCTAAATTGAATTTTTCATAATAAAAAGGAAGTATCTTTTATCATCTTCAAGTATGTAGAGAAATTACGAGATACATATTGCAATGCTTGCTACTAATTGTAAGGTTTGTGTAGCTTGCCGCTAATTACTTATATCAGGCTTGTCAACTGGAGGAACTGCCATTCATTAGAGAGCAATGAAAAAGTAATTATTAACTCTATTTTTTTAATTCAATGATTCAATCTGTATTCTTAATTCTATGGTTTTTATCATGCGCACATGTGCATGCTCAAGAATCAATTTCAGGTGGTTAAATAATTATTAACTTTGGTTTTTTAATTATGTGAATTGCTAATTTTAGGTGGTTAAATAATTGTACGTCTGCTAGCACGTCTATATTAGCGTCTATTTGTGCGGATATATAGACGCAAAATTCGTGTCTATTTACATGCACGTTTACACGCACTTATAGACGCTCTGATAGACGCGCCTGACTTTGCGCGTCTAACATGCGCGTCTATGCCTCGTTTCTGTTGTAGTGAGGGTGCTTTCAATGTATTTTGAGCACAAAAGCTTACTTTAATCTTAGAAATACATACATGGGAGAGGTGCTTACCCATGCATTAGAAAAATTTACACCCAATGTTGTGTGGTATAAATTTTGGCGCTTCTATTGTGCAATTTATTCTCTTCTTATTTTTCTCTCAATTATTGGCTATTATATAATAAATGCTAACAACATTGGTACTAGTAGCTGAAAACATTTGTTTTTTTACTCCTAAGAAATGTTATAAAACTATACTTTATTAAAATCTATAAATTTAGATTATTTTTATTATTGTAAATTTTGTTTATTTGTCGCATGATATGTGATTTATCATATGAATGTGTACATGCGATACTTGTCACATTATGCCTGGTAGATAGATGGAAGGATATTAATATATTTTGTGTTGTGGTGGGCAAACTATTAGACATAGTTATGCAAAATTACTATTTTAGAGTGCACATTTCAATATGCAAAATTATACACTTTATGTTATGATAAAAAGGTAAAAATATTATATTTTATATGCACCCATTAGCTCAAGGACTTTGCATACATACATGGATAATATTTATTTTGAATATATTTATTAGAAGAGTTAAAATACTAATTTTGATTATAAATCTAGTTAGAATATGATGTGTTTGACTCATTATTAAAAAAGAAAATAGTGCAAGAAAAGGAAAAGTAAGAACTCAAAAAGGATATCTTCAACGTATTTTAAGCATAAAAGCTTATTTCAGTATTATAAATATATACATGGGAGAGGTGCTCACCCATGCATTGGGAGAGATTGTACCCAATCTTATGTCATGCAAATTTTGGAGCTTTCTTTTATTGTGCAATTTTTTTTCTTCTTATCTCAATTATTGGCTATTGTTTTATGAAGGCTAGCAACACTTTGTATAACCATCCTGTAACAATGATAGTGATTTATAAAGTGGATTTTTGTGCTAATGATCTTCACATACTACTAGATGATAGGCTCAAACTTAAGGCTCTTATCATCCTTACCTTTATACCTTGCCTTTGCTAATTACTAGCTTATAGAAGCTAATCACTAATAGGCTTATATTAATTATCCGAATGATAACCACAATATTCCTACAAGATGTACCTACCCATAGTATATGAAAATCATTGAAGATCTAGCCTTAAAAGCAAAAACAACTTGGGTTGACATATACATATCAAGGGAGATTTAGTATGGGAAGCTACTTAAATAGTGATTGCTCTAGATAATACATGAAGTCTAGACTACATGTAATATTGCTCACTTTCTTGCAATTGTTATATTATTTTGAATCGCTTCCTTGGATACTTAATGTAATGGAGTAAAAATGCCTTTATACCTTAGCCAATATTTAGCCTATTAGGTTTAAGTATAAAAGACTAAGTTGTAACTAGCCAAGGATCTTTTTGCCATTTTACAACATTTCATATTTGAGGTCTCAACCTCCCACCATCTAAGAGGGTGCATACTCTTGGCCACCATAGCTTGGGGCGCACACCATGGTGCAACCTCTCATCATTTGATTCTCAGCTACTATCAATGGTAATATCATTTCATGCCTAGCCACCTTGGCTATGGTTTCTTGGCATTTTAGTCTATTTCTTTGTATTTTCAGTTTAATGGTTTCCTATGGGAATTAGATTTTTTACATTGGTATCAGAGCACATCTTTGATCCAATGGGAAAGTCATTTTCATGGTGAATCTGGTTACAAGATTAGGCACAAAGTAACTGGAGGACAAGAATTAGTCACATGATTTAACATAGTTAAAACCGTGACTAATTAAGGTCTGTGTAGTAAGTCGTGACTAAATTTGATGGTCTTGAAGAATATTTGAAGAAATAATGTCAAATTCAAGGTCATTTTGATGGTTCGTGATCAAATTGGGACAATTTTGAAGGATCATAGACTTAACTGAAGTCTAAATAGGGTTTAGATGGGTTAAACTGTGGTTACTTTTTTTTTAAATTCTCAAGATACCTACAAGTGGTGGAAACAGTTTTATAGGTGTTTACAGCACATACCTACCAATCTACAAGTTATCCTTGAGCCCTGCAAGTGCCTCATTACCCTCTTCAGGTTGCTACAAAGATTTACAAGGGTTTCTTCCACTGAGGGTACTCCCATAGGGTTAGAGAATGACAAAGTACTTAGAGGTGGTGGATAGGATGCAAAAAACTCTTGTTTAGAACTAAATATTCAATTACAGAAAATTCTCTATTGATCCACATTGAGAACTTGATAGCTCCATTCAAAGAGGGGATCCTAAGCTTCGATTTGAATTTAAAAAATTTTCATTTTCCGATATCGAGAACTCAAGTTATTGCTGATTTACTAACACTACGTACAGTGAGACCACACCCAGACAACATACAAGGAGACATTATTTGTCATTGTTCCACTCAAATTATCAAACCCAAGTTGATATATTTTGAAATATCATATATTCCTATATAATAAGCTTTCCATAGAGCTATTAAGCATTGGGATTGGTGCTATATTTTGAGAGAAATAGGGAATTTATTAACAATTGTCTACAACTACAACATTGTCTTCTAACGGCCAGGAATAAAGAAAGACCCCATTACTGAAGCATTCAATGATGATGTCAGGAACTTTCAAGAGGATCAAAATTTCAAAAATGAAGCCCATAATTTTGAGCAAATAGATGAAGACTTAAGCATTGGGATTGCTTATAGCATACACCAAGAAAGAGATGACACACATGAAGTACATGCAGTGAGTGATTTTACTATCAAAAGAGTTGGGACATATGAATGAAGGCCTTTCTAAGGATTTGAAGACTTTGAATGAAGTATTAAAACATATGAATCAAGGATTTTTGCAAGGTATGGCATAAACAAGGGTATCTCTAATCTACAGGAAAGCAATAAATCTTTATTCCAAGAACTCATTTCATTCATAAAGGAAATTGGGAGCAAGCCGCAAAGGGAATCTCAAAGTATTGAAGATCCACATGCAACCTCTTTTGTTGGCAATCCTTCCCATCCAAAAAAAGAAATTTCTTAGCCAAATCCATGGTATTCACACCACAAGGCCTCAATTTAGCAATCCAAAAGATAGTTTTAGACATGAAGGGGAACAAGACAACAATCGATGGGATGATGATTATCATGGATGTGACCCCTTCTACAAGTCCTTTTACCATCAGCCGCCCTCAAATGTTCAAAAAGGAAATGTAGTCAACAATCAATTTCATGAAGGTGAGAGGTATGATGAGAGAAGATCAATCCATAATATCTCAAATAAATAGTATGTTTCAAAAGGCCAACCCTCATCTTTGGTTTTGGGCCACCTACTTTTAGGCAAAACTCATGGAATAAAGATTCATAGAAGCAACATTCTTATGGGCAACCATCTTACAATGAAAAGGAGTATAAGGAAAAGATCAATATCACTAATTTCAAAGGGGATAACGTTTCACCTTTACAATAGGAGGAATGGATTAGTAAGCTTGAATTGTACTTCACCCTTTATCCTAGAAGAGAATAAACCAATATTTATTTCGCGGCTCTTCATCTTGAAGATTATGCCCATACTTGGTGGCATTATATGCACAATATTGGGCAAAAAAATTTCACTTGGAAGGAGTTCAAGCAAGCAATGATTGATGTTTTCATTTCTCCTTTGGAAAAAGAAAGGCTCCAAAGAAAATGGTATGCATGTGCTAAAAGAGGAATGTCTGTTAGAGGCTACTCCAACACCTACTTGAATCTCTCCATGTATGTTGAAGGAATTTCAGATTTTGCTAAGATGAATAAATATATTTTTAGTCTTAACCATGCCCTATCATCAAAGGTAGGACCTCAACAACCAAAAACCTTACATGAAGCTATACAATTGGCTGAAAGATATTCCTTGAAGTACAAGAGAGATGTAGAAAATTTTCAGCAAAGGAATGTGAGCATTAAATTTTCCAACCGACGAACAAAATATGGGCAAGTTTTCAGTCAATCAAGAGACACAATAAAGCAAGAAAATAGGGATTATAATAGTCAAAATAGTTGTAACAAAAAAGTGCCAATTTTTCCTACTGCTTATGCCTCGAGTGGAAATTATGCATAGAAATAGGGGCAATTTCAAAAAAGTGATTGAGACAAAAAGTAATTTTTCTAAAGCTGAAAATGCTCCTGAAGTGTCCCAAAAACAGTTCTGACAGCATCTTCCTCCCTCACGGACAAGCTTAGAGAAATGCATGCCAAAGGATTATGTTTCAAATGTGGGGAGAAGTGGTCACAAGAGCATAAGCTGAAGTACATAGTCAAGAATTAAAAAATCAATATGGTGATCACTCAAGATATTGAATTTAAAGAAAAGGAACATGAGGGAAATCTACTGCATGTTGATGCGTACCCAATGGTTGATGAAGTTCATGAGAAGAGAATGCCACTAATGAAGGATTTCCATGGATGGATTTTCATTTGATCTAGGTGGCACTCATGATTCTCATGCTTCCTTGTGTACTATTTCACATGATGCATGGATCGGATGCAAAGAAGAAAGTACACTTAGACTCAAAGGTATCATCAATGGCAAGGTTGCACATATTTTAGTGGATACATGCAGTACTCATAGCTTTGTCAACACCAAATCTTTGGATGGGCTGAAGTTCCTACCCATTGACATGGATTCCTCCTTGCAGGTACAAGTTTCCTATGGTGCATATGAGTCTACTAAAGAGTGTTTCCATGTACTTCAATTGAACTATCGCCCTCTTGCACAATACAAGTGGACTTGATCACTTTGGATATGGGGCCTATTGACATTGTTATTGGATATAATTGGCTAAAGACACTTGAAAAATTCACTTTAGACTTGGAACAATTACAAATGGAATTTAATTGGCACAAGGACAACACATAGAATTGAATGGCATAGATCAAAAACATATAGAGCTCATGTTCATGAAGAAATTACGAAAAGAAAGCAATGCCAAGTCATGCATCGTCACTCTTTTTCTTGTGAAAGTAGATGAAGAGCAATCATCAAATCAACCATCTTCTTCTACAAAGAAAAGGGATCCAAGATTGGAGGAGCTATTGGAGGAATACAAGGATTTATTTCAGCCACCGTCATCTTTACCTCCAAAGCGAGAGGTTAACCATCCTATTCATTTAACAAACCTCCCTATTGCTTGTCCAAGTTTGAGAGGGAAGAAGTGGAGCGATAAGTCAAAAAATTACTACAAATGGATTTAATTCAACAAATTCAATCATTGTTTGCCTCTCCCATGCTCTTAGTCAAGAAGAAGGATGGATGATTTCACATGTGCACTTGATTATTGGGACTTAAACAAGTCAATGGTCAAGAATAAATATCATATTCCCCAAATTGATGATCTTTTGGATGAGTTTAAAGATGCAAAGGTCTTCATCAAAATAGATCTTTGATTACCGTTATTATCAAATTCAAATGAAGGGAGGAGAGGAGTTCAAAACAACTTTTAGGACTGAAAGAGGATTATACCACTTCTTGGTTATGCCATTTGGGCTTTCTAATTCACCTGCTACTTTTCAAGCCCTCTTGAATAAAATATTGTAGCCCTTCTTGTTCAAAACATTCCTTGTTTTCTTTTATGATATTCTCATCTATATCAAATCCAAGGATGAGCATTTAAAGCATATACGAGAGGTCTTTGACACATTACGAAGACACACTCTTTGCCAAGATGACAAAGTGTTCTTTCATGGAAGATGAAGTTGAATACTCAGGTCATGTTGTGGGAGATCAAGGCATTAGAGTGGATCCCAACAAGGTGAAATGTGTTAAAGAATGGGCTACTCCTACGAATGCAACTTCTTTGAGAGGATTCATTGGGTTATCATCCTTCTATAGGAGGTTCATCAAGAATTATATTAAGATTCAAGCTCATGAACCTTGGTTCAGTTGTCTACCTTAGTTGAATAAGGTTGAGTCACACTGACTCAATCATGGTTACATTTAAGTTACTGTGATTTTGTATGTTTGATGTGTTGTACACACAGTTGACTATGGAAGACAATGAATGGAAGAAGGAGCATGGTTGCTACCCTTCTAGCATACGTCTCTCTCTCTAGTTTTTTACATGGTATCAAACCAGGTTATTGTCCTCTTCTTGAGATACACTCCACTAAGTTTACCTCTTGCTTTTCATCCAATTGAAGAGATTGGACAAAAGCATTCAAATTTGTGGCATTTGCTTGAAGTGCAAAATTCTTCAAACCAGGGTGACTGTCTTCCACTCTCTCATAATCATTGAAGTGCGCAAGAAGCTTAGGAGATAGATTTTCAAACGGTGGCATGCTTGCGGACATTGTTGCAATGTCACAAATCAATTTGGATGGGTTTGATATCTCTCAGATGGTACCATCAGCATATCATTTTGAACATAATAGAAGCCTTTAGGCACCACAGTTGAATTGTTGAGATTTGCTTATGATTAGCTAATTGAATGAATGAAGCATCGAATTTTTCATCTCTAATCGAATGAAGAGTGCAAATTTTGGCACTGTAGTGTGAGGAGATTTGGCATATGATTAGCCGATGGAAAGCGAGGGGACTCCAACCTTGCTAATGGAGGCAAGTTCATAGCCCTACTACTGTTGGGAAGGCTGATGGCCATTATAGAGCTGGTGACCTCATTTGAGACGGGAGCAGTTGCCCAATTCATGACATATCCTTATTTACACAATCGTCGGTGAGTTATACCTCAAATTCTTTTCATAGAAATCAATTAGCAAAAAAGTACAACTTTCCGTCATGTACTTTTTGTCTACCAGCACTTCACGCCCATCAACCCTTGATGCCTTAGGAAGAACAATCACATCTTGCTTTCCTTCCACATATGAGTTGTTGTAATTTACTGCCTTGATAATCTTTGTGAGAAGAGGATTACTGAGCATGCTTGGTTGGGAACATGTCTATTTCTAGCACTAACCTACTTGAATTAGATCCTTATTGGTTAACTGTAGGATTTATCACCATCTCTTATGTTGTCTCAGTTTTGCAAGGACATCAAGATTTCCTACTGATGTTGAATCCACCTTTAAGTGATATTGAATTCTCAAGACTCTCCCTAATTGGTTCTACAGTTTTAGTTTCACACTTTCCATTGTCCTGATTAGTATGACACCAGGTTTTATTAGCCTCAATTTGGATTGTCATCTCATTGCAGCTAACATTGTAGCATCACACTAGTTTACTTCAGGGAATCCAAAGTTCTTTGACGATTGTGCAAATTCATTGGTAGCTAAGGTTTGCTCTCAATTGTATGCTATATGAGAGGTCTCAACAAAGAATGCATCAAGAGGTGTTGATTGATGATGTAATAGCAACAAATAACTCTGTGTCAAACAAAGCAAGAAACAATGAATCAATTGTAGTTGACATCAATGCTGAAGAAGATGTTAAAGATAGCACGTCAATAGCAGGTTCAAAATGCCGCAGCTCCATTATCTATTGTATCTGACTCTGGTTGAGTTTATTAGCACTATTTGTGCTTGTTCCATGCTGGAAAGCTGAAATTTAAAGAAAGATTGGCAGCTATAAATCTTTTGTGAATTGCAAGGGTGATTGAAGTGCATTGCCTCTACTGGCATTTTGGGAAATTGAATCTCTACATCAAATCTTGTTTTGTAAAGCTGAAGAATTTGGAATGGCAAACACAAGAGAGAAGGATACTATCACCCAAATAGTAGGGGAGAAGTTGGACTACAATAACTTTGTTTTATGGAAGTTCAAGATGTCAATTTTCTTAATTGGAAGAGGTTATTGGGACCTAGTCATAGGTCTTAAAGATGAGCCCAAGCTACTAAAGGATAGACCTTCAACACAAGATCAATTAAAGGCACATAGGACATGGTTGGAAAAGGCTAGCAAGGTCTTGCATTGGCTGTCCTTATGTGTATCAGACACAAAAGCTATGCAAATTGTAAATTGTACTTCACCAAAAGCCAAACAAGTGGGACTTATTGATGAAGAATTATAGTCATGTCACTCATGTGTGAAAGACACAATTGAAGCAAAAATTCAGCCACATATCTAGGAATGGAAGGTCTATTGAAGATTATATGAGTGAGATTAGAACCATTGCAGAACAACTAGGATCAATTGGAGCTAAAGTTGAGGATGATGATTTGGTGGCCACTACCCTCCATGGTCTTGGAGAGGAGTATAAGTAGTTTGACACTTCCATTTCAATGCATCATGAGTATCTTGACTTTGATGAACTTGTGGCACTTCTTTTGCATGAAGAAGTGAATCTTTGACTCAATACAAGCTTCAATGGGTCTAAAAACAATAGGGACAATGTCTTCTACTCAAATTAAAGGGGTAGAGGTGGAAGAGGAAGGTCAAACTTTAGAGAAAGAGGTGCTGGAAATGCATATGCAGCTCGTGGACAGCAAGGTACTAGATGGAAAAACATGCAGTCTTGAGCAAATAGAGGTGCCTCTAATGCTCATGGAAGAGGGGGTTACTCATCTAGAGGAAGAGGCACTTGCCAACAGCCCCAAATGAGTCATGGACAACAATCAAATGCAAATAAGGATTGTCACTATTGTGGCAAATATGGGCATGCAGCTAAATATTGCTACAAGAAGCAGAATGATCAGAGAGCAAGAGGGAGGCAACATGGTAATTATGCCTCTTCTAGTGGTATGTAGGAGGATGACACGATGTTTGCTATGCAACATGTGAAGAAGGGGTTGCCTCCTCAAGGCAAAGCAAATGATGTATGGTTTATAGACTCCAAGGCCTCTAACCACATGACTCCTCATGGAGAGTGGTTTGACAAATTGGTAGAAGGTGCTCATGGATATGTTTGCATAGGGGATGATACGCAGCATGATATTAAGCATACATGTACTATTCCCTTGATGATGCATGGTGATAAGAAAAAGAGTCTCTATGATGTGTTACATGTACCTTCCATAACCAAAAACTTGCTTTCTGTGGAACAAATTGCTAAATAGAATCTACAAGTTAGATTCAATAGAGATAATTGCTACATTGAAGAGTATGGTCAAGTATGCAAACTTATTGCTTGATAAAGGCAAAAGAAATGGAAAGATGTTTACATTGGATACAAAAATTCCAGCATTGAATGCTGCTATGTACTCACATGACAATGCTGCAATAAGGGACATTGAGATATGGCATAAAAGGATTGGTCATGTAAATGTTCAAAATCTAAAGAATATGCAGCATAAGCAAGTTGTAATTGGACTCCCTAAGTTCAAGCAAGTGGAATTGGAACATGTATGTCAGTCATGTCAATTTGGGAAGCAATCAAGGCTTCCATTTATGAGGCATCTAAACACTACTACTAGACCATTACAGCTTGTACATTCTGATGTATGGGGACCCTCACAGAATGCACCTCTTGGGGGATCATGTTACTATGTGTCATTCATAGATGACTATAGTAGGTACACATGGTTGCATATGTTGAAGCACAAGAGTGGTGTCATGGATGCTTTTTAGGACTTCAAGAGACATGTGGAGAAAGAATTGGCTTACTAAATCTCATGCTTGAGATTTGATAGTGGTGGAGAATATGTCTCTAAAGAATTTGATCACTTCTTGGCAACCCATGGGATAAAGAGGCAATTGACATGCAGGTACACACCACAACAAAATGGTGTGGCAGAAAGGAAAAACAAGGTGATCATGGAATAGGCTAGAGCCATGTTAAATGAGAAGAGCCTACCAAATGCATATTGGGCAAAGGCTATAATGATTATTTTGTATGTCATGAATCGTACACCAATAGCAAGGATACAAGAGGTGACTCCTCATGAGAGGCTTTTTGGGATAAAGACTGAAATTAGCCATCTTAAGGTCTTTGGATATTTGGCATATGTACATGTTCCAGATGAGAAGAGGAAGAAGCTTAATCCAAAGGCAAAAAATGCCATCTTTATCAGGTATGCACAAGATAATAAGGCTTAAAAATGCTAAAGTCCTACTCATGAGACATTGGTATCAAGAGATGTAGTATTTGATGAGTTGAACTTATGGCATGAGAAGAAGACCATCTTGATGAATGATGATGATGGGTTTCATGAGACTTATGTACATGCAGGTACAAATGAGAGTGCAAAATTTTTTGGGCCTTCTAAAGATACTACTACATCCATTAGTCCTTGGACATGTAGATTGAGGACTTCAACATCTTTATCCACTAACATGGGTATGTCAATGAGGGGGAGAAATATGGATAAAGGCAAAGACAAACTTGATGATGTTATAGGGCCACTCACTTGTGGTTTTGATTCACCTGTCATTGACAACTTAGATAGTGAGTTTGGTATTCCATCAGTTGTGACTCTTGGTGTGAGACATAGATACGTACCACCTCGTGAGAGAGGAGAGTCTCATACTGCACCTCAGTTGAGGAGATAAAAAAGAGTCAAGAAGCCTATGGATAGGCTTACATACTTTGGCTACACAGTGAGGCACTATGCATATATAGAAAAAGTCACTAGCTTCAAGGAACCCACAAAGCTTTTTGAAGCTATTTTGGATGATCTCATTGGTGTAAGGAAATGGATGAGGAATATTTAGTATTGGCTGAAAATGACACTTGGAATTTGGTTGATTTGCCTGAAGGAAAAATGCCTATTGGTTGCAAATGGGTATACAAAGTGAAGTCCAAATTAGATGGCACATTGGAAAGATACAAGGCAAGACTTGTGGCAAAATGCTATGCACAACAATATGGTCTTGATTATGAGGAGACATTCAGTCAAGTTGCTAGAATGGCAATCGTGAGAATAGCAATTGCATTGGCAACATCTATAGAGGATGGGGTATGTATCAGATGGATGTGAAGAATGCTTTTCTCAATGGTGATTTGGTTGAGAAAGGATAAATGGATCAACCCAAGGGCTATATACATCCATATTTTCCTACATGTGTGTGTAGATTGAAGAAAGCATTGTATGGGTTGAAGCAAGCACCTAGAGCTTGGAATGCTAAGATAAGTGTATACTTACAGAAACTTGGTTTCACTATGGGCAAGGCTAATCACAACCTATTCACAAAGAAGACAAGGGCTGGTTATGTGATATTAGTCATCTATGAGGATGACTTGATCATTACAAGTGATGATGTTATGAGAATTGGAGAGATCAAGGAAATGTTACATGTTGAATTTTAGGTTAAGGATTTGGATGAATTGAAGTATTTCCTTGGGATTGAGGTTGTCTCTACACCTCATGGTACTTGGTTGTTGCAAAAGCAATATGCAAAGACATATTAACCAAGTATGGTATGTTGGATTGCAAGTCTTTGAGCACTCTGATGGAGAAAAATGTTAAGATCCTTGCACAAGACATGTTAACTAAGTATGGTATGTTGGATTGCAAGTCTTTGAGCACTCCATTGGAGAAAAATGTTAAGCTACTTGTAGATGTTGGACATGAGATTGAGAATGTAACTATGTATAGACGAATGGTGGGTAGCCTGATTTACCTTACCATTACTAGATTGGGACCTTAGCTATTCAATTAGACTAATTAGCCAATTCATGCAGAAGCCTATGAAGCCTCACTTGGATGCAGTGAGGAGGATCTTGAGATATGTAAAGGCTACATCAGATTATGTTCTATTCTATGAGCATAGTAAGACTTTGGAGCTTACAAGATATATAAATGATAATTGGGAAGGAAGTACCTATGATAGGAGATCTACTAGTGGGTATCCATTTTCCCTTGGTAGTAGTATGGTCAGGTGGAGCAGTAAGAAGCAACCTATAGCTACACTCTTTAATACTACTAAGGCAGAGTATAGAGGTGTTGCACTAGCTACATTTGAGGCAGCATGGCTCATGAACTAATGATTTGGGCATGTAGGAAGTCAGGCATGTCACACTCTATTGTGACAACATGAGTAGTGTGCTCCTAGCCACTAATCCTATCTATCATGCTAGGACTACGCACATTGAGGTACACTATTACTTTATTAGAGAAAAAGTGATTGCACAGGTGACATTGATTTGGTCCATGTGATGACAAAAGACCAAGTTGCAGATATCTTTACCAATCCATTGGGTAAATATAAGTTTGTGCATTTCAGAGAGCTACTTGGAGTGAAGTACCACACTTGAGCTTGAGGGGGAGTGTTAAGAGTCAAGCTCATGAAACTTGGTTCAATTGTCTACCTTAGTGAATAAGGTTGAGTCACACTGACTCAACCATGGTTACATCTAGGTCACAACCAAATTTGTCTCCCAAGCAACGAATATGGATAGATACTGTTCAAGGATATGACTTTGAGGAGATATCTTATATGGCTAGAAAAGACAATGTGGTGGCAGATGCCTTATCAAGAATGTGGTCATGTTCTATCTCTACCATTTCAACCGTGCATAAGGATTGAATCCATATTGACATTCAAGAAGAGTATTTGCTTGATGAGCAATCATCCAAAATGACGAAGAAATTTCAGCAAGGTAAAGGGGAAGAGTATCCAAATTATAAATGGCATAATGGTCTTTTATGGTATCAAGGAGGATGGATTTTCTTGACTCCTCAATCATCTTTCAAAGACCACATTTTGCGAGAGATGCACTCTTCACCTTTAGAGCGGGACATCATGGTTTGTTCAAAACATTTGATAATATCCATAAGAGATTTTATTGGAAAAAGATTTGGAGAGAAGTTGAATACTATGTTATGAGTTGTCTTCCATGTCAACAAAATAAGGATTCCACACTTCTACCTGGTGGTTTGCTTCAACCACTACCTATTCCTCATGGGAAGTGGACTGATATTAGTATGGATTTCATAATGGGATTTCCTACAACAAAAGATGGGAGGAATAGCATTTATATTGTGTGGTGGACCGGTTGACTAAATCAATCCATTTCATTCCAAGAAAGGCTCAATTTATAGCAAAGAAAGTGGTTGATCAATTTACGGAATGTGTCTTTAAGCCTCATAGAATGCCAATGAAGATTGTGTCCGATCGTGACACCAAGTTTATGGGCAAATTTTGGAGGAGTTTATTCTCTTCTATGGGGACTATTTTGACTTTTAAAGCAACTTATCATCCCACAAATGGATGAGCAAACTGAAAGGGTCAACAAATGTCTAGAAATTCATTTGCGTCATTTTTGCCATGACACACAAAATGCATGGGACCATTGGCTTCATCTTGTTTCATGATGATGTGAATCCTAATGCTTGTGATGAAGAGTTAGAGAAGATGGAGACTCTTATGAAGCAATGCAAGAATAACATTGGAAAAGCTCAAGAGACAATGAAGGCCTATGTGAATGAGAAAAGAAGACATGTGGATTTTGATACAGGTGAATGGTTTTTCTTGAAGGTTCCAAAATTCCCTTATGCTTCTCTTAAAGGAGGACATAATAAACTTGCTCATAGGTATTATGGTCCATACCAAATAATTAAGAGAGTTGGGGATCTTGCCTATCAACTTGATGTACCTTCAATTACATGCATCCACAATGTCTTTCATGTATCTCAGCTCAAGAAGTATATTGGCCCTGAAATCCAAGTTCTTGAAGAACGATCTCCCCTTGATGAAGATGGTTTGATCATTTATGAACTTAAAAAGATTATTGGTAAGTGGGAGAAAGTTCTAAGGAAACGAGTTCTTGTGGAGTATCTTATAAAGTGTAAGGGTTTGGCCCTATGGAAGATTCTTCTTGGTAGTATGCTTCATATTTGGAACAATTTACATGGCTTCTTCAAGAGGATAGTTCATTCATTGGACAGTAATCAGCTTGTTGTAATAAATTTTTGTTCTGAAGTTAAATGCTTTATCTTAATCAAAAGTTAATTTTGATGCCATGGTTGGATAGTACATATTTTCCTCTACATTTCTATACCTCACACATGGAAATTGGACACTTCTATGGCCAGATTTGTACTACAGTCTATTTTGGACAGCCTACATCAGTTTGTTCCACTTACATGATCTTTCTTCATTGACTTATTTGGTCTTCTTTAGCATGGACTCCTATTTCAGCATGACTTCATCTATTCCAAGCTATTCTTGTACTCATCCTTGTATCTTGTCTGAAACCCAGCTTTGAGGACAAAGCTCTTCTAGGTAGGATGGCTTGTAATGGAGTAAAAATGCCTTCATACCTTAGCTAATATTTAGCCTATTAGGTTAAGTATAAAAGACTAAGTTGTAACTAACCAAGGATTTTTTTTTTTCCATTTAACAACATTTCATATTTGCGGTTTCAACCTCCCACAATCTAAAAGGGTGCATACTCTTGGCTACCATAGCTTGGGGTGCATACCATGCTACAACCACTCTCATTTGATTCTCAACCATCAATGGTAATATCATTTCATACCTAACCACCTTGGCTATGGTTTCTTGGCATTTTAGTCTATTTCTTTGTATTTTCAATTTAATGGTTTCCTATGGGAATCAGCTTCTTTACACTTGAACTTTTTTTAAAGAGAAGCCATCTTAGCCTTTCCTTATACACATCTAGGCATCAATTTGCACTCTTGACTATGACCTATAATAATGTGTTTCCTAATGGCTAACATGATAATTGAACACTCTCTCTAGAGTAACTTGGATTCTATCACAAGTAGTCCTTATATGTTCTCTCCTTAGAAATACCTAGATAATATACCATCAAACATAGTAAGCCTTTTAAAGGGTATGTAAACTTTTTGTGTGCCAAATCTAGAGGAATTCATCCACATGAATTACAGTTAGACCAATATGTTGACCCCTACCTTAGTATTGTCTCTTGAAGAATGTGCTTTGTTTGAAGAATTTCCTTTAGATGTGGTTGACTAAGGTATTTTAGTATACATTGGTTGGAAATGGTTGAGAGAAAATAAATCATTGGTATGTAGGGTAGTTTTTGAGGTTTATAAGTACCTTAATTAAAGGTAAAATACCATCAATTGAACTTATTCCACAATACACATACACACACACATACAAAACACATACACTTGGACTCACCACAATTGCTAATTGATTACTAGGAACATACATCACATAAACATACACATATGCACGCTCAAGGACTTTATGAATGTACTCCCTTTGTGACAAGTAGAGGAGTCCTTTATGCCTGTCGCATCTAATGCGCATACAGAGTATGTGAGAGGCATGTCCCAGATCTTTCATCTCAAATATCTTTTTGAGCTGAGCCTTAAGAGCATCTAGCTCATCATGAGCTTTCCCTGCTAATCAGCATATCATCCACATAAAGTACCAAAATCAATAAAGAACCATCACGGGCTTTCTTCTGTAAAGACACGAATCCATAGCACTCATGATGTAGCCCTGTGACTGCATAAAGGCATCAAAATTTTTCATTTTAAAAAAAACCCATCCTTGGCCAATGACTTGTTAGAGGTCAAAAATGCTCATGAATAGAGCCATGAATGGCATTAAAGATTCCAAGTATGCTTTCAATAGGTTGCCAATCTTCAAGGTTTGATGGATATATATCTACAACCCTAAAGAGACTTCAATAAATTCCTAAAACATAAAAAATCGGTTTCAAGCCTATTGGATTTTTTGGAACTTATAGTTTGGCCTATGGTGTGGCACGTCAATAGGCTAGCGTTTTGCAAACCTAGTTCTAAGTGCATATACACATGTTCTATAAGCACCTCCTAGATTTTTCCCCCAATCCTTTGACCTTGAAATCCTTGGCATGCCCCTTGTAGGTGTCAATGAATTCATTTCCATGTCATCTTCTCTTCCTTGTGTCTACAACATAACCCAACTACTAATAGAGATGGTAGTAGGAATCCACCTATTGTTGTCAAGATCAAAATTGTTGTAGATTGTGATTGCTGTGATAGAAGAGGATGAATCGCACCTATAAAGACGTTAGAAAAACAAAACCCTAAGGATTAGTGTCAATTTTATCATTAGAAAAACAAAACATCCCATAATTAGAATTGTAAATTTATACTTGATCATCCATAAAAAGTTGAAAATTTTACTAGATAGGATCAAAGATATTATCTTTGTTTGACAATGTATTCAAAGCTTATCATTGTACCATATACTTTACAAATTAGTTCTTCATAAGGTAAATAACTTTAGAAGACAAGGCTAATAGCTATGTAATATGAGCTAAGTACAAGATCTACATTAATTAATATCTCTCAACTCTCTTTCACTCCCAACATTGGATAGTACAGAGTGGCCAATCTCGGAAGCAGAAACATGTGAATCTTATAGATTAAATATTTATGCACATATTCAATGATATCTATAACCTAATTTAGCTAGCAGACATACAAAGATCACAATCTTCATGCAATTACATGTTTATGTGGATTTTTTAAATGATGAGGAAGTTCAGAAAAGAACATCAATGTTCATATGCAAATCAGAGAAATGTATGGACTTTCTTGATCATTCGTTAGAGCTGGCATATAAAAGAAGTGTGTGGGATTATGTCTAAAGTGGAACAGAAATCTATTGTTTGCAAATATATGGTTGCATCATAAAATTTATTCTGACTTTATATTACATGAGGTAGCATTATGTAATGGAAAGATCGTGGCAATTGATCAAGACTTACAAGATGATGTTGATAATTTTGTGATGATGTTGGGGGTTTGGTTGGAGAATGAACTCTTAATGGTGCTCATTATAAGGGCAAATGTCTTGTTACATCATGTGAATGGACCTAACAAATCAAGACCTAAACATCATTGCTACTTATTTGTTCAAGTGCAATGGTTACAAGGTAAATAGATATATGCAATCCAAAAGTATAGAACATTGTCTAAGGTACATTTTTCATGTTTGCAAATAATGTGAATCATGGTGGACCTTATGTGCAAATGCCCCAGAGAAAAGAGAGAAATACTTTATATAAGGATATTCACACTACACAAGTTTTCCTATTGTGTCAATAGTACAAATGAAAATACAAATGTAAAATTGTAAGAAGGATGAAAAGTGATACAAAAACTATTTGAATTCCATTTCCCATGATGGCAATTTGATTAGAAAAGCTCTATATTATGTACAAGAGGGCAGTTTTTTATTTGAATACTATAATTTTGGCATATTGACAATCTTTGCATACTCTCTATATCAAAATTGTCTAAATAGTTGATGTCGTCAGTCGATTCCTCATCATCTAAGTCAATGGCATTGGGATGGGGATATGGCATTTTGACTTGAGGTTTTGGTCATGGAGCTAGAGGGTCACACACAGGTAGTATTGAGAGATTTTGATGGGAAGCGCAATTGATTAGATTTTTAACAATCTCTGCTCTAAACAAAAGAAGGTCATCATATGTATAAGTTGCTAAGTGCTCACCCTACATAAAATCATAGAAATGAGACTAAGTATAAAATTGTTAAGGCTATGTGGGGTTAAATTAACAAAAAGTAAACTTACATCACACCTATTTGTTGCCCAAGTAGATATTCTAGGAGTAGTTTGGCCGTCACCCTGCTCCGGCCGTCACCCTGCTCCGGCACTCTCCATCTACAGCTGTCACTCTCCATCTACAGCTATGGCCGTCACTCTCCATCTACAGCTATGGCCGTCACCCTGCTCCGGCACTCTGGAAAGAATAATTCTTGTGTGGTCCAACATTTCACGGTCTTGAACTACTACCTTGAAGCCCTTTACTAGCTTTTCCAAAGAATTATTTTGGTAAAGGAAAACACAATTAGTTTTTGGTAAAGGAAAACACAGTGAGTGCTTTTCTTTCTCCCCCTCCCCCTCCCCCTCCCCCTCCCCCTCCCCCTCTCCATCTCCCTCTCATGGAACTTACTACTTCACATTGTCATGGTATCCTTGCATTGGGTTGGCTAGAAAGCATCTTTGTGTGGGAATATCATTAACAATCAAGCTCCAATGAGATCTACAAGGGAAGGAGGACAATAAAGTTTGGCAATAAAAGAAAGATTTGAGATAACTTAAAAGAACATAACAAAAAGTCCTTACCTTTCATGCATGCCATAACCAGGTGTTGTACAAGATCCAAATTGCGATCTCAGTACCATGGGCACAAATTAATGTTCTCTTTTGGGTCAAAACTATTGTAGGAGAGAATCTATGAAGAAAACATTCTCTTGAACATTAGAGGGAAGATTTACAAGAATTAAGCTATAAAAGCGAATAAATAGTAAGATTTAGGCCATATGCATATGAGAAAAACATGCAAAAATTTTAGAGTTTCACGATACCTTAAGAGTGCGATAATTACACGATCATTGACCTCCTTTTGAAGGTTTGAGAGGACTCAAATATTCTCTTCGCTAAAGCGAATGGCACTGAGCTGCTACTCATGTGGCCTTCTTAGAGGCAGCACAATATAAAAAAATGGATCCAACATCTCAAGCACCTCAATATTGTCCTCATGCATGCTAACATGCTTCTCTCTTTTCTACATGGTGTCTCTCTCTTAGCCTCTGTATCCTTGGCCTCCGTCTCATGAGCCTCCCTTTCTTCACAGGAAACCTTGCGAGGGTGTGACATCATTAATTGAGGGGAGGGATCTCTAAAATTCCCTTCATCTTCCTGTCTCTAACACCTTGTGGAACCAGCAACTTTCCATATTTGAACCTAAGTAACCTGAGGGATGTGAAGTCCCTAGGCATCATTGTCACCCTATTATGGGCATGAGCTGCTAAAATGCAGGAGTCTTGAAAAAATTCTACCATGAAGTCCTCGACAGCTTCATGTAGGCAATCTAATGCTGAGGCATGCTAGTGGAAATCTAGGTTGTTTGTTTCGCATATATACTTAGCAATACTAGTAAATGGCATCTTTGCAATGGCAAGCTTGTGGTAGTTTATGATCCTCCTTAGCTCTTTAAGGATTGAGTCATGTTTTTGGTATCGCTTATGATGAGCTTTGGTCTGCAAGGGGATCTCACAAAAGTTGCTATATGTATATCCTATACATCACATACATTCAAGGCCTATTTATAAATATCCTTATCTATGAATTTTTTCTAAATAAAGCATAACCCTTTTCTATTCAATGTGTAAATAACCCCTTTACATTGCACCCTTGTGCATGTAAAAAATGTATATAAATTGTATTTTAAAAATACCTTATTTTGAATCCACGTGATGCATACATATATTCATGAGTAACTTACTTGACAGGGGATCCTCTTCTCGGAACCAGATCCCTGCTACAAGCTTGGGCCAGGGACCAATGCATCATCCTGCACGTTTTTCCTAGAGGATGCTCCTTGATGTGCAATGTGTGGGTCTCTAGACGATACTACCCTCACGGTTTCCTTGTTCTAGCCATGTTTACGAAAGAGTACAAACACAGTATTAGAACTCCCAATGAGGAAAGGGTGAAAAACTAGAGAAATAGGATAAAAGAGACCGAAAACCTACACAACGCAAGAGAGCGGGGTCCCAAAAACTAGGAGCCACCCCCCTTGCATTGTGAGGGGTGGGGGGAATTTCATAACATGAGGGGAGGGGGGTCCCCAAACTAGGAGGCATGGTCCACAAAACATGAGGGGGAGTCCAAAAATTAGGAGCCCCCCTCTCTCATTGTGTGATCCCCAAGATTGCACAATGCAAGGGGCAGGGCTGCTAATATTGGGACCCCCCTCCCATTGTGTAGTTTGGGACCACACAAAATGAGGGGCAAGGCTACTAATATTGGGACCCCTCTCACATTATGCAATCCTTGGTCTCAAAATTAGGAGCTCCCTCCCCCCTCGTGGTGTATGGGGCTAGAGGAAATTGCACAATGCGAGGGTAGAGGAAACCACACAACATGAGGGCAGGGTCACAACATAGGACACCTCCCCCTAGCTTTGTGTGGGTCCCTGACGAAGGACTACACAAAGCAAGGGTAGGGGGTCACAAGATTGAGAGGGCCCCCCCTCACATTGTGTGGTGTTGGAGGGGTTTTTGTCAAAAGGTCGAATCCACCGAGGATCAAAAGTAGAAGGAAGTAAAGATAGGAGATGGAAGAGAAGATAGACAATACCCAAGTGGTAAACACAACAAAAACAAATCACAATGAATTGAAACAATATGTATTGAAAGAACTTGGAATCTTTGTTCTACTCAGAAGCAATCTCCAGGCATTAGTTTTCCTGGAGCTCCTTCGTAGACCAAAAACATGGAACAGAAAAATCAGCTCTTTCTTTGCTGCCTGGAACCCAAATCTGATGGCTCCATTGGCTCCGAAAGGGGGGTAAAACCTTAGGACACCTGATCACAGATCTCCCAAATCACTCCTTCTTCTTCTTTCAATTCAATCTGCAGTTTTCAGTCTGTTTACAGTGATCGCGACGTGTGCGATTTCGTCAATCTGTCCTTCTTATGAAAATTCCCTAACTGGCTGAAAAAGCAACTAGCTTTTTTGCATGCCATCCTAATCTAGAAGCTTTTTTAAACTTTTTTAGATTTTTACAATAAATAATATCAAAAATAGACTAAAATTATCCAAAAATCTAGTATTTTTGCATAATTCATGCAACTCGCACTAGTACTAATGGCACAGATCACATTGACTCTCTAGATCAATAGAGAAGTCGGATGATGATGCATTCCATACATTTTCACACTATGTCCTCATAACATCATGACATCCACCCCCTCTGAACCTACACATCCTCCGATATGTGCCAAAATCCTAGTTGTCACCGTATTCTAAGTCCTCCTCATCCTCTGCAACCATATCCTTTACTTCTTCATCTTCCATATCTTCCTAGCTAGCCCCTGTATCATGGCCACTATTTTCTTCCAATTCTGGCAACTCATAAGCAGTAGATTCCCGCCTTTTGAATAATTTGATTCTTTTCCCTACTACCGAAAGTTTTATGGTTGTCCCATCCAGCTCATTTAATGCATAAGTAGCATTATCAAACACATGTCTTACCACATAGGGTCCAAACCATCTTTTGGAAACTTTATGCATGGCACTATGCTGGTTATCTAAACTGCTATCATAAACCAATACCCAATCCGCATCTTGTATGGTTCTTGGTCTCAGTCTATGTCTTTTGTCAAACCGTTTCTTGTTTTGTATCCTTGCTTCCCTTAACTTTGTAGTTGCTGCCTCTATGTCTTCTGACTTTCTTTCCAACTGTCTAATGCGTAAGGCCAACAACTCCTCTCGATTCAACTCCTCCTCCCAAGGTAACACACTCCATGTGACAATCATCTCTTCTATCGGCATGATAGGTTTTTGACCATACATCAATTTTGCAGGCATATATCCTGTAATAGCACTATGAGTTGTTCTGTCAGCCCACAAAGCATAAGGGAGCAATCGTGGCCACTCTTTTATCTTCTCTCCACATGCTTTTGCCAATGCCCTCACAATAGGTGGATGACCTCTTTCACTTTTCCCATTTCCTTCAAGGTTATAGGCTGAAGTTAAAGCAAGCTTTATCCCCAACCGTGCAAAGAAATCATGAGCTTCATCTGCATCCAATTCACCCCTATCTGCTATAATTTTTCCCACACAACCATATCGACAAAAGATCTCTTCTAAGAGAAAAGTACATACGGCATTTGTCATCTTAGTACATAGAGCTCTCCCTTCCACTTGACTAGTCAAGTCTTCACGAGCAAGCACAAGATACCTCATTTGCCAAAGACATGTAGGCATTGTGACCAAATCCACCACCCACTTAAAATGAAGAGACAATGGATATGTGGGTTGCAATCCATTCCGATGTCTCACAGTTGAATACATTTGACATGTCGTACATGTTTCCACAAAGTGAGCAACATCCTTATACATACCCTGCCACCAATATCTTTCTTTGATCTTTTTAAAAGTACCCCAAACACCTCTATGACCAGCCCACAAACTTTCATGAAATTCTTGCATTACTTTTACTTGTGAAGCTCTATCACCCCAAACTCGCAATGGCATACCCCGTTTCTTTTTAGCATGTTTCCATAAGTATCCATCTTTTAAGAAAAATCCATAGGCTTTCCTCTTGATCTTCTTAAACTCCTCATCTGACCATTCATCTCTCTTTGTTAATGTACTGAGATATTGACCAATTCTCAGCCATTCTCTTGCATATTTATCTTCCAAAAACACTTCTGCACAAGATGAAAACATTTAAGGTGTCTTCTCTTTGTTGTCCAAGCTTCTGTTAATGCTGTAGCAACACTTTGCATTACTAAACTCACTCTTGCAACATCATTTTCAACCATAAGAAAGTCATCTTCCTCCTCATCCATCATCCCATCTTCATTTTCATAGCCTGCTCGAGATAACATGTCTGCCACTAGGTTATCTCTTCCTATAATATGTTGAAATTCAGGGTTCAAAGATTTGATGTATGCAATCCACCGGAGCATAGCAATATCCGGGGTAGCACAACTAGTAATCATACCCAATACCGGCAAACAATCAGTCTCAATGACTTCATGAGCACCCATAAAATACTCCTTATCACATTTAAGGGCTGTCTCACTGATGCCAGGAGGTATATTTCACGGTGGATTCCATGCCATGGTGAATTCCATGAGGTTTTACGGTGGATTCCGTAAACTTTGTTGACCGGGGCTCATACACAAAGTGGATTCTTTGTGTGAGAAGTTGATGGGGACGCCTGTCCTTTTCGGGTGTTTCATTAATTTAGTGTGTACATGGGTGATTCCATAGCGGGTGATTCCGCAAAATGCATATTAAATTAATAAACATTTATGAGTCAATCTTATGGATATCCAATTCCTAGACTCGATGATCTTATGGATAAGCTGCAAGGTTCTGCCATATTTAGTAAAATAGATCTTAAATCTGGTTATCATCAGGTGAGATTAGATAAGTCTGACATATTCAAGACTGCATTTAGAACACAATCTGGTCATTATGAATTTTTAGTGATGCCTTTTGGATTGACTAATGCCCCTGCTACATTTAGTAGAATGATGAATCGTATATTTTTAAAATATCAGCATTGTGTTATTGTATTCTTTGATGATATTTTGGTGTTTAGTAAAAATGAGAAAGAACATTATAAACATCTGTCCTTGGTTTTCAAGTTGTTGAAAGATACTCAATTGTATGCTAATTCGAAAAAGAGTGAGTTCTTTAAAACAGAAATTGAATATTTAGGTCATATTGTATCATCAGATGTAATTAAGGTTGACCCTAAGAAGATATCATTTGATTCTCTAACTCCTATGAAAGATACTTATCATCAGGACATTACTTTTCATGCTGATTGGAATAAATTAGTTGGAAATAACTGGATTCCTATTGATTCACTGTCTTTTAATGATGGATTCATGTTTTATGAAAAGAGATTATGTGTTACAGTTACATTTAGATATTTTGTTTTGAATGAGATTCATTGTCCTCCATATCAAGGTCATAGAGGTATCATATCTACTTTACGTACATTAACTGAATATTTTTATTGGCCACATATGGACACTGATGTATCTAACTTTGTTTCTGAATGTTTGATTTGTCAAAGAGTTAAGAGACATCATGGTAAACAGTATGGATTACTTATGCCTTTATCTATTCCATCAAGACCATGGGAACAGATTTCTATGGATTTTATTACTGGTTTACCTAATACTAAAGCTAACCATGACATGATTTGGACTGTAGTAGACAGGTTTAGTAAACAAGCATGTTTCATTCCATGTAAGAAAACTTTAACAGCATCTCAGGCAGCACAATTGTTTTCGAAAACTGTTTTCACTAATCATGGATTACCAAAAGTTATTATTTCTAATCGTGATTCTAGATTTTGTAACAACTTTGTTTGCTAACCTAGGAACAAAAATTGATTTTTCATCTACATTTCATCCTGAAACTAATGGACAAACAGAAGCCACTAACAGTACTATTCTAGATCTTTTACGTGCTTACACTATTTCTAAACCACAGACATGGGACACACATTTGCATTTACTACCGTTTGCATATAACCATACACCACACACATCTACAAAGAAAGCACCATTTGAAGTGATTTATGGTTATAGATTGTCTACACCTGTTGCATCTTTATCAAATAGAATTCAGAGTGCTGATGATATTGCTACTATGCACGCTACTATTTTTGATGAGGTTAAAGACATGATTGCCAAAGCCCAGCAATCATATACCAAACAAGCCAATAAGAAAAGACAAGCAATGATTTTCAAAGTTGATGACTATGTTTGGTTGAGAATAGAAAAGCGTAGATTACAAAGTGTAGATAAACACCCAGTTGTGAAATTAGCCCCTAGATTCTATGGACCATTTAAGATCATTCACAAAATCAATGACAATGCATTCAAGTTAGAATTACCACTTCACTGGAAAATTCACAACACATTTCACATTAGTTTATTACGACCCTTTAGAGGCCAATTACCTATACACCCTGTTTATGAAAACCCACCATTGTTAGATGAGGAGACTGAAATACTTGAACCTCAAGCTATCATAGATACTGACTTTATGACCACTAGAACTAGCCGAAGATATTCTAGATATTTAGTCAAATTTAAAAACTATCCTGTAGAAGAAGCCCAATGGATGCACGCTAGAGACTTAAATGCTTTCCCCACTCTGTTAGCTCCACATTGAGCTAATAGCAATTGAGGTCAATTGCTATCCCACCCCGGGGTATGATGCCAGGAGGCATATTTCACGGTGGATTCCGTGAGGTTTTACGGTGGATTCCGTAAACTTTGTTGACTGGGGCTCATACACAAAGTGGATTCTTTGTGCGAGAAGTCGATGGGGATGCCTATCCTTTTCGGGCATTTCATTAATTTAGTGTGTACATAGGTGATTCCATAGCGGGTGATTCCGTAAAATACATATTAAATTAATAAACGTTTATGAGTTTAGAGTGCGCACTCGTAATAAATTAAGGTTAGGATTGATTTCTAACCAGTTGATTTATTTATGTAGCTGAAGACTGCTAGGTATTCACTTTTGTCGGTTTAATTGTATTATTTTACTAACGATTGTGAATGCTTCAGTTGATGTGTAGAGATAGCAGCACTGGCGGAGGAAAGCATTGGAGGATAGCGTGTATTCGAGTTATCATTTATATTTTGATGGGCGCATACCTTAGGCATGGCGCCTATATTTTGTCGCACCTATTTATTGAGGCATTGGATATTTATTTATTATTTTCTATGCGCATGGGTGCACGATTATGATATTTGTATTTGGACATTGTATTGGGTATGCCTGACTCTTTGGGCGCCGCCCATTAGCTTTATTTCTATTTTGTGCTAAAGCAAACTCAAAAGCCAAAAGCGGGCTATTTTGTAATTTGGGCTATTATTTGAGCTTGAAGATGATTAATACATAAAATACATGCTTTGTGGAGTACTCACACAAGGCATGGGGGGAGATTGTACCCAATTGGTCTCTTGTTCATGTCATGCATGCTTTTTACCTTGAGTTTTGTGCAAAAAGTAGAGTTCTTTTGTTCTTGGGGACCTTCCGGCATTCACTACGTGAGCATATGGCATCCGATCTGCGCACCAGTCACAATTCCCCATAATTCTCTTTTTACTTGTGGATATCTTCTCTGTCGTTCAGTTAATACTTTTGCACCAAAGTGTATTGCATACCTTTCCCCTTTCTCATCATCTTGCCCAATTGCCTATCCAATCCCGATTGGGCTTGTATCAACAGTAATAATGATAGGCTTTCCATATGAATAGTCAACCTTTCTCAACGCAGGAGCAGATTTTAAGAGTTGCTTCAATTTGTTCATTGCTTTCTGATGCTTCCTTTCCCAATGAAATTTTTGACCTTTCCATAGAAGCTGATAAAGAACATCGGCTACATGTGCAAAGTGAGGAATCCATATCAAATAGAACACACATGTACCCAAGAATCTACGCACTTCTGATACATTCGTGCATACATCTCGCATTCTATCAATCCCAGCTATTTTTTCTGGTGATGGCCTTCACCCATAAGGCCCACACATATGCCCAACAATCAAAACCTCCTGAACTCCAAAGACACACTTTTTTCTAGAAAGAGTTAAATGCACCTCTTCTAGACGTGTCAAAATCCTCTCACAATCCACAGTATGATCTGCAACAAATTGTCTACATCCATGAGCATCCATCTCTTCATTCTTTTCATCCACTGCACACCCTTTGATTGGAACATCATCCAAGAAGGGCATAGTCAATTGTGGTATAAAATAGCATTTGTCATGTGTACCACTGAGTTTGTTGCACCCTGTGGGAGAGTACACATCCGTACAAACCCCAAAGGAGTCTTCATGGTTGTGATATCCCTGCTTTCAATTGCAAGCTGAAACTGATCATACCCCGAGTAAAGATCACCCAAAGAATAGATCGCTCTACCTGCAAAAGCCTCTGCAAATTCATCAACCATAGGACCTACACCCACATTTCTTATGGTCACTTTATTGACCAGTTGCATGTCTTGAATAAATCTCAAAGCCCCATTCTTTTTGGGCACAGTAAACCAACGATTTGAGTACGGGACTGAAGAGGGCTCCAAGATTTTCATGCGAATCTTTTCATTTAGCAAATCCATAAGCTTTGGCAAGTAAGCTTTAGGCACTGGAATAGGCCTCAAGTTCCATGGCACATGTGGCACAGTGAATATGACCATAGGAGAGACAACATTTGGATCCACAGAACCTATTTCACTTGGTTGAAATGCAAATGCCTTCCCATGTCTAGCCAACATTTGCATAAAACAGTTTCTCTTAGTAGGCAAAAGAAACCCTTTTGCACCAACTTTCAATTCATGTAATGTTTCAGATGTAAACTGATGACCTATATCTTTAGGATCCCGTAAGCTTGGCTGCCTTGACACTTTTTCATACATACCCTCACTCTCTGGTGGAAGTGGCAAAGCAATTGGTTTCACCTTTTTGTCAACTCTCTTATACTTTGTCTCCACAAGTGCTTCAGCCCATTGTAATCCTTCTTGTTGAGCAAACAATGCTATAACATCATACATATCCAAAGAACATATTGACAACACTCTATTTTCAGCCTCATTTTCTGCATGTATAATTGCTGAAATTTCAGTCATAGTGTCAGTAATATTCAGCCCATAAAAGATGCCTGAAATGCCATCATTTTCAGCTAACATCCCCAATGATCTCAGTTTCTTAATAGCCCGTTTCATAGATATGCGTTCAGCCCTACACATAGCTTCCATAGACTTAAACCAACATGAACTGTTTGCTGAGAATTACCAATAGTAAATACATGCTTCATTTCATCAAGAGGTGAGTACACCCTCTGATTAGCACTACTGTAGCCCCGCATTACAGCAGTGCTTAATGAAAATCCAGGTCTTTGAATTCCCTTGCATTTGGAACCAAAGGAGACTCTCGAAGCATATCACGATTTCTAGGATGATTAACACAAACTGTAAGAAATTGGACTACTTTCCTCCTATCTTTGCTTCTGACTCTTGCATAAGCAGAACCATCATCCTCGGGGGGGTCACTCATGAATATATGTATATATAACGTGAGTTCAAAATAAGGGGTTTTTAAAACACCATTTTTTACATACAGAAGGCTATCATATAAAGGGGTTACTTACAGATTGAATAGAAAAGGGTTGTGTTTTATTCAAGAAAAATTCACATATTAGGATATTTATAAATAGGCCATGAACGCACGTTATATAGAGAATATATATATATTGAACCCCCCGAGCCATCATCAAGCACCTTTGTTTCCATACACACACCTATAATATAGGGGTGTCCCAAAATCACTGCATATGAGGAATTATCTTGCACAAAGAAGTGTTGTTCTTCCTGTACATCACCAATTGTCACTTTTACATTAGGACATGCAGCATAGAGCTCCCCTGAAGAATTATTTGTAGCCCTCATACGCCAACCATGAATAGTGTCCACAGCCCATGCACCATTTTCATACAATTCCCGCTCAATGACATTTATCTCAGACCCATGGTCAAGTAAAGCAACACAAGGAGTTTCACGCTCCCCTATTTTCACTACTGTTTCAGTGGTAGCTCTAGCCCAATGATTTCTTGTGTAGTGACTTCGAGAAATAAATTTGGAGCCCCAAGAGGAACACCAAGGAAAAGGGAATTCTCTTGCAAGAAAATCTATCTTGTAACATCAACAAGCTTTTATTTCATTCTTTTGATCATCAAAACAAAGAAAACAACAATTCTTCACGCAACATCATAGTAGATTTCTTCCACGGATTTGATAGAATCAACCATAATCTTCAACATATTCATAGAATCCATCAATATAACAAAGAACACAAAATAATACACCATATTTGAATGGAAATCAATCACATATTATTCATCTTCAATGTCTTCATAGTTCTCTCTCTCAATCTCTCATATACAGTTACAATGTTTTGATAGAATTGGCTATCTCTGGCTCTCTCTCTCTCTCTCTCTCCATCAATAGAACATCATATCCTCACTACAATGCTCTCATAATAACCCTCAATAATCCTTCTTAGGTCGTGGATGCACCTCCCAAGAGGTATGTCTGATATGAAGAGTCACCAGAGCCACTATAGTGTCTTTTCACAGCTCACTACTGTCACTATCACTTAGTCTTCTCTTCAGTCTTCAGCAACTACTTCTTCCACTTGTTTTAGCTCTTTTGAACTTAGATTCATCCTTTCCAAAGGTTAGAAAACTTTTCCAAAGTCACACACACATTCTACAGAACACTTACAGAAGGTCTACAGAACAGTTACAGTACATCACCAGAACAGCTACCGTACAGTTACAGTACAGAGACAGAGCAGAGACAAAAGCTCTACAGAGAGTCTACAGAAGGTCATCAGAACCTCATAACTCATACTCAAACCATTCCAAACTATCAAAAAATATTCAATAAGCTTTCAAAATATCTCAATCTTCATCAATCATCAATCCATGCTTCATACAGAAGACAATCGGAACAAAATGAAAGCTATACAGAAGGTATATAGAACCAATCAGAACCTATCAGAACATCACAGAACATCATATCTCCACTAAGAATCATCATGAACTTCCAAAACATAATCAATATCATCCAAAACACTCTTAAATACTTCCTTTAACAACCATATATCACTCTAAATCCATCAAAAATCAATCATTCAGACCTCAAAAACAACAAAAATCAATCAAAAATTCAGTCTTTTTCCACTCTTAACATATCCCCACACTTAGAAAGGAAGCGTCCTCGCGACCTAAGGAAAAGAAGAATATAAGTTCATTAAAGAGCACAATTTTATCTTCTGTCGGATCTTCAATAAGCTTGCCAAAACCACGACCCCAACTTATCACCTGTATTATCTAATAGAAAAAACTACTAAATGAAAACTTCCATTATTCATTAACTCTTTTGATTAATCATTTAAAAAAACCATAACAAATTTATAAAGGATATAAGAGGTTCTCTTCAACTTTCCACCATATGCTTCCCATCCACCATCAATCTTTTGAAACGAGCTCTTGATCAAATTATTCTCAATCAGCACAAACTCATCATACACAATTATTACAACCACACTAACACTAACACAACCATCTGAATGACACCTCTAAAAAGAGATATATCATTAAGAATCATCCAAAATACATTGCAAAGGCATCAATGAAGATGATCCCTTTTGAAGGCTTGGTGGTTTCGAAAGCGATCCATGGAAAAGGATTCATCTACAAATGTCTTTGGAGGATTTTGAAAGAACTGCAAGCAGCACATCCTTTCTAGCAAGACAAGGTATCTGCTAGGGAGACATAGGGCATGAAAATACAGGACATCCAACTGGTGGGAATCAATGTTCACATTGGCGTTCATATAAAGTTTTGGAATGGCCTTTTGATCATTATGGGAATGCCTATGTATGTATGCTAGATACAAGCAAAATGAGCTGTCAATCTCATTGAAGGATCCAGAGATTGTGAATATTGGTGAGAAAAATGAAGGTAGTTCTGGTATGCTTGACTGGTAGTTGTCCAATCTCCTGGAATTATTGGCCAGTTTATCTGAGGTCCTGTAAGAGAATCGATCGAGCTCCATCCTCTTCTTCTTGGAATCTGTTGATCAAACCCTTCATATTCACTAACCAACTAAGGGGGTTGAGAGATAGAAGTGGCAGGAGATGAAAGTGGAATAAGTAAAAGTGGATGAAGAGATGGGTAGGAAAAATCATAAAAGGAGGAATAGGTTAAAGAAGGAGTGGCTGAAATTTTTAGGGAATCAGTTAGGAAAGGTAGAAGGTACATGGATGGATAGAGAAGGGCATGGTGGAGAAGGGAAAAATACTCTATCTTCGATAAAAGAGCAATATGTAAATATGGGAATTTGAGGAAAAGATTGAGGTTGGAAAAGAAGGGGTAAGATTGCTATTGAATTGGTTTGATAGAGGGAAAGATAGGTATCATAACAGTGAGCCATTTGTTGGTAATACAGTAGGCTAGGAATAGAGGGACCTAAGATAGATCTTCTCTGATAGGCATAAAAAAAGGTTGAATAAAATGGATTATTTTTGGAAAGGTGAGCTAAGAGATCCACCCTCAGTTGGTTAGTGCTCTGTACATAGGTAGAAGTTGTGTTCTGTCATTGATTCAGGACCACAGAATCAATCAGGGAGTGTCAGGAATTATCAGGGCAAGTAGCCACTTTTGAGGAGTAACTCTGGAACATATCATCTATTCGCGACTCCAAATAGTTGACATACAAGACAGCTTGTAAAACCACATCTCCCACATACTTGGCCATATCTACTTCATCTGGAATCAACAAGTCTCCCCGTAGATACATATATGACAGCAATATGGTATCCATCGTGACAGAATCTTCAAACACCATATGGACCACTTCTGTCAGTAACTCAGGAGACCAAGCCCCACTCCAACCATCCTCTGGAAGAGGAAGATCCATCGTTGAAAGCTTCATGTAAAAGGCCAACTTTTGCAATTAATAGTGGACAAAGAAAGAATGGTCTGGAGGAACATATTCCTGGAAATGCTCAAATGTAGACCATAGCAGATCTATCCTGGACTGCAATCTTTCCACTTTATCTTGGAATAAAGGACACAAGGTAGCCTGTCTCTGGAGAACTGCCAAGTCCTGCTGTGAGAGAGAAGGGATCTGTGGAACATTAGGGCTTGGAGGAACAGACCGTGACTGTGCCAGTTGGTCTTGCAATTGCTTGATTTGGGAAGCTTGTGATTCCACTGTTGCATTAGCAGTCTGTAAGGCTGAAAGCTTTACATCTAAAAGAGTTTGAAACTCTTGCGCTTTGTTGGACATCCTCTCCTTCTCCTTTGAGATTCCAGTGACCTCTGATTGAGCTTCTATTAACTGAATCTTCAAAGAAGATATCTCTTCTTTGTGGGTCTCAATCACATGGGTTTGTTGCTCCATCTGTTTAAACAAATCTGCCAGTGTGTCTTTGGCAAAGGCTAACTCAGATGTTGCCTTATGCAATTGGTCTTTAGACTGCATCAGTTCTTCATAAAAGGAAGCATACAGCTGTTGAACACAGGCTGTCATCACTGAAAGTTCAATTGAACTCTGGATGTCTTTACATAGGAATGGAATGGCATCTCCTGACACTAGACTGTTCAGTGAAGGGACTGATATGTCCAAGGAACCCTCTCTATGTGCTCTGAACAGGTTGTTACATGTGAGATAAGCAGGGAGATCACTGCCAGATGTAGCAGGAATTGTAACTGAAGGAAGAACTGAAGGAGCTTTATCTGCCACCCGCTTCAAGCGTTTGCACTGTATGACCAGGGGAGGAGGAGAATCCAAATCCTCTATATCAATTAGTTCGGACTCTTCTGAAGGTGGAGGAGGAGGTACTGGATCATATGGAGGAGGTAGAGGCACACCCTTCTTTAAACCTGAATAGGTCAAGAAAGCAGACAAGTAGGACCCATAGGTGACATTTGTAACATTGCCCCTGGTTACTTTGACGAAATGTTGATCCATCTTTGTGAGTAGATAAGTGCTCCAATCAATAGCTACTCCTTTTAACACCATCCTTGAAGCTGTAAAGAGCTCTTTGGACAAGTAATGGGATGGCGTTTTTGAAGGCATAAACCTGTCTTGGAGAAACTAACAGACCAACTTCCACACAGGATCAGTGATAATGGAAAAGGAGACTCCTGAAGTGTTGATCACTTTCTTAACATCCATAATTTCCTTGGTCTGTTTCTGTAATAGCTTCAAAATCTCATCGTTAGAGAATAGTTGGCGAGCTGTAACAAAGGGCTCTCCTTTGTAGGGAAGAAATAGAGCCTTCCCTAACACGCGGGGTGTCAACGTCATGGAAGTACCATGGACTAGTCTCGACTTCTTCCTGTATGAGGCAAGGAACTCATCACACATGGATGGATCTTCGAGAATCAAGGGAAAGGAGGCAGCTACAAAAGTCGCGAGTCCTGCCTTCGTGAGAGGCTCAAAAGTAAGTAGGGAAGAGTAATCCCTACTAGCCAGAGGAACATACTGGATAGGGGGAGGAGCGTGAGGCGCCATTCAGATGGTAAACACACACACCACAACACAGATAGTCACAAAGAATGCCTACAAAACAACCAAAGGGCTATCAAAAAGGAATCAATCCAAAAAAAGACATTCATACAGACATAGACGTAACTAACCCAGTTACCACCCCAGACAATACATAGCCTAGAAAAATTTTGGCATGACCTCTACACATATGCGACCGAAAGCTTCATGTGATGCAACATTCAAGCACCCAAATCCCCGTATCAGGCAGCAAGAAAGAAAGAACTACACAACGTTCCCATAATTGTAACATATAAACAAATCAGACTACCATAAGAATGTACATCAAGACTTGACCATAACCAGGACCATCAGTGTCAACTAAAAGACTGTTACGCGCCCATCTCACGAAGCGTGTTTATTAAAAAAGGGAAAAAAAGTGCAGTGAGGGGGAATTAGATTAATGAAGGGTTCATTTTAAGAAATTATTAACAATGAGTGACATTTTATTAGGTCATAAATCTTAATAAGAAAACAGCGGTTCCTTCTTAAAATTTTAATTACAAATTATTATGCTGAAACGATGCTTTATCGCAACCTAGACTACGATTCCTAGACTGGGTCTCTAAATGCAAATTCCTTAATTAAAAATTAATAGTGATGTGGAGCGTTTTTTTGCCAACACGTGCTCTTGTGATGGCTGGTTCATATTTATTACAAATTAAAGTGCCTCTGAAGCACACGTAGCGCATGCAAAGTGAACGGCTGGTTGATTGTTAAATTATTAAATTATGTGTTTAGCACGAATGCGCGTGGAAAATGTGGGTGAATAAATAGTTCATTTTAACAATTAATTGTGGTTAAGGGGGTAATGAAAATAAATAAAGCTCACAAAATAAATACCTGGTAGGGGTGTGTATGCAATGGCCTGAAGGTACATGGAAGAGTCTCCCAAAAGTAATAAATCCAGTCAAACAAAATCAAAGACCACTGACTGAACAACAAAGACAACACCTTAGTGGGTTTGATAATTTTTAATGTATTTGTATTTTGATTTTTAAATTTATTATTATTATTATTTTGTTTTTTAATAGTTTGGATTGTGTGGGAGTTATATTTTAGGTGTATTTGTTTTGGTTTTATAGTGTGATTTGGTTAATTTATTTTATTATGTGTTGTGGTTTGTTTGGTTTATGTGTGTTTTTCTGTTTTTGTTGTTGAATAAATTGTATGTGATTTTTTTTTCAAAAGGAATAATCATTAAATATGGATATGTGATGAAGAAAACAAATAAAATGTCAGTCATTTAGGAAATATCCACAATTTATGTGATGAAAAGAAGTTTTTTATTTTTATGTTTATGTTGTTTTGTTTTTTTTTCAATAATATTGGTGCCTTGTATGAAAATATTTGAAACTGAGAAATTAATGGAAAAAGGTCAAGGGAGGTGGGTGGAATTTTTAAGAAATTTTATGTATTTTTTTACTAATTTTAAATGAATTTTTTGTATTTTTTAGGTAATTTTGAATAAATTGTCAAATATGTAATTTTGGTTGTTGAAATTTTCACCTGACAAATTTTCCAAAAATTTGCAAAAATAGAGGGGAATTTTTTAAAAGTTTTCTGTAATTTGTATGAATTGAAATGAATTTTTAAACTAACTAAATCAATTAAATTATGTAAATCAGGTTAGTTTGGTAAGTAGGGTCAAATCAAGTCAACTAAGTCCTGTTAGGCTAGATAAGTCAGATAAGTCACGCTAAGGCAAGTCAAGTTAGTCAAGGTTGATTAGGTTAATCTGGGTTAGTCTAGGGTTGACTAAGGCAATTAGGTTAAGTCTCGGATCAGTCTAGGTTAGTTAAGTTAGGCTAAGTAAGTTCTAACTAAGCTAGGTTAGACTAACTAGGGTTAGTTAGTAGGGTGGGGACTAACTTGAGGTAGGTTAGTTAACTAAGTATAGTTAGGTTAGGGTTAACCTAACCCTAGTGAGGTTAGTTTTTAACCTAAGTCTAGTTAGGTTAGGGTTAACCTAACCCTAAGTAGGTTAGTTTTTAACCTAAGTCTAGTTAGGTTAGGGTGGGTTAACCTAACCCTAAGTAGGTTAGTTTTTACCTAACCCTAGGTAGGTTAGTGTAACTGAAGTAAGGTTAAGGTAACTTAAATGTGGTTAGGTTAACCTAAAGAGGGTTAAGTTAACTGAATTATGGTTAATTTAAGCTAAAGAGGGTTAAGTTAACTAAATTATGGTTAAGTTAACCTAACCTGGCAGGGTAGTTAGGTGGGGGGAGGAGGAGGAGGAGGAGGGGGAGGGGGAGGAGGAGGAGGAGGAGGTAGAAGAGGAAGGGGAGGCGGAGGAAATGGAGGTAGAAGAGGAGGGCCGTCGACGTCAGGAGGAAGAGAGGCGGTGGGAGAGGAGGGCGACCCGGGGTTGCTGTGGGTGGAGCAGAGGGAGGCGCCGCTGATGCTGGCCGGAGGGGGAGGGCGTTTGGGGCCGCTGGAAAGGGCGATGCGCCGCCGGACAGGAGGAAGGCCGCCGCTGAGGAGGGAGGGGAGGGAGCCGAGGCGGGAGGGAGGAGGCCACGGGGGGGCCTTGGAGGAGGGCCTGCTGATGACGGGGTGGCCGCGGGCGATCGCTAGGACTCACGGCGGTGCGGTGGCGAGAATGGTGGCGAAGGACCACCACAGCGACAGACTTCGACGCAAGCGGCGACTGTGCAAGCGACTTGGTAGTGAATGCGACAGGTGGGCCAGGTGCTGCAAGTGGCAGATTCAACGGATAGGGCAGTGCTAGAGGTGGCCGGGGCAGTTGTGCAGTGTCCAGATGTCTGGAGAAAAAGGAGAGGGAGGAGAGGGAGCTGAGGCGGGAGGGAGGAGGCCGCCAGGGGGCTGTTGAGGAGGAGGGGCGGCCGACGAGAGGAGGGGCGCTGATTGAGAGGAAGGGCGCTGAAGGAGAAGGGTGGCCGAAGGAGAAGGAGGGAGAAGAGGTGGAGGACGAAGGAGGGAGAAGAGGTGGAGAGAAGAAGAAGAAGAAGAAAAAGAATAAGGAGAAGCAGTTGCAGGAGGAGAGGAAAGAAGGAGGGGAGGAGGAAGGGGAGGGAAGAGGAGGAGGAAGAAGGGGAGAGGATCGAACCGACAGGTACGTGGGATGTTTTTTTTTTTCCTTCTTCTTTTCTTTTCTTTTTCATTTTTTTCTTATGTTTCCTTTTTCTGGTTTTTCTTTTTCCTTTTGGTGGTTTTTTAAAAATATGGATTTTCCTTTGGGATTTATGTGTATGTGTTTTTTTTCTTTTTTTTCTCTTCTTTCTTTTTTTTGTTTTTAAGTTAGATTTTTTTTAATTGTTTTCTTTTACATTGTGTGTATAGGTTATTTATATTTTTTTTCTTGTGATATTAAATAATGAAAAAAAAGAAGAAAAGAATAAATCCTCGGCCCGTGCGCATGCGCAGGCAGGGGTAAAAAAATTTGCAATGACGAGTTCAAACTAACAGGGATGGGGACACGCGAGCCACGGATGCCATGGGGCGTCCCGAGGCACGTAAAACCAAAAACAAACGCGTTCACGCACAAGGCGAGAAACACGGTTAATGGAAAAAATAAAGAAAAATTAATAAAATCCAAACCGTTTGTCGAAACAAAAAATCCATAAAAAGGAAAAATGGGCCGGGGGACGAGGGAAAAATATTGGAAATATGCAAAACTGGTTTCGGAACAAAATCACGGTGTTCACATGGAAAAAACACATACGGGCATTAATATCGAAAAATTCGTGCATCGGAATGAAGTGTGGAAAGAAGGAATAGTGTACAAAACCATGTTTCCAACAATGCTATCATGTCAAAACACAGTTCCGATCGAGATAGGATGTCTTCCTATGGGAAAAACCCCAAAAATGGGTCCGAAAATGGACTCGAAAATGAATACGGGAAGAACCGTGCATCGGAATAGCAGACAGTAAAAAATAAAAATGTCCGAAAAAAAGAAATTCATAGGACTGGCACATCAAAACTCAGTGTGGGGGAAATTAGGAAGGGCTCACGTGGAAAAAACATGAAAAATGCATTAAAAACACTCGAAAAAATTAATAACTAAAAATTCGGCAGTCGAAAAAGGGGGGAGGAAAAATGAAAAAGTGGGGGAAAGGCTGGCAGGACATAGCTGTCAAATCAAACTAGAATTCTGGTGAAAATAGGGCAGGTTCACATGAAAAAATGTGAAAAATAAGTACGAAAAATGTCTGAAAACCCACGAAAATTAATAACGGATGAACCGTGCATCGAAAGGACATGCAGTAAAAAGGAAAAAGGTCGGGAGGAAGGGTAGGATAGGGGTGACTCATCAAATCAGGGTTCCGAAGCAATAAAGATGCGTTCACATGGAAAACTGTCCAATTTATGGGAATTGCTTCAAAAATTAATAACTTGAGAATCATCTATCGGAACAGGGGTCGGTAAAAGGAAAAAATAGGCAGTTGAAGGGACAAATAGGGTTGTAAGGTTGGATTGAGATTCCGGTGAACGTAAGGTCCATTCTTATAAAAGAAGCGCAAAACCTAGAATAAGGGCAAATGGCCAAGAAATAACCTCGAGGACAGGGTGAAATAGAACGGAAGGGTGGGGAAGGGACCCCATCAGGGTAACATAAATTCATGGCATAGATGCATGATTAGAATAGGGTGTATGCATGGGGGTATGCAACATGGACCCGCACGGACACGTCCCCACACTTAAGACCTTAACAGGAAGGGTAAACCATCCTTCAAAGACTTGGTACATCTCATCAGACCAACCACAAACATCCCCACATTAAAACATGGCCGTTACTAAGAAATAAAAGTTGTGTGGTTAGAAAAACTTGACCCATATTGCCGAGGAGGAATGTCGACTATCGAGGTTGCCTCTTGTATCATTGTGTCGGCTGAAGGAGGTAACAAGGTATCTTCACAGTGCTCATCCAATGTCTTTTATGGCAAGGACCAAGCAGCAACACCCAGGGAGCTAGCTGGTTGAAGGAATCACAGGAAATTCATCGATGACAAGGGATATTGCACTCAACTCACGATCACTCAAATGGATTGAAAGAGCAGTCACTCACCCCATTACTAATATCACTCGAGGAAATCAATATGAAAACCCAAAGCTCACACCCGATTTAGGAATCGACAAGGGAATGGTACAGAGGGAGTATGCCAGGGTGCACAATTGATGGTGCATCAGTGCATCCAGCCCGTCTGGCATAGGTGCAAGGAGAAAGGCCAGGGAGCCTTGTAGTGCAGTGTATAAAGCAGAGTGATGTGTCCTGTGCTGATGACAGAAACCCAGCCCGTGGGTGCATAGGGAAACGGGAACGTACCTGAATCCAAAGGTCGTAACGTCCCTCAATCCTCACTTCTCGATAATTGATTGAAGAAACACCAGTCACACTCAGCCCACCCTCCGTCTCACACTCTGTTGATAGATACAGAGGGCAGCCCTTCTTGAAACCCATTGATGTAATCCTCACTGTCACTTGTGCAGAGGTTGTATGCCTTGTGCGCATTTGATGGTGCAACTCTACATCCCACCTGTGTCGGCATACAGTGCAAGAAGGAAGGCCAGGGAGCCTTATGGTGCAGTGCACAGAAATAGATCGTGCATTGTGTATTGAGAGGCCCATCCCATGTGTGCAACACTCCATTCATACAACTTCACCTCTCATTTGATTTGAAGGGAAAGACTAGTCACTCACCCCACCATCTGTTTCACTCTCTGATAGATACAGAGGGCAGCCCATACTCACATCCCCATCCTGTTAGGATGAAAGCTCACATCACTCAAGGGATTGGTGATGAAGATCATGTCGATTGTTGTTGTCGTCAGGATCTTGAGGACGAGGCATACCCAGGGAGGCAGCCAACAAATCTCGTACTTCAATGATTGGTAAGAAAAGTCGTCTGTTAAAAAGGGTAGACGGGCTGGTATTGTAGAGACAGCGCACCAAGGGAGGTGGCTTCAAATTACTTGCCAGAAAGATTCTGCTGGCGAATCAGCTATCCTGAGGTGTTACCACCTTTTCCAAAGTCAATTTCCCGTCCAAGGGTGTTTCAACATTTTCTTGAAACGAGGCCTGTTATTACAGGGAATTTCTTCATTTTCTCCCATAACAGTTTTGTTGTTTTTGTTATTTTCTTCTTCTTTTTTTCTTTTCCTTTTTTTTCTCTTTTTTTTCCTTCTTTTGTTTTTTTTTTTCATTAAGAAGGAGAATGGTAGAAATACCATATGTCAGGACCAACCTCGCCACCATTATTGGATCAGATGAGAAGAGAACAATGTCGGGTTGAGATGTTTTTGCGAGGGGATAGTAGAACGAGACCACCTCATGAGGAGAATCATAATGGCTATCAGAAGCAGGACAAGAAGGATAGTGCGATGCCCAAAAGGGAAGGGGTAAGTCGACTGTGATTGTCAAGATCCCCAGGGAGGGAAGTACTTTTTCAGGCGATAGCCATTAATGAGGAAAGGATCATCAGAGGCATCAATGGTCTGCACCTGAACAGAACCATTAGGATTGACAGCAAGTACCTTGTATGGGCCCATCCACCGTTGTTGGAGCTTGCCAGGAAACTTGCCAAATCTTGAATCATAGGCTACGACAAGATCACCTTCTTTGAACTCCTTATGCTTGATGAAATTGTCATGATAGGCCTTGTGACTCACTTGAGTGGTTTCCATGTACTGTAGGGCCATCCATCATATCTCGTCCAAGAATTCCAAGTGCAGGAGATGGCGTTGCAGTGACTCACTATCTCCCAAGCGTTCTTTAACTGCCACTCGCAAAGAGGGCAATTCCAGCTCAACAGGGAAGACAACTTCTGTACCATACACTAGCTGGAAAGGGGTCTATCCTGTTGTTGCTTTATGGAAGGTTCTATATGCCCAGAGGGCCTCTGTAAGTCGATCATCCCCAGTCGCGATGATGTGCAGCAATCGTTCTTGTCAGAATCGAGCAGAGGATGCGATTGGTGACTTCAACTTGGCCATTGGCTCTGGAGTAATAGGGAGTGGACTTGCAATGGCGGATCTTATACAGCTCCAGTCAGCTCCTCCATGATTTTGTTAAGGAAATGAGTGCCTCTGTCACTTACCAGCTCAAGGGGACTGCCAAAACAGGTGATAATATTCTCGTACATGAACAGGGCGACGTTATTACCATCATCCTGCTTCAGAGCTTTAGCTTCACACCATTTTGTGACATAATCCGTATACACTAGAATGTATCTGTTCTGCTTCCATCTGGTAGGTGGATCAATGGGACCCACAAAATCAATCCCCCACTTCTCAAACGGCTTTAGGGGGAGAATGGGTTGCAGTGGCATGGCACCTTTTTTGGTGGGTTTCCCCATTCGCTGATAAGAATCACATCTCCTATAGTAGTCATATACGTCCTTGTGGAGGGTCGGCCACCAATATCCTGCTAATAGAGCCTTCCTGGCTGTCACTTCTCCTGCGAAGTGTCCACCACATGGTTCGTCATGGCATGCTTTCAATACTATGCCGATTTCATCCCCTGTAACACATCTTCGCAACACTTCATCTTTGCCTCTCTTGTATAGTGCACCGCCTAGCAAAGTGTAGGGGGTTGATTCTAACAAAAGCTTCTTCTTCTCACGGCTTGAGATGCCAGGACGATACTATTGAGTTGCCAAGAGATTGG
Source organism: Lygodium microphyllum (assembly GCF_053477565.2). Taxonomy (NCBI): domain Eukaryota; kingdom Viridiplantae; phylum Streptophyta; class Polypodiopsida; order Schizaeales; family Lygodiaceae; genus Lygodium; species Lygodium microphyllum. The sequence continues at coordinate 61,394,636 of NC_141161.1, forward strand.
CTATGTCTGCATACCAGGGAGTAACTGTTTCAACTAGAAACATGGAAGCATCAGGAAGGTCTAGATCATCATGTTCCTCTTCTTCTGTTTGAGGGATCCGTGATAGATGATCAGCTAAGACATGGGAACAGCCAGGCTTAGTGACTACTTCGAAGTCAAACTCCTGGAATAGGAGCAACCATCTCATCAGTCGTCCTTTAACATCTGCTTTGTTCATAAAAAAGGACAAGGCTTCATGATCCACGTAGAACTTGAAATGCGTTGACAATAGATAGTGTCGAAACTTTTCCAGTGCAAACACCGTTGCCAAGAACTCAAGCTCTGTCACTGTATAGTTTCGTTCCCTATCAGTGACCTTTTGGCTTGCATAATATATTGGTTGATCTAATTTAGAGGGGCCCTTTTGACATAGGATAGCACCTAGCCCTTCAACTGATGCATCTGTGTGCACATGAAACTCCTTCGTCCAATCAGGAGGCTGCAAAATAGGTGCTTGGATCAGGCATTGTTTTAGGGTATTAAAGGCTTCTTCACAATCATCCGTCCAAAGGAAATCAGCTTCTTTCCTTAGGAGCTTGTGCAAAGGGGCTACCTTAGTTGTAAAATGTGCAATAAATCTTCTGTAATAGCCCACATGGCCAAGAAATCCTCTTAATTGCTTGAGATTTGTTGGTGCTGTTAAAGCGGCAATCTTTTCAATCTTCGCAGGGTATGTTGCAATCCCTTGCACAGAGACAATATGGCCCAACAGAACTCCTGAGGAGACACCAAAGACACATATGTCGGGGTTGAGAGAAATCCCATACTCTCGGCATCTGTCAAAACATTGCTCTAGGTGTCCCCAGTGCTCACGGATCAAACTATAGACACAGAAGTCATCAAGATACACCTCTATGAAATCATGCAGATGATTCTGGAAGGCAGCCATCATTACTCGTTGGAAGGTGGCAGGAGCATTACAGAGTCCGAATGGCATCACTCTGTAGGCATAGGTCCCCCATTCTGTGGTGAAGGTTGTTTTGGATTGGTCCTCTTCTGTGATTTGGACTTGGTTATATCTGCTGAATCCATCCAAGAGGGAATACAGCTCATGGCATGCCACTATGTCCAATAGTTGGTCTGTAAAAGGGATAGGGAAATGATCCTTCTTCGTCTTCGAATTGAGCTTTCGAAAGTCGACACATATTCGGAGTTTCCCGTTCTTCTTGGGTACTACCACAATGGGCGAAACCCATTCACTGTTAGCCACGGGATAAATGAACTCTGCTTCAAGAAGTTTCAATAATTCGACCTTCACCAGAGCGGAGTAATTAGGATTCATATGCCTTTGTCTTTGCCTTACAAGTTTGGGATCAGGCTCTAGGTCAATGTGATGTTGGCATATTGTGGGATCAATCCCCTTTAGGCCTTTATAGGACCAAGCAAACACATCTAAGTTCTCCTTGAGTAGGTCTCGTAGGACCACTAGTTCTTCTTCTGGAAGATTGAGACCCACTTTTAGGTGACGTTTAGTACCCTCAGCATCCAAGAACGTTACTTGTCTTTCAACTTCCACTTCGCGGATAAATGTCCCATGGATTGCTTCTGGATAGAGGTCTGACTCTTTCAAGAGAGTAGTATCCTCGTCTGATGTTCCACTAGAACCAGTGTCCTCCTTCTGAACAGATGACTCGTGTGTCGGTTGAGGTTGCTGGAAGGGGATTAGAGCTTTCTTTGCTTCAGTGTGAGTGGTAATTTCTTATGGACTTAGGGATTCATCTTCAGAGGATGCGTCCAGGAATGTCACATAGCACGGACTTGCTAGAGGCCATGGCTCGGAGGGCTTTGGCTTCTATTGACAAGGGGCATCATCATCATCTTTTCTTTGGACTGAACGGTCAGGGTGATAGGAGCCACTGGTGAACTTAATTTTTATAATTTTCATCCATTGCTTATACAGATTTTGCATACTTTGTGGTCCATTGATCAACCCAAATGGAACCATAGTCATTCCATCTATCACTCGGAGATCTTTGGCCTTTGAGGTCTCTGTAGGAACATCAACAAGATCACCCTCTATCAGAGGGAATTCATCATCTGCACTTTCATATCATGCTTCATTTTCTCCCTCATCATTTTCATCCTCTTTCTCTGGAAGCTCTGTCTCTACTTCTGTAGAGGCTCTGTAGAAGAAGAACAGATATTCTACCTCTGCATCTGCTTTTGCTTCTGCTATAGCTTCTAACTCTGCTTCTGGCTCTGGGCTCTGGCTCTGTATCTATTATTGTCTCTGTATCCGCTCTGTCTTTGTTTTGTAGCCGCTCTGTAACTGTACTGTCTCTGTACTATCTTTGCTCTGTAACTGTACTATCTCTGTATTGTCTCTGCTCTGTTTCTGCGACTGTCATGTAACAGGGAGAACAGTACATCCATGCTTCTATTTCACTGTCAGAGGTGATTTCAGAAGTTAATTCTAGTTGAGGCAGGAGGTATTCACCCATGGACAAGGATTTTGCTTCCCCTGGCAGTTGGCTTACATTGCCCACTATTAGGGACTGTGCCTCTGTTTTCTTAGCAAAGATTTTCCTAACAACCTCTTCGTCTCTTAATGTACCATCTGTTACCTTATTAGAGGAGTCAGTTATGACTTCAATGGATGTGGATCCATTTCCTTTTTGCGATCCATACAGCTTTAACACCTCTTTGTTGGGTTCTCTGCCTAGGGTAGGGTTCCTTTGAACCAATCCGTCCTGGCTCTTGCTTCAAAAAGCCAAGAGGGTCTTTCCAACATTAGAGGGTATGAGATCCCATAAGATTGACCACTAGATATGTCAGTCAATAGTCTCTTCCTGCAAGGGTTGTTTTTACGTATGGGAGGATGCCCAATGGTTTGACTCTGCTTCGGTCTACCAATCTGATAAGCCACTATGTAGGTTGAATTCCTTGCAACCCTAAGTCCTTCATCGTGACATCCGTCATTATGTTTACTGATGAGCCTCCATCAATCAATGTATCTGAAATGAAGCATCCTTCTATCCATACACTAATCTCTGGGGTTCTAGGATCTAGGAAGGCATTAGCCACATCTACTTCCTTTACAGGCTCTGGGGCCTTATTGGTCTTGGTCGTTGTTGAAGGAGCAATCCTTAGTCCACGCCTTCTTGTCAAGATGCTTTTGAATCTCTTTCGACAGCTGGGAGACAGCACCAGCAACTATCGGAATGTTAAGTTTGGTTTAAAAGTATCTAGGTCTTTGACCAAGTCATAATCTTTGATAGGATCCACAGGCTTCTCCAACCGGCTAGGGAATGGGGCTACACCCATTTTCATCTTTCCTTTTTCTTCTAGTAATTGCAACATCGACACTTCTTCTATTTCTGGAAGTGCTTCTGTATTATCCATCTCCTGGACCTCTGGTCCTGTCTCTCGGACTGTCTCTGTAGCTCTCTATGGCGCTACAATGCTTTGTACTATACTATTTTGTTCTATACTGCTCTGTCCCTTTGTAGGTAGGTTGAACTTCACAGTCTTGGCAAGAGAATTATTTTCATTCTGAACCATTGGTTCCTTCTTCTTGGTGCACGTAACAGTGGCAACTTCCAACTCTACCAAATTGGAAGTAGGCTCTTGTACCTTCTATTGGCTATCAGTGGCATTGGCCTTTACAGGCGCTGGACTGGGACAATCCTTTGCAGTGTGGCCTTCTCCTTTGCATTGGCTGTATAAGGGCTTGTAATCCACTGATCGTCTAGGGTTTGGACAATTCGGGGAGATATGTCCCTTTCCTCCACACCTATAACATTCCACCTTTGATCTCTGACCACTAGACTGTCGTCCTCTGTAACTTTGAGAGGGAAACTTCCTTGGACCAAAATTAGGACCAAATTTCCTAGGCTTTGGTCCAATATCCTGTGTTGTCATTTTGGATTCCAACAAGTTGAATCTTGCATTTTCATCCTTCTGTCTTCGTTCATGCATCTCTTTCAGAGAGCAAATATCCTCTCTATTGTTCTTTCGTAAACAGTAGGAACAGAAGGCTCCAGGAATGGTTGGTTTTTGGATACATTCAGTGGATAAATGTCCCGCTTTATGACACTTTCCACACCATGTATTAGAGCGCATCAGATCTCTTTCAGCTCCTACAGGAGTAGATACATTGGCAGTATTCACCTTCAACATCTATAGCTGCTCTGTAATCACATCCAGAAGCTCTTTCTTGATACTTGTAACTGAGTCGAATAAGTAATTCTTCAAATTTTCACCTCCTGAACGCTCTTCAAAACCTTCACGCCTGAATTTAGTGGAAGGCCAATTTTAGGTCGTCCCATGTGCCAAAAGTTCCTGCTTCTTGTCTCTCATACCACTGAAACGCCACGCCCTTGAAAGTGGCGGGGAATATTGCTAACCAATGCTCAGGGGTTCTGGCATTGTTAGCCACACATGCTACCATAAATTCTGCTACATCAAGATCAGGGTCTTCATTGTACTCTCCCTTAAAAACTGGCAATGGGACTACATTGGCTGGCCTATCATCAATATTTCTAGGACAAATCTGACTAGGAAGGGGACCTTGAGTCGCCATGGGGACTTCTGTAAAGAGTGCTTTTAGGGCATCAAAGGAGGCTTATGCTGCAAAGTCGTTCTCAGCTTTGATTTTTGACTTCTCTCTTCTCACGTACCTCTAGACTCATTCTAACGCTTGCCTCTTTAATGCATCATTCATTAGGGGGTTGGCTCCAACCAGTTGGTCTAGACTCAACAGGATAGTATCAGAGGGGGCTTCAGTCTCTGATGATTCTCTAGCCAACATCTCCTCTACTTCCTTCTTTTCAACATCTTTGAATTCAGCTTTCAAACCACTATAGAGGGGAAGATATTCTATTCTGAAAGTATCAAAACTCATTCTTCTTAGGATCGTTGTTGTGTCATTATAATAATGCCAGCTTCTGAGGGTTTCAACAATGTATGTTGTGGAAAACACTCTGTCTACCAACTTCCAATGGGTTGCTAATTGGACAAACAAAAGATTGTCAGTGCACCAAGCATCCCATGTATCTTGCTGTTGAGCATCTACGAACAAATTCCAACTCTTTTCCTTCTTGTCTTCGTGAACCTCTACAGACCAAGACTCCTGAAGCTTCTTCACAATCTCCCACTTGATGATGTCTGGAAACTTCTGAATGAATGCCAAATCTTCCATGGATGGTCATTCTCTCTATTTCTTCTTTTCAGTTTGTTCCCAAACAGTTTGCCACCAAGATGCAAGTTTCTGCTACTTCAACAGGAAGAGGAAACAATCCACCACATAGAGCATGCATCATGATGGTGATATGTTTCCGCCATTGTGGGATGAACTTCTTGAGGAAAGTGGCTTTGATAATGAGAAATTCCAGCTCTTCAGTGGAAGAAGGAACTTTACAAACATCCATTGAATTCTCCTCTTCTTGGCAATGCCATTTCCTTCATTTTCAGCCTCTTCTGATGCTTCTTGATGGCAAGTTTCCCCGGCTGCGCACCAAAAACATGAAGCCCCAAGAGGAACACCAAGGAAAAGGGAATTCTCTTGCAAGAAAATCTATCTTGTAACATCAACAAGCTTTTATTTCATTCTTTTGATCATCAAAACAAAGAAAACAGCAATTCTTCACATATCATCATAGTAGATTTCTCCCACGGATTTGATAGAATCAACCATAATCTTCAAAATCTTCATGGAATCCATCAATATAACAAAGAACACAAAAGAATACACCATATTTGAATCGAAATAAATCACATATTATTCATCTTCAATGTCTTCATAGTTCTCTCTCTCAATCTCTCATATACAGTTACAATGTTTTGATAGAATTGGCTATCTTTGGCTCTCTCTCTCTCTCTCTCTCTCTCTCCATCAATAGTACATCATATCCTCACTACAATGCTCTCATAATAACCCTCAATAATCCCTCTTAGATCGTGGATTCACCTCCCAAGAGGTATGTCTGATATGAAGAGTCAGCAGAGCCACTACAGTGTCTTTTCACAGCTCACTACTGTCACTGTCACTTAGTCTTCTCTTCAATCTTCAGCAGCTACTTCTTCCACTTGTTTTAGCTCTTTTGAACTTAGATTCATCCTTTCCAAAGGTTAGAAAACTTTCCCAAAGTCACACATACATTCTACAGAACACTTACAGAAGGTCTACAGAACAGTTACAGTACAGCACCAGAACAGCTACAGTACAGTTACAATACAAAGACAGAGCAAAGACAGAAGCTCTACAGAAGGTCATCAGAACCTCATAACTCATACTCAAACCATTCCAAACTATCAAAAACCTATTCAATAAGCTTTCAAAATATCTCAATATTCATCAATCATCAATCCATGCTTCATATAGAAGATAATCAGAACAAAACAGAAGCTATACAGAAGGTATATATAACCAATCAGAACCTATCAGAACATCACAGAACCTCATATCTCCGCTAAGAATAATCATGAACTCCCAAAACATAATCAATATCATCCAAAACACTCTCAAATACTTCCTTTAACAACCATACATCACTCTAGATCCATCAAAAATCAATCATTCAGACCTCAAAAACAACAAAAATCAGTCAAAAATTCAGTCTTTTTCCACTCTCAACCAAATCCTAGAGTCTCTTCTCCATATTGTTGCATTTTCCTTACTCCACCATGCATATTTCTATAAGACAATGCATTTTCAGCCACTTTCTTCTCTTTTCCACTTACTATCCATTGATTAGTAGCATCCTGCATAGACAATCCTGTACTTACTTCATGCTCATATTCAGCCCGAATACCCAACAAACTAGTTTCCTCTTCAAATTGCAGCAATGCACTAGTGGTATCACCAAGAAACTGATGCTTCCTTTTAATTATGTAAATGATCTCATCATGAAATTCTCACTTGGCAATGCCAAGCACCTCTCCTAAGGTAAATTCCACCCGACTGTTTAAGATCCGTTCTTCAAGAACCTTCTTAAGATCTGTGGCTGACTCAATGTCAGATTGCAGCTTATATCCTAGCTGCTTGACCTTCTTTTTTCTCTCTTGTTTGTTATCATGTTTTTGCTTCTGACTGACCTCTTCCATATCATGCTCGGGAGGTGGCTGATTTGCAGCTTTAGGCTGATCCATACTTCTTTTTGTCATTCTTTTAGATGTCCCTGCAATATCTTCATCTATTTTTCATTTTTTTTCCACAAGTACATCCGTGTTTTGTACCTTTGCTAAATATGCATACACTGAATATGCACTACCGGTTATTCCCAACCAGTTATGCCACGAATGTCTTGCCCTGCATGAGACATTTCACTATCAGTGACGTTTCTCTTTTCAGCTGCATGTAAAGCATGTGTCCATATTTCAGCCTTTGGACCTTCTATCCAACTGTAGACCAAAAGTAGAAGCATGTACCACCGCATAAGCATTTCGGACAGCCAAGTCTTCCAACAACTTCTGCATACCTCCCTTTCCAAAATTCAAAGCAAGAGGCAATCCCGTTTCTTGTGCGTGGATCTTGCCATCTTTCCAAAAGATAAGCTGTCGTGCCAAGGCCTCCTGATAGGCAGCATAATCCTTTCTCTCGTGCTGCAAATTGTCACACCACATACATCTTTTTCCAGGCTTAGGGGTTGCTGCCTGTCACCTTTCCTCTTGTCCTTTTTCATCCAATTTTGCAACCTTCAATTGAAGATCCCGCATCTCTTTGATCAATTCATCTAAGGCATCTTCCCTAACAGAGGGAATAATAGCAGGTACAACCATAGGGTTAGCCACAGAAGCGGGTGGCTAACTGGATACTTCAACTGTCTTACCCGTAACAGTGGGCAAGCTAGAGACATGCAATCTTTCTCTTCTTCCATGTTTCTTCACAAGCGTAGTAACAGCTTTCTTGACATGTCGCCACTCTGTTTTCAAACCTGTCTCTATTAGTCAGATCCTCCAACAAATCATCAAGCTTCTCTTGAAGCTCAAGATCAACTGCCTGTAGAAACAATTCAATTTTCTGACTTGCAAGAGCTTGTTGTTCTGCAAGATCCAACTGCTCAAATCTACTTTCAAATTCTCTTAACAGTTCTATGGCCACAAGACCCTTATTGGGTTGCATAACCCACTCCTGAAAAGTCTTGCGCGTAATCAAACTGGTGTCCTCAATGTAAAATTCTTCCCTGACTATCTTCTTGAAGGCTATCCAGTCAACATCCTACAAGTATAATTTAGTAATCCGTGCTTTCAGTTCATGAACAGTAACACGTACAAAATACTGGCTCCATGCAGATTGAGCCACTCCAAAGAATTCCATCTTCTGAACATAGGTATGTACATATGCAGATACATTCCTACCATTGAATAACTTCACCTCACGCTTAACTGCTTACAAAGCATTCATCACAACACTTTCTGTTTGAGCTGAAGCTTTCATCACCTGTTGTTGTTGTTGTACCTACATAAGCATATTCGTATTTTGCACCAATTGTTGCAAAACATCATTGGAGATTGTATTCGAAGGTTCTCCCATCTTATCTTTCCTTCTTCTATGATGACCTTTCACGTCGGGTTCACCGATGTCAAAGGGGTTTTTGTCGAAAGGTCGAATCCACTGGGGATCAGAAGTAGAAGGAAGTAGAGATAGGAGATGGAAGAGAAGATAGAGAATACCCAAGTGTAAACACGACAAAAACAAATCACAATGAATTGAAACAATATGTATTGAAAGAACCTAGAATCTTTGTTCTACTCAAAAGCAATCTCCAGGCATTAGTTCTCCTGGAGCTCCTTCGTAGACCAAAAACGTGGATAAGAAAAATCAGCTCTTTCTCTGCTGCCCGGAACCCAAATCTGATGGCTCATTTGGCTCCGAAAGGGGGGTAAAACCCTAGGACGCTTGATCACGGATCTCCTAGATCACTCCTTCTTCTTTCAGTTCAATCTGCAGTTTTCAGCCTGTTTACAGCGATCGCGACGCGCGCAATTTTGTCAATCTGTCCTTCTTGTGAAAATTCCCTAATTGGCTGAAAAAGTAACTAGCTTTTTTGCATGCCATCCTAATCTAGAAGCTTTTTCTAACTTTTTCATATTTTTACAATAAATAATATCAAAAATAGACTAAAATTATCCAAAAATCTAGTATTTTCGGATAATTCATGCAACTCGCACTAGTACTAATGGATTAGATCACATTGACTCTCTAGATCAATAGAGAAGTCGGATGATGATGCATTCCATACATTTTCACACTATGTCCTCATAACATCACGACAGTGGTTCCCGCCACCGGGGGGACAACACGATACGAGGGGGATGGGTCAAGATTTTTCCATATCCCCCCTCGTGTTGTGCAGGATCTAGGCCAGTACAACTCGAGGGGAGGGTGCTCTTACAGCTTGTTACGACCATATCACGTTGTGCAGGTGTTTCATAGGGGGAGAGACTCACCACTGTAGATGAGCTTCGAGAGCTATGGAGGTTCAAGAGGCTTGCAACGTGCTATGGAGGTTTGAGAGGCTTGCAATGTGCAAAGTGAAAAATCAATTGACTATTAGTGCTATATATAATGCTTACATGTGCCAACGTCACTTGATGGCTCATCAACAAGAACGTGCACCCACACATGCCAAAATTAAAAGCACATGCCATGTGCCTGCCACCGTGGTCGCTTTGCATGTGAACAAATGAGTGAGGCATTTTTCTTACTTAATGGCTCATACTCACGATAAAGCTCGACATGGAGGTAATATACCTCTCTCTTGTATCTCTTTGATGATGATCTAGACACCGCTGTCTCCCTTTGTGATGTTGATTCCACCCCAGCCATCTCCATTGGTGTTGCTTCTTCCCCAACTATCTCTATTTGTAATGTTGATTCAACTTCATCCATCCTTTTTTGAGATGTTTATGAAGTTGTTTTCAAAAAAATGAGAGAGAATACATGGAAATCTTCCAAACGTAATGTGACCGGCACAATTTAGGGCTTTAGTACGTAGTCTTTTGGCTTGTCTTTTGATAAGAAGAGGCTATGTCATTAATTCTAATAAATTTAGATACGAGCCATCAAGTTTTGAGCATTGGGCACTTAATTCCAAGAATTGATCTCTAAACCCTTAATTAAGGCTAATTGTTCACAACTTAAAGGCTACGAGCTAATTTGTATATTTTGAAAAAAAGAAAAAAATCTAGAAAATTTTAAATTTTTAGCTATTTTTATTGATTTTTGAATTGCCTCTCTCTATGCTGAGGTGGAATTTCTTACAAGGCCCAAACTTGAGTCTAAATCTCCCCTAATAAGACTGCCAGATACAATTTCTTATCTCAATCTCGCTTACTTTCAAACACTATCTTGGATAAGATCCCTACAAGTTGTTTATTCCTACACTCGACTTGACCATTTCTTGTATATTATATGGAGTGGTTTTATTGTGTTTAATCTCTAGAACTTCCGTTAAGCTACTATAACCTTAGTAAAAAAGTGTGTTCCCTGATCTCAGACACAAACTTCTTAGGTGGACCAAAATGGCAAAAAATTTGCTCCATAGTAAAACTAGCCATCTCATTAGCATTATCCTTCATTGTTGCTTGAGCTTCAAACCACTTTAAAAAATTTTCCATAGCTACAATGATATAACACTTCCACGTACTCCTCCATGAAAGGTGTATTGGTCCAACAAAATCGATACCCCATTTTTCGAAGGGTAACGTAACTAAAATAGGACTCAACCAGTCGCTTTACGATTCTCCCTGGCATCATGTCTTTGTTTGACAGGCATCACAATGCTTAACATAATTAAAAACATATTGGAAAATCGATGGCCATCAATATCTAGCACATAGAGATTCCTAGGCATTGAGCTATCCAAGAAAATGTCCCTCACATGTTGAATCATGGCATTCCTCAAGAATAAACGGTACCTCCTCAAGTACTACACACATCGATTATAAATCTCATCCACACCTTTTTGATACAAGACACCCGCTATAATCGAAAAACCTAGTTCTTGCTACTTAATCTTTCTCTTCTCAAACTTTGATAGAACAGCCCCAACCTCTCCTGTAGATAGATAATGTGTTGTAGCTACATACCAAGAAGGGATGGAAGCTGTATCAATTTTGAATAAACCTTCAATGTCACTTCCTTCAGCTAGAATTTCCTTTGGCTCCCTAAAATCCACAAGACATTCTACAATGGCATGTAGCTTTGGTGGCTTACTCCTAATCTCATAATCAAACTCCTGCAAAGTGATTAACCACTTTGCTAAACAGTCAAGTGACTATAACTTGTTAATCAATAGCCTAAGTTATTCTGCCTTCCTAAAAAATCCCATCTTCTTATAGAGAATATAGTGCCTAAATTTTTTTGTCACGAAAACCATTCCAAGATACAATTTCTCCATATAAGTGTAATTAATTTGAGATATCCCCAATTTATGACTAGCAAAGGCAATTGGATGATACCATTTCTCTTCCCAAATTTGGGTTAAACAACAACTAATAGTATTCCTTGTTTTGTTGCAATAAATATATAGAAGACCTCACCTCTTTTGGGTGCTTTCAAGCTGGCACTTTCACTAGTTCCGCCTTTAGATTCTCAAAAGATACCTAACATGATTCACTCCAATTAAATAGATAGTTAAACGATAATAGGCTCGTCAATGGCAACATTCTTTCTGCCAATGCATTGATGAATCTCTGATAATATCCCACTAATGACAAAAAGATGTGTACCTCTTTTGGAGTGCGTAGTGGGCTCATAGCAACTATGACCTTTATCTTTTTAGGATCAAACACAATACCAGTCGAACTGACCACATGGCCCAATAACAACCCATAGGACACCCCAAAGATGCACTTCCGTGGATTAAGATTTGTGCAGAACTATTTGCAATGCTCAAAACATTTTCTTAAAATGATCAACTATCTATCCCTTATGGTGGCTACCCCCAGATCATTGATGAAAACTTTTAATTCCTTTGGGAAGATGTCACCAAAAGTCTTATCAGCGCTTCATTGCTAAGAATTAGGTGCATTTCATAACACAAAGGCCATCACGTGATACGCTGTCACGCCACTACACGGACACAGTGTGAAAAACTCTAAAGTGCATCGTTATCTAACTTTCTTATTGATCTAGAGAGTCAATGTCATCTGAGTCATTAGTGCTAGTGTGTGTGGCATGGATGGTTCAAAAATGCTAGATTTTTAGACAATTTTAGCCTATTTTGATATTTTATATATTATTTATTATAAATATCCTAAAAAGCTAGAAAAACTTCTACATTAGGGTGGCATACAAAAAGAAAGTTTCTTTTTTAGTCAGTTTTGGATTTTTCGTGAAAAAGGAAAAGATGGGGAAAATTGCACGCGTCACGATTGAGTTGACAGGCAATAAACAACACTTTGAACTAGAAGAAGAAGAAGAAGGAGTGAACTCGGAGATTCTTGATCATGTGTCCTGGAGTTTTACCCCTTTCGGAGCCAACGTAGCCATCAAATTTGGGTTTCAAGCAGTAGAGAGGAAACCATTGTTTGATGTATGTTTCTGGTCTACAAGGGAGCTCCAGGAGATCTAATGCTTGGAGATTGTTTTTGAGTAGTGCCAAACAAGGAACTTTTAGTTCTATCAATACATAGTGTTTTGATTCATTATGCTTTGTGTTTTATTATGTTTACCTCTTGTTTATTCTTTTTCTTCTCTTCCATCTCCTATCATCTACTTCCTTCTATCTTTGATCCACGGTGGATATAACCTTTTGACTAAAACCCCTTCGACATTGGTGAACCCAAAGTGAAAGGTCATCAGAAGGAAATACAAGATGGGGGAACCTTTGATCACAATTTCCAGTGATTTTTTGTCACAACTAGTGTAGAATACAAATGTGCTTATGCTAGTGTAGAATAAAAATATGCTTCTACTCAAACAGAAACTGTTGTGATGAATGATCTACAAGCAGTATGAAGTTGTTCAATGGCAGGAATGTATCTGCATATGTACATACCTATGCTCAAAAGATGGAATTCTTTGGGGTGGCTCAACTTGCATGGAGCCAGTATTTTGTTTGGATCACTGTACATGAACTGAAAGCGTGAATTACTGAATAGTACATGCAGGATGCTGACTGGGTAGCTTTTAGGATGACACTCATGGAAGAATTTTACATTGAAGACACCAGTTTGATTACGCACAAGACTTTTCAGGAGTGGGCTGTATAATCCAATTAAAGGTCTCGTGGCTAAAAAATTGTTAAGAGAATTTGAAAGTCAATTTGAGCAGTTAAATCTTGTAGAACAGCAAGCTCTTACAAGTCAGAAAATTGAATTGTTTCTATAAGCAGCAAATCATGAGCTTCAAGAGAAGTTTGATGATTTGCTAGAGGATCAAACTACATAGACAAGTCTTAAAACAGAGTGGAGACATGTCAAGGAAGCTATTACTGCACTTGTGAAAAAGCATAGAAGAAGAGAAAGATTGCATGTCTCTAGCTTGCCCATTGTTACGGGCAAAACAGTTGATGTATCCAGTAAGCCACCCACTTCAGTGGCTAACCCTATGGCTATACCTGATATTGTTTCCAATGTTAGGGAAGATGTATTAGATGAATTGGTCAAATGCATGCGTGATCTTCAATTGAAGGTCACAAAATTGGATGAAAAATGATAGGAGGAAAGGGAAAGGGAAAGGGATGCAGTCCCTAAGCTAGGAAAAAGATGTATGTGGTGTGATAGTTTGCAGCATGAGAGAAAGGATTGTGCTGCCTATTAGGAGACCTTGGCATGACAACTCATCTTTTGGAAAGATGGCAATATCAGTGCACAAGAAACAGGATTTCCTCTTGCTTTGGATTTTGGAAATAGAGGTATGCAAAAGTTGTTGGAAGACTTGGCTATCCAAAATGCTTATGTGGCTATACATGCTTCTACTTTTGGTATACAATTGGATAGAATGTATAGCCATGGTCCAAAGAATGCAATATGGACACATGCTTTGCATATAGCTAAAAATAAAAAAGTTATTAAATGGACAGTATGCACATGGCAGTTTTGGGCAACAAGGCCCCAATGTTCAATTTGGTTCGCATGTACTGCATGGGCAACATGGAAAATTTGGGCAGCAATGCCCTAATAATCATTTTGCCCCACATGTAATGCATGGGTAGCATGCAGCACATGGCATGCATGGGCAACAGGGCCCAAATGAATTATGCGACAAGATTTTCTTTACTAAATTTAATGGGAAATCTTCATCCTCGGCTGAGTTAGAGGAATGGACCTCTAAACTCAAAGTCTACTTTCTCATTTATCCCCGTACTGATGAGGCAAAAATTGTATTTGCCTCCCTTCACTTTGAAGGCTTTGCCCACACATGGTGGAGGTACATTCAAAGGAAAAACCAGTTGTTTCGTGATTGGGAAGATTTCAAGATGCACATGGTTCAAGTTTTTGTCTCCCCGATAGAGAAGGAATGTTGTTGTGCTGCTACGCACATATCGTGTAAAAAATTTGAGAGTGTGGCTTTCTTATTGATTTAGTGATGCCAGGAGGCATATTTCACGATGGATTCCGTGCCATAGTGGATTCCGTGAGGTTTTACGGTGGATTCCGTAAACTTTGATGACCAGGGCTCATACACAAAGTGGATTCTTTGTGCGAGAAGTTGATGGGGACGCCTATCATTTTCGGGCGTTTCATTAATTTAGTGTGTACATGGGTGATTCCGTAGAGGGTGATTCTGCAAAATACATATTAAATTAATAAACGTTTATGAGTTTAGAGTACGCACTCGTAATAAATTAAGGTTAGGATTTATTTCTAACCAATTGATTTATTTATGTAGCTAAAGACTGCTAGGTATTCACTTTTGTCAGTTTAATTGTATTATTTTACTAACGATTGTGAATGCTTCAGTTGATGTGTAGAGATAGCAGCAGTGGCGGAGGAAAGCATTGGAGGATAGCGAGTATTCGATTTATTGATTATATTTTGATGGGTGCATACCTTAGGCATGGCGCTTATATTTTGTCATGCCTATTTGTTGAGGCGTTGGATATTTATTATTATTTTGTATGCGCATGGGCGCACGATTATGTTATTTCTAATTGGACATTGTATTGGGCATGCCAAACTATTTAGGCACCGTCCATTAGCTTTATTCCTATTTTGTGTTAAAGCAAACTCAAAAGCTAAAAGCTTGCTATTTTGTAATTTGGGCTATTATTTGAGCTTGAAGATGATTAATACATAAAATACATGCTTTGTGGAGCGCTCACACAAGGCATGGGGGGAGATTTCACCCAATTGCTCTCTTGTTCATGTCGTTCATGCTTTTTACCTTGTAATTTGTGCAAAAAGTAGAGTTCTATTGTTCTTGGGGACCTTCCGGCATTCACTACGCGAGCATACAGCATCGGATCTGCGCACCAGTGGTATCAGAGCGAAGCTGAGATAAAGAGCTTCCAATTGCTACCCATCTTGTGAGAAGGCGGAGCTCCTGGAATGATCGGGCTCTACGGTCAATCTCGTCGCAAACAGTCGATACAGACAGATTCCTGGCGATCAAGAACCCCTGTTTCCATCATCAGACTGCGAAGGACCGGTCTGCAAAGACGGAGGACCACTCCTACATCCTCACATACAAGTTGTCAAGAACCAGAGATAAGTTTCAATGTCTATAAGCTTAAAAGCTTAAAACTCAAACACTATAAAGCTTAGTATTAAGCTTTAATAAGCTTAATAACCAAAATTCCATCTCGGGCGGCATCAGTATGTACTCGTCAACTTCAAACGTAACGACACCATGCCGCGATACCTCAAAATCAAATTGGGCTTCTTAAGCCTTAAGCTACACTACTAAGCTAAGTCAACTAGGCCACAGGTCACACCAGAGCAATCAGATTTTGCAAGTTCTTTCAAGTCAAGTTCTGCAAGTTCCATAAAGCAACTAAGTTGTGCAAGTCTACAAACTCTGCAAGTCACATTAGTCTGGTACTATGCAAGTTAGACAAGTCAACTGGAGTCAAAACTGACTTCTGTTCAAAACTCCTAGAAGGATTGTTCCTGCGCAGAAACTCCAAACTGCAAAGTTGTTCATTGGAAGGTACTCTACGCATACGCAGGTTTGCTGAAGCATTTTCAGCATACGAAGAAGGAAAAAAATGCAAATTTTTTGAAGATTGTGAAAGCCACACCCAAAAATATATAAGCCTTGTATTCCCGAACTTGAGCTACGCTTATCCCGCTAACTTGATTTTGAGAGTGAGAGGTCTTTTGAGTTTTGCAGGATGACGAAATCACATATGGATGATTTAATGGCTGAAGGCGGCCTACCTGAACCTATGATGGAGCAAAAGCTGGACTTAAACATGATGCAATTGGATGAAGAACGACGAGCTAAGCAAGCATTGCAAGTTCAATTGGCTAATTTACAAAGATCGTCTACCGACAAAGAGGAACCTTAATCTGAAGATCTTATCCGACGTACCATCGACGTGACTCTCGAAGCTCAAACTATCCACAAGGAATCAAAGATAAGTAAAAGAAATTTCAAATTCCGTACTTTCAATGGCACTCGAGAGGGAAAAACTATTCTTGCATTCATTAGTCAGTTTGATGGCTACTTTCATGAGAAAACCTATGCAGAAAAAGATAAAATCAAGTGTGTCACTAATCATTTAGTGGATAGAGCATCCCTTTGGTGGACAGTGGTACGCAAGACTATAGATTGTCCCATTACCTGGGAGAATTTCAAGAAGAAGTTTATGCAGAATTTTCTTCATCCTCAATTTCATGAGAAAGCTATAAAGCAATGGGATTTTCTTTAGCAACAGGATCGTGAGCCTATTCCTCAGTATACAAAGCGTTTTTGGAATGCATTACTCTAGTTACGCATGCTTGAAGACGTACCTGAAGCGACACACAAGCGCAAGTATATGTCTGGACTCCTTGGGCATTATTACGCTGAAGTTAACATGTTCAAGCCTGCTACTCTTGAAGACGCAATTTCATTAGCTCACGACACTGAAGACAAGTTGCGAGGTAGAGACAAACGTCCACAGCAATTCCAAGCCAATGGTAACTATGGATCTAAGCAATTCAACTCAAACTTTAGAAGATTTAATCAAGGTCGTTTCACTTCATCATCTTTCCGTAAAAATTGGGCAAAACCACCTGCTTTACCATCCAATACCAATCAAAATCCCAAGCCTATTCCATAGCCAAATCCTAATGTCCTTAGACTTCCTGCCATTGCAAACAATGTAACCAAAGCCAAGCCAATAGTATGTTATAAATGCCACTAGCCTGGACATCTAACAGCAAATTGCCATTAGAAGAAGCCACCTGCCCATATCAACTACCTTGGAGCAATGGAAGATGACGAACATGAAGATATGCCTAATTTCACGGAAGATGAGGACGACATTACTACTCCTTCGGATACTTCACCAGGTATGCCAACTCCGCATTCTTTATTGACTATGAAATGTTTGGTGCATGGAAAGGAAAAGATTATTTTGCATGATGATGGTAGTACTCATGATTTTATTTCAGCTAAGCTAGTAAAGGAATTGAAGTTACAAACTGTACCTACGCATTATCGCATTAAAGTAGCATTCTTAGGCACTAGGTATAATGGTACACAGGAAGTGCATGACTTAGAGATTCAAATTGGTCAATACACTGAAGAAGAAATTTTCTAGTTGTCCCATTACAGTCGAGTGACATTATTTTAGGTATGCCTTGGCGTCATCAGCATAACCCAGATATAGATTATTCCACGCATTCAATTAATATTAAATTTCAAGGAAAACATATTACATTGTATGGTATGCATGCATCTAATACTTTTCCACTGCTTTCGCATACTCAAGCTAAATGTGCATTACGCAAAAGTAGTAAATCTTATCTCATTTGGGTAAATGAACTGCAAGTAAAAGAAAATCATATGCACCCTAGGCATAAAGAATTTCTTGCACATTTTAAAGACTGTTTTGCCGAAGATCTACCACCTGGTTTACCTCCTTCACGTCCAGAAGACCATAAGATAGATTTGATTCCTGGTACACAACCACCTTGCAAAGCACCATATAGGCATAACCAGATAGAGCAAAAAGAAATTCAAAGTCAAGTTGAGGAATTACTAAATAGAGGATTGATTAGAACTAGTAGTTCTCCATTTGGTGCACCTGTTCTATTAGTCAAGAAGAATAATAATACCTATCGTATGTGCATTAACTATCGAGCTTTAAATAAGATCACTGTAAAGAATAGGTATCCAATTCCTAGAGTTGATGATCTTATGGATAAACTGCAAGGATCTACTATATTTAGTAAAATAGACCTTAAATCTGGTTATCATCAGGTGAGACTAGATAAGTCTGACATATTCAAGACTGCATTTAGGACACAGTTTGGTCATTATGAATTTTTAGTGATGCCTTTCGGATTGACTAATGCACCTGCTACATTTAGTAGAATGATGAACCATATATTTTTGAAATATCAGTATTGTGTAATTATCTTCTTTGATGATATTTTGGTGTTTAGTCAAAATGAGAAGGAACACTATGAGCATTTGTCATTGGTTTTCCAGTTACTAAAAGATAATCAACTGTATGCAAATCCGAAAAATAGTGAATTCTTTAAAACAGAAATTGAGTATTTAGGTCATATTGTATCATCTGATGGAATTAAAGTTGACCCTAAGAAAATAGATGCAATATTGAATTGGCTTGTACCTAAAAATGTGCATGAGTTACGATCATTCCTTGGTCTTGCTAGTTTCTATAGGAAGTTTGTGCATAATTTTCATTACTTGCTTTACCATTAACAAAACTTCTGAAGAAAGGTATTGTCTATCATTGGTCCGAAAATCAACAGAAAACCTTTGACTTATTGAAACATGCATTAACCCATGCCCCTGTCCTACAGTTGCCTGATTTTAATAGACCATTATTTTTAGTAGTGACTGATGCTAGTGGATCAGGAATAGGAGCTGTATTTATGCAAGACAATCATCCTATAGCCTATTCTAGTTGTAAGCTGAAACCCTCTAAATTGAAATATTCCACATATGACAAAGAACTATTAGCTGTTGTACAAGCATTAAGACAGTGGAAACACTACTTAATGGGCTCTGAATTTATGATTAAGACCGATCAGCAAAGTATTAGACATTTACTTAGCCAACCCCAAATATCTGACCGACATATCAAATGGGCATCCTTTATTCAGAGTTTTCATCCTATCATTCAATATCAACCCGGAAAAGAAAATGTAGTGGCCGATGCATTAAGTAGAAGACCTGCCATTCATAATATTTCGGTTATATCTTTTGATTCTTTGATTGCTATGAAAGATACTTATCATCAGGATATTACTTTTCATGCTGATTGGAATAAATTAGTTCAAAATAACTTGATTCCTATTGATTCATTATCATATAATGATGGATTTATGTTTTATGAAAAGAGATTGTGTGTTACAGTTCCATTCTGATCTTTTGTTTTGAATGAGATTCATTGTCCTCCATATCAAGGTCATAGAGGTATCATATCTACTTTACGTACATTAACTGAAGATTTTTATTGGCCGTATATGGACACTAATGTATCTAACTTTGTTTCTGAATGTTTGATTTGTCAAAGAGTTAAGAGACATCATGGTAAACAGTATGGATTACTTATGCCTTTGTCTATTCCATCTAGACCATGGGAACAAATTTCTATGGATTTTATTACTGGTTTACCTAATACTAAATCTAACCATGATATGATTTGGACAGTAGTAGATAGGTTTAGTAAACAAGCATATTTCATTCCATGTAAGAAAACTTTAGCATCATCATAGGCAGCACAATTGTTTTTTAAAACTGTTTTCACTAACCATGGACTACCAAAAGTTATTATTTCTGATCATGATTCTAGATTTTGTAACAACTTTTGGATTACTCTGTTTGCTAACCTAGGCACAAAGATTGATTTTTCATCTGCATTTCATCTTGAAACTAATGGACAAACAGAAGCTACTAACAGTACTATACTAGATCTTTTACATGCTTATACTATTTCTAAACCTCAGACATGGGATACACATTTACATTTATTATAGTTTGCATATAACAATACACCACACACATCTACAAAGAAAGCACCGTTTGAAGTGATTTATGGTTATAGATTATCTACACCTGTTGCATCTTTGTCAAATAGAATTCAGAGTGCTGATGATATTGCTAGTATGCATAATACTATTTTTGATGAGGTTAAAGACATGATTGCCAAAGCCCAGCAATCATATACCAAACAAGCCAATAAGAAAAGACAAGTAATGAATTTTAAAGTCCATGACTATGTTTGGTTGAGAATAGAAAAACGTAGACTACAAAGTGTAGATAGACACCCAATTGTGAAATTAGCCCCTAGATTCTATGGACCATTTAAGATCATTCATAAAATTAATGACAATGCATTCAAGTTAGAATTACCACCTCACTGGAAAATTCACAACACATTTCACATTAGTTTATTAAGACCCTTTAGAGGCCAATTACCTGTACACCCTGTTTATGAAAACCCACCTTTGTTAGAGGAAGAGACTGAAATACTTGAACCTGAAGCTATCATAGATACTGACTTTCTGACCACTAGAACTAGCCAAAGATATTCTAGATATCTAGTTAAATTTAAGAACCATCCTGTAAAAGAAGCACAATGGATGCACGCTAGAGACTTAAATGCTTTCCCCACTCTGTTAGCTCCACATTGAGCTAATAGTAATTGAGGTCAATTGCTATCCCACCTCGGGGGTATGATGCCAGGAGGCATATTTCACGGTGGATTCCGTGCCACGGTGGATTCCGTGAGGTTTTACGGTGGATTCCGTAAACTTTGATGACCGGGGCTCATACACAAAGTGGATTCTTTGTGCAAGAAGTTGATGGGGACGCCTGTCCTTTTCGGGCGTTTCATTAATTTAGTGTGTACATGGATAATTCCATAGCGGGTGATTCCGCAAAATGCATATTAAATTAATAAACGTTTATGAGTTTAGAGTGCGCACTCGTAATAAATTAAGGTTAGGATTTATTTCTAACCAGTTGATTTATTTATGTATCTGAAAACTGCTAGGTATTCACTTTTGTCAGTTTAATTGTATTATTTTACTAACGATTGTGAATGCTTCAGTTGATGTGTAGAGATAGCAACAATGGCGGAGGAAAGCATTGGAGGATAGCGAGTATTCGATTTATTGATTATATTTTGATGGGCACATACCTTAGGCATGGTGCCTATATTTTATCACGCCTATTTATTGAGGCATTGGATATTTATTATTATTTTGTATGCGCATGGGCGCACGATTATGTTATTTCTAATTGGACATTGTATTGGGCATGCCAGACTATTTGGGCACCGTCCATTAGCTTTATTCCTATTTTGTGTTAAAGCAAACTCAAAAGCTAAAAGCTTGCTATTTTGTAATTTGGGCTATTATTTGAGCTTGAAGATGATTAATACATAAAATACATGCTTTGTGGAGCGCTCACACAAGGCATGGGGGGAGATTGCACCCAATTGGTCTCTTGTTCATATCGTTCATGCTTTTTACCTTGTAATTTGTGCAAAAAGTAGAGTTCTATTGTTCTTGGGGACCTTCCGGCATTCACTATGCAAGCATACAGCATCTGATCTGCGCACCATTTAGAGAGCCAATGCCATTTTAGACATTAGTGTTAGTGTCCGTGGTTCAAAAATATTAGATTTTTGGACAAGTTTTAGCCAATTTTTGATATTTTAGATATTATCTCTTGTAAAAATCCATAAAAATGTAGACAATTTCTGGATTAGGATAACACGTAAAAGAAAGCATGTAGCTTTTAGCTAATTTGAGAGGATTTTATGTAAAAAGAGAGATTGGAGAAATCACGTGACGTGCGATCGTTGTTTTCAGGTAGTGAACAGTACTCCAAAGTGGGAGATGAAAGAGTGATCTGGCTGAATTCTAGTGAAGCACCCTAATAGTTTACCCGCCTTTTGGAGCCAATGGAGGCACCAGATTGACGATCTGAGTAGCATAGAGGAATATATTATTTTATGCATATTTTTGTTTATTAGAGTCTTATCATCTCATAATGCAAAAATAAACTGACAGGCTTCATCTCTGTTAGTATTCTTCTACATTTTCTATTTCTTTTTGTGAGTATTCTTCTACGTCTTCTATTTCTTCGAACCCCTTCTCTTCTATCTACTCCTCTCCCTCAATCTCCCTTCACCCTACTGTCTCTTACCCCTGTGGTGGACTTTGGACACCAACATCGTGTTAGGGAAATTTATGCTATCATCAGAGGTGAATTTCAAAAGATATGTGGGCTGATATATTTAGCCATATTTAGATAATTAGCTACAGCATTGTTCTTTTAATTCATTTCGTACTCTACAATGTCAAAATATGCAAGTATTATGTGCCCCTATGGCAGGGCAATGTTTGTAGATCATTCATAGATGCTTTGAGTTGAATTAAGAGGAGCTTTTTCTCTTATTTCTTGGCTATGGCAACTTATCCTTATTAGGAACTCAATTTGAAGCTAACTTGAAGCAAGTCTCTTTGCCCTACAAGCCTTGTAATTGACTCATAAGATTTTATCCCTAACAGTCTACATTGAATGTAATCATGCAAAGTTGATTCATGCTATGGTATCATGTATGAATTATGGGATGCAAAGTTGTTTATGATACATGACAACATATTGTACTTGATTTTATAATTTGTGATTGCTCTTACAATCAATAAAACAAGCTTGATTTGAGTTAGAACTTATGAGATAATACTCTTGTGATCTTTGCTAAGAACATGTAGTTGAAAGCTCTATTAACATCTTCAAGAACTTGGCTTAAAACCTTCAATCCTTCTCTTATCTCTACCATCTTTGGAGTCTAAGCTCTTGAACTCCCATACATTCTTCTCTCTCAAACCCCTGTGATTGACTGTGAAGTACCTCTTGAACCTTCAAACATTCACTGTAATCTACTTATCTCTTGAAGACACATCTTCATCTATCTTGTCCAGTTTTCTTGCCAAGCCCTTGTGGTGACCTTCAACCCTACATGCTTCAACAACGTTTGACAAGGAAATGGTATCATTTTGACTAGCATAATCTAACCGTACGGGAGTATACTAACCAGTTTATGAACCTATCCATGCATGTGAAAGCTGTCAGTGATGAGGCCAAACAACATAAATACATTTATGGGCTGGATTCGAATCTCTCAAACTGATGTAATGGCTCAAAAGCTAGTCACCTTGTGTGACACCATAGAGTTGGTTGAATGGTATGGCAAGAAATACCGCTACAATGAGGGCATGCAACCCATTTTGGGATAGCAAAGATACCCCGCTGGGCAACCCCCATATGCTAGAAATTATCGCAGCAACAGTGCATTGAATGGCAGCCTCAAGATACCAACTTATCCCACTTTTAATGTTGAGAGAAAACGTGGCAGTTTTGGGACAATACCTCTGCCCAAAGGTTACACAAAGTATACTGAAAGTAAGACTCGGATTGCCTTAGGTTTGAATGGCCCAAGATTCATTCCCCGAATGTTGTCAAGGACCCAAAGGCTAAGGGTTTATGCTTCAAGTGTGGGGATAAATACACGCCTGATCATGCATCCCAATGCCCATTTAAGAATGCGATTGTTAGGTTTAAAAACATGTATGACACACCACCGATGATGACACATGCCCTCATCCACTCCTCTTTTCTATAATAGCTCATCATTAATGAGGTTTATTGGTGATGTCATCATGCACTCTAGGATCTCTCTCTCTAGGATCTCTTACACATTAATGAGGTTTGAGGTCTCGAAAATGCCATGTAAGAGATCCTAGAGAGAGAAAACAATTAAGAAATAAAATCATTTTATAGAATTTTTAAAAGGTTTATATTTTGGTAAGTTAAAATATCAAAATTCGTTAATAAGTCATTGTCGTGATATTCTCGTGGTCACATCAAACCTAGAAATCTAGGTCGCCATAAAGTTGGCAAAGATTGTCATAATGAAGATCTTACCTCTCCTCATTAAAGTGAAAACTAATATTCAATTTGAATTTTGATGGATACTCGATTGCCTCCCTCCATCGTTTCTCTCTTCTTTTTTTCTCCTCCTTAGTAGTCTCTTCTTTGTTTTCGTTCTTGCTTATAATCATATCCTTAGCTATGGATCAATCACCCAATGATCTCTGTAACTCAGCTATGGATCAATCATCCAATGATCTCTGTAGCTCTCATAAAAGACCTCTCTATCATCTTCAGGATAGTGAGTATGAACCAATAAGAAAGAGAACAAAATCTATCATGGTTACAGAGTCTATGAAACATATAGTGAGGTTTGAAGGAAAGAAGAATATTGATCTTTGGTTAGATGGAAAGCTATATCCCAAAGATCCTAGCAGAAATAGCACTCCTCCTTTCTATAATAGCTCATCATTAATGAGGTTTATTGGTGATGTCTACAATGGATTTTTAGGTTATACACTTAACCTTGTTGCAGAAAAGGATATCCTTGGACTAGAGAATCATATTTTGATGAAACACAATATAGAGTTGTTGCAGAAGCTAGAGGTTTGTCAACAAAAAATTCATTCATTTGAAAAGCGTATCAAAGCTTATCAACGAAAGCAAACTTTATTAGGCCTTCGAAATCGACAAAGAGCTCTTAAAAATATTGAGAATCTCAAACGAGGAGGAGGAGGCTGTGGTAAAAGAATCCAAGCAGCAAGGTATATTTTTTTTCACTTTGAAAATCTTAAATATGGCTTTATTTAAATTACTTGTATTGATTTGTGATGTTAATTTTGCTTAGATCTTTTCTACAACCAAATGCAAGTGAAAGAGATCCTTTAAAAGCAGCTCAGTTTTATTATCATCTTCTTCCTTCAATAGTTTCAAATGATATTTTGGAGAAGAAGAAATTTAAAAAGGCAAAGAAACAATGCTTGGATCAGTCATTTGTAAAGGATCATTCTTTGGATTCTAAGTTAATACAAAAGACACTGGATAGTATTGGTGTCAATCGAGATGCTTATATGCAACTTTTACAATCAAATATGAAGCAAGGACAGGTACGCAATTGCATACTTCCGAAGCCATTTGTGGTTAGGACATCAGACAGAGAGTTAATAACAAAGTGATGGGGATTCTAGGTGAGCCTTTTCATATCAAGGCTACCTTCAAGGGAAAGAAAAGGGAGGTTACATTCAATGAATTTAACAATATTTTCCTTGACTTGCCCACCCTACAATGCTTAATGATCAAATTTTATGACTTATCAGTAGCAGAGGCACAGGGAGTGGTTAGATTTGTGATTAAACTTGATGAAAGTGATATTTTGAAATGTAAAAAATTGGAGAGAATCTCTATCACCTTGATGAATAGAGAACTTTCGTAAGGTCATTGCAATCACTCAACATCATTTAGTGTTCAATCTGAATATAACATCTGGTGGCTAGGAGCATTTGAGGTAGATACTGAGAATTTTGATATATCATATTGGGTTTTTCATCAAACATCAATACCTAATGTTATTCAAAGGCAACAAGCAGGAGAAGAGCTATTTGTTGAAGGATTTGGGAACTACAGGATTGAGTGGCACATAGCTGGTGACCTAAAGACACTCAAATGTATGTATAATGTATCAAAGGGAGCCAACTCGAGATCTCCTTGCTTATACTATATGTCACCAGCTGCAAAGTTAAACTCAACAATTGGAATAGAGCTCCCTCTAGGCACAATAAGGATCCACAGTTTAAACCAGTCTTGGACATTCCTTTAGTGAATGCCCATATTAGTACACTTCATGCACTTTGAAGGATAATTGAAAAGCTTGTTCATCTCTATATAGGATTTGCATGGAAGATGAAGCAATTATCAACTGAACATATGCTATAACAAAGGTTGAAAATTTTCTCTCTGCAATTGGTTTGCATGGTGGCAATGTTGTTATTGAACCAGATCTTCAAAAGTCTAAGGATGGTAATTGTGTCCCAAAAAAAACATCTATTGGTGGAGTGAAGGCTAGAAGGTTTCTAGGCTTTCATGGGAGACTTGGCAAGATAAACTCGAGAAATGGTGGCTCAACTATTAAATTTAATCAGTGGAAATCCCTACATAATGCAGTTAAGGATCACACTGATAATGGACAAGCTCGGAATAGAAAAGCTAAAGTTTGGGAAACACTAGACAAAATGTTTTTTTATTGTGATAAGATTGAATGGAATGATGATGATCTCAAAGACTTTAAAAACCAATTGAACCTTTTCAAAAAGGCGATGACAGAAGCTTGGGGTGATCAACACTTTACTCACTATATGGTAAGAAGTTTGTATATGTCTATTTCTTCATTGTCGAACTCATATAATGTTTTTTAATAACTTGCTTTATTTGTTGACTATGCAGCATATTTTATACAACCATGCTCCATACTTTTTTAAACAATATGGATCTCTATCTATCTGGTCAACCCAAGGTATGGAAAAATCACACTATCAAGCAAGAACAAAATATTTCAGACACACAAGACATGGAGGTGGAAGACACAAAGCCAACAGTTTATTAGAGGTTTTTCAATGGTTCTATCAACAAATCTGGTATAAATTCAAGCTTAAAGATACAACCACATCAAGCAATACATCATCTTTAGCAAGGACTATACAAATTGTTACCCAAAGAAGAAAAGATAGATATTTAAATTCTTGCGCAAAGCAAAGATTTACAGAATGGTTACAAACCAAACAAAGAGTTGGGAAAAGATGGGTTTCAAGAAACCCTTGATCTTTGGCATCTTCTAGTCTGATTGTGTTGCAGAAGAGTCCTTAGTTTCAAGCACCTCGACAGAGCCTCCAAAGGAGTCCTTAGTTTCAGGCACCTCAACAGGGCCTTCAAAGGAGTCCTTGGTTTCAGTAGCTCGACAAGGCCTCTAGAGGAATCTTTTGTTTCATCCCACTCAATAAGACCTCTGTATTTCAAAAACTCCTATTTTTGATAGCCTGGAAGGAGCTTCAAATTCTTACTATCTCCTACATAAGAGAGCAAATAGGAGCTAAGAACTCCAAAATATCCAGCTCTAGATCCACTGTATCCATGCATGAAGCCAAAAACTCTTATGGCTTATTCCTTCTCCACTAAAATGATCTTGTCCAAACCTCTGCTAAAAACTTGAGATCCAATTACCTTTGAGATAGCTCTCAAGCCATCATTGGTAGACTTGGAGAGCTTGACAATCTACTATGATATATTACAATTGTTTGATTGTTTAAGTTTGCAATATAATGGCCAAGGCTTTGATTTTTCCCAAGCTTCATTGACCTAGAGCCCTTGGCCCTTCCAAGAAAGTTGTCCAGATCTTCAATCTCAATCTATACAACAAACCACAATAGTACAATATATAAGATATTTATTTATAATGCATAATAAAGTCTAACATAAACTCAATGGGTAACTTTGAATTGTATTTCATATCTTAGGGTGTTCCTCTTCTTCGAGAAGACTATCATCATAAAGATTTATTGAACTCTTGGGTTTCTCATCTGATGGAGACTTCAATCTCTCTTCATACCCTATATCATCAATACGAAGTCTCTTCTGGACCTACAAAAACTCTTCTTCTGTAGGTAGCCCCTCCTTTTCATATTCTATGATCTCATTAATACATGTATGTAAGGCTATAGAGCTGTCTTGGAAATTCTCTCCCTGAACATCAAGACTTGCTAGTGGTTCTTGTTCATAATCTATAAAATTCATGTCATTTTGGCCCCAACCTGTAAGGATTGCTAAGTAATAATCTTCTCTAAGATCAAAAATATGTTGAATATCATTTAGCAGCACATATCTCTTCTTGTTGATAAGATAAGTGGGAAATGTTGGAACATATGCAAGAGGACCTTCTTCATCAACCTGTGCACTTGGCTCGATCTCCTTTTCTTCCACCATTGTGATATTGTCACTCTTAAACAAACCTACATCAAAACCTTGGACAAGTTGATTCTCAATATCTTCTTGGAACATCTCCTCCTTCTCTTCGACCTCCTTATCCATACTTGCAATATCCTCTAGCTTTCTCTGTTGGGCTACATTTGGAGAAGAATTTTCCATGTACTCAAGATACACAATAAATCCAACATCCTTGTGGATCAGAAGGCATTGGTGTTGATACATGTGGAAAGGGCAACATGTTTCTCTCTTCCTGAATTCCTCATCAATGAGGTTGAACCTGCCTAGCAAAGTTGATCTGGATATACTAGTGGCTCCCATGACATCACTATAATGAACAAATCCATTGACTTCTAAACCTTGCACATGTCTATCATAAAAATATATGTACTCCTTAAGTTTATCTTCAAGATCCTCCAATAACTCTTTCAAATCAAAAGGAACATTGAAAATTTCTCTGATATAGCTAAACTTGGAAGAATTTTCAGTTGTGTGTAAGAAATCAAAGAGCCTATCATCAGAAGTCTCCATTAGCTCCTCCTCATCCATTCCTTCCAAAGGTAGCTTTCTCTTTGTCATCTTGACCAACAAAATATTTATCCCTGCAAACAAAGCAGAATGGCAACAATGTCCAATCAAACGCGATAGAACCATGGAAAGAGGCCTCAAAATCGTGTTTCACAATACAAAAGATAAAAAAATGAGAAAAATTTTTATGTGATCGGTGAAACGCGAAAACAGGTGTCCAGAGGCCAAAGTCGGTGAAGAACTCGCGTTTCACCAGGCACTACTTGAAAACAAGAGTTATTTCAACATTTGACCGGTGAAACGCAACAGTTAGCAAGATATCACTAACCTTTGCATTTCATTGATCAATAGATACAGAACAATAAGAGAAACATGAACTATGAATTAATTCTATTAAAACATAGAAATTTGTGATAAAATCCTTTCTGGAAGTGTCATGCTCCTTTTGAAAAACACAAAACACATGACATCTGTGATAAAATCCTTTCTGGAAGTGCCATGCTCCTTTTAAAAGACACAAAACACATGACATCTGTGATTTTTCAAGTGTTGTTAAAAATTATTTCTATACTAATCAATGAAATTTTGTTCAGATACTTGTAATAACAAAATGTTGTTACCTATCAGAAATTGTTGAAGTGCTCTTCAAACATGAAGCAAGGACCTTAAAGACAAATTGAAGCAAAATTTCGAGAGAAAGAAAGACAATATCGGAGAAGATGATTTCGAAAAGCTTTTATATTGATTGTCAAATGTGTGTTGATAGTTCCAACAAAAAAGTTAACGTAATGATGGCAAAATAAAGGCAACCGCAAATTTCAAGGAAATTTCCAATATTTTCGTACGCATGAAATATCTCAGAATACATACGCACATGTTCCACTTAACACACCGCATTAAATATCTCAGAATTCATGCGCACTTCCTTTTTTCGAGAATAACAGTATCTCAGAATACGTTGCACGTGTTCCACTTAACACACCGCCAATTAATGCATGTACCATCAATTTTTAGAAAAGTCCCCCAATAAAGGGAAACAACGGCCAAATTTGTTTCACATTTTCGTGGTCATGCAGCAAGGTCTTCGAACTGTGGTTGTGAAGAACGTATTCGTGTTTCACCGGGGTTATTCACAAAATTGGTTTTTAACGGACTTTTTCCAGCAAAGTGCGAGACAAGGTATGGTTTTCTGCACTTTTCCTTTGACTAGCGTTTGAAAAGTTCATGTCTATGATATAATCTGGTGGTACTATAAATAATTATCTTTCCCTAATGTTTTATAACATTGCTTCTATGGCTTTAATGGTGTAGAGATTGTAGGTAATTGTTATGGTATTCCTTAGGTTAATGTTTTGTTTTTCGTAGTTTTGTTGATTGTTTTGCTATTTATGTGTTGTCTGGTGAAACACAAAAATAACATGCTGCAAGGAGGTCTCTCTTCTGAAACTCGTGTTTCACTGGACAAGAAGTAATATGTCTTTTTTTGGCAAATGGCTAGGACTAAAGCAACAACAAGGAAGGAGAAGATTGATCCTAGGGGTTTAGCATCAAAGATTCATCAATCTTCAAAGCCTCAAAAGCTCTCTAGAAAGTCAAAGCCAAAAAGAAAGTTTTCCCAAAATGTCAGGTGCCCAAGGGAGATTAGGAAGGCAATAAAGGCTCTTAACAATGCAATTCCAAAGCTCTCTTTTCAAAGGCTTGTTAGGGAGATTTGTGACAAATATAGTTTGGATAGTTTCAGATGGACAAAAACAGCCCTTAATTGTATACAAGAAGCCACAAAGTATTTTTTAGTTGAGTTTTTTCAAGATTCTTATATTTGTGCTGCTCATGCTCATAGGCTCACACTCATGGACAAGGACATGGTAATTCTTAGGAGGCTAAGATATAGATTTTCAAAGGTCCTTGAGCCAGTTCCCCTCACTGATGAGAAGACATTTAATATCCTTAATGTGCCCCTAGCTAGGAGAAAGAAAGATGATTCTAGTCCCAAGGTTGAGGATGTCACCCATGAGAGGGATACAAGGCAACATGAAAAAGAGAAGAAAGCTAAAGAGAATAGGCAGATAAATGGAGAGAGTATAGGAGGCAAAGGGCTGAAGAAAGGGAAGCAAAGCAACTAGAGCCCTTTGAAAATGAGCTGGCCACCCTTCTTGAAGCAGCTAATCCAAAAGGATTCAATGTGTTTTGTTTCTTACCTGGTGACTTAGACAAAAGAGCTGAGATTATCTCCTTTAATGCTGCATGTGTTCAGATTCTTAAGGATAAAAGAAGATAAATAAATGACAGTATTATTCTTGCTAGTCTAAGGTATATCCACCCATAATTACTTCTACTTTTTGATATTTTTTTAACAATAAGATTTTTCTTGTTTATACTCACTATTTCTATGCCTTTTCTAGGTGTATAATGCATGAGTTTCCTTTGAATATGCAACAAAAAATTGAGGTTCTTGATCCATCTATAGGGCCTAAAGATATCCTGCATTAACCTGTTGAAGGTAGCATGAGCATTTGTCAGTCCGAATGACATGACTAGGAATTCAAAGTGTCCATATCTTGTACTGAATACAGTCTTCAAGATATCTTCTTCCTTGATCCTTATCTGATAATATCCAGACCTAAGATCTATTTTAGAGAATATCTTCGCACCTTGAAGACGGTCAAGAAGTTCATCTATTCTTGGAATGGGGTATTAGTTTTTAATTGTCGATTGATTCAACCCTCTGTAGTCAATGCATAGCCGAAGCATTCCATCTTTCTTCTTCTGGAACAGCACTGGAGCTCCCCATGGCGAACTGCTAGGATGGATGTAGTCTTGGTCTAACAGTTGCTTTTTGAGTTGCTCCTTCAGCTCAATCGCTTCCGGGATGGACATCCTATATGGTCTCTTTGCGATTGGTCCAGCTCCTAGAGCCAGCTTGATTTCGTGATCGACTTTCCTTTGAGGAGGAAGTTCTGTCAACTCTTCAGGCAATACGTCTACGTATTCCTTTAACCATGAAGGTTCTTTCCTAGATTCCTGATTCTGATCTAGCTTATTTAGTTTAATCAAATAGATAGGTAGGCCCTTCCTAACTCCTTTTATTATCCGTGTTGCTTTTGCCATCTGAATTTTTGGCTTGCCAGCCTCTCCTTTTGTGAGTAGTTCCCCTTCAGAATTTCGAAAGGAGGCTTGGCCCTTCCCACAGTGAATGTGGGCATCATTAGGTATTAGCCAATCCATACTAAGCAAACATTCGTGGACACCTAGGTTCATTACCCTGAATCTGACCGAAGTCAACTTTCCACCCAGTAGGAATTTCACCTTAGCAGTTTGCCTGGTACAAGAGACCTCACGACCATTTGCTAATTCCACAAGTAAGGTAGGTGCATCTTTTATGGCTATTCCTAATATTTTTGCACAGACTGGTGAAATGAAGGAATGTGTACTGCCACAATCAATCAAGTTTTTGAAGCTTTTACCTTGATAATCCGATGGAGTTTGAATCACCGAGAATTGGTGATTTGGGCCTTTCTTGTGAAGAGCGGCATGAACCGTTGCCCTCTCAATGTCTGCTTCCATGGATGGATCTTCTTCATCACCCAGCTCCTTGTTGGCAACACTGGAGGTTCTCCCTCTGGCCCTGACGATGGCTCCTTGGCCATGGGCAGCTCCTTGGAATGGTCCTTGACGTTGTCCTCTGCTAAGCTTGGGACACTGCCTTTTGAAGTGTCCAGTCTCGTTGCAATGGAAGCAACGGAGATTGCGGTCATTACCTTGTGTAGGAACGAAGTTGTTGGCAGTGTTCGCCCTAGCTTTCTTTCTTTGTCCCTGGTTTTGGCCCTGCGCTCTCTTGGCCTGAGACCTAAGCATTCCCTTGTTTTGATCCCTGTAAGACCAAGTCTTGTTATTCCTTGGCTTGGTCTGCACCTCCTCTATTATTGGCGCAGCTCAAATGAGTGCGTCTTGTAGGTTTGTTGGGTGCATTGATTCCAAGCGGGTGTTTATGGGTGGATTTAACCCAGCACAAAACTTTAACACTTGTTGTGTCATATGTATTTTGTGCCACGTACTTTAAGAGAGAGATGAACTTTGAATAATATGCATCCAGGGATAGTCCAAGCTGCCTTAATTCATAGAATTCATTCATCTTCTGTGTGCGGTAGGCAGGTGGCAGATATCTCCCTCGCACAGATTTTTTAACCTTCTCCCAGGTAACTAACCCCTCCGAGATCCCTTGGTCTCTGCACCATTGTTTCCACCAAAGTCTTGCTTTGCCGGTAAGCTTCAGTTTGATGAGCATAGCTTGGTTAGTGGGTGTAGTTCCTGCTGCCTCGAAATAATCCTCCATGGATTCGATCTAGACCTCGGCGTTAGTTTGGACAGTCCTTCCCTTACCATCCAATTCAGGTGGCTTGATTTGTTTGAGAAGGAACTTCTTCTCTTGAATTACAGCCGTACTTAGTGCAGGGGTCAGATTAGGAATCTGCACTTGAGGTTGCACCTAGGCAATAAGATTATTTATGTTAAAAACTTGCTAAACGCTTCTCACATTACATTAATATGCCCAGTTCAGCTTTTAGCCAAGTGACCTAATCACTTAACTCCTTTACCAACACTTACAGCCGCAACAGACAGCGAAAAAAAAACTTATTCATTCATGTGGGCATAGCCCTTTCGAGTACATTTATTTTGGGAAGGTAGAATAAGCTGATACATCAGTTTGGGAAAAATAGGATTGTGTTACATTCGGCTACGGGAACTGAGTAATAATATGGAGAGGGGTCATGGATTTTTAGGAATCAATAGGTCATAGGAAGCTTGGGGTATCCCTTCCTTTGATACCCGTTCTTCTCATAACTTCCCAGCACCTTGATTCTGTCAGCAGGGATTATTCGAGTCACTTCCTCGTACACATACTTGTTCTTCTTGACCTTTCGACTGCCGACATGCAGGGTTGTATTTGCGTGAGCCTCAACAAAGATGAACAGCTTCATGATCTTTAAATCCTCCATCCACTTGATTCTCTTCAAGTTGGTCTGAAGGTACGCAAGTCGGTGGGCCGATATGCAATATATTCCCGATTCACCCATCCATCTCTGTTCCACGTACAGGGGTGAAGGATTGTAGATACGATCTAGAATATTCATCATGCCTAGCCTTCATCGATAATCCGAAGCATGCATTGCAGTCATAAACATAACCTGGAACACCAAGAATTTGTTCCATGCTTCGCGACTCTATAGCCCAATATCCGTAAGTAAGTAAGGAAATGTTCTTTAACGGCAAAAATGCTCTACTTCCCCTCATTAAGTTTCCATGTAAATATTAGATCCCGTTGGTTTGCTCTGATACCAACTGTAATGTGTCCCCCTGTCCACTTGTAGGATACGTCTTAGCAGCCCATCGAGAAGAGAGTCTAGAAAGCGTCGCCCGGCACTCACAAGGAATGTCACGGGGTTTGCGATCAAGGTCTTCCCGAGTCTGCCACACGAAGCGGAAGCATCCGGCTGTTCCCACTTAGGACTAACCTGAATCAGGGTTTTCCTAATGGTCAAGTTCCTAGGAGGTAGCTAGCGACGAACCACTTTGTGTAGAATGTCAGGGTCGAAGCGGATTTATACTACACGTGGTTCAAGGAGAATTGGAAACGAGAGGGATGCGAAGTTCGACCTCTCTGCCCGTAAGGCATAGTCCCATTCTGTTCCCCTAAAATAGCATAAATCGGGACTCTAGCTCTATAGATTCTAGGTCATTGTTACCTTGTTGTCAATTTTCTTTGAGAAAACTTCCCAGTCAACTGGGACCACCCTTCTATAGGACGGACCCAGAGTCACGTCCATCACACTTTCCTCGAGTTGCTTAGTTATCTAATTACCTACCACATTTAGTTTGAAAGTAAAAACAGATTCCTTAATTAACCAATTAAACATTGGTTCCTTCACGTAACTTAAGCACCGACACAAAAAAACAATGTCAAGCAAGTTCCTTTTTCAACATTTGATCTTTATTTATCATAGTCTTTGGAATACATCAAATAACATGCCCGAAGGCTATCCCAGCAATCCTTAGGGATCGCTATTCCAAGTTCCGCCTGTTGACTAGTATGCGGGCCTTGAGATCCCATCTCGAGTCACGTCAACCTCTTGTGCAGGATCTAGAGGCAAGGGATTTACAGCTAGAGCCTCCCCAGGCACCCAAGCGTCCTCCTGCTAGCACCCATGGAGAGACCTCTTACAGCGGGTTCGGTCCAAGTACCCAGCGTGGCTAACAACCCCCTTGGATAGGGTTAGGTAGACAGTCGGAGGTAACTGGTACTACCTCTCCCTCCAGGCTTTTAACTTGAAGCATTAGTTGTTTTTCCTAAATTAGTTCCTTGAGCAAAGAAGTACAAATAGTGCACCTAAGTGTACAATCACGAGCATTCCAGTGGTCATTTGTACGGCCAACTGCTAAGGTGTAATTCCTTCTCCCCGAATACTTCCAGCATTCGATCCTGGATCATTTGCAACTTGGGAAGATCCCAAGGGCTTCGTAAGATGAGTTGCTTGTTTACCCTTTTCTCCTTGGGTTAGGGTTTATACCCTGGTAACCCAAATTGTCACTACTTTAGATTTCCATATAATATGGTCAATAAATCCTGGACAACCTCGTCGCTCTAACCTAGTTGTTCAGTTGCTTTCTTGGCAATTCATAACTACCCTAGCTTGGCAAATCAGTCCCAAGGAAGAGTGATGTAGCAGGATGAGTACTCAACTTCTAGAAAATTAAACTTGTAATTAGAACTCGCCAAACTTGGTCTAAGGAGTAGCAATACTATTTTGTGATTTAGACACAAGATCATACGATGTTGCAGCTTGTAGCAAGAGATAGGTATCAATATCTGACTTGTGGGGATTATATCTTTCTTCGTACGGTATTTCTTGATCAAGAATACATTTGATCAAGATATAGGGTTTGGTAGTCCTATTGACCCAACCCAAAACCTTAACCCTACTAGGCCGATAAACGTTTTGGCCCTAGGATCCCTGAATTCCTTGCAGGGGTCTAGTCAACTGATTCTTAGGGTGAGAACCCTAGATCATTCTTGCATGGCAATTAGATAATCCTAACATTTCGAGAATGTGGGTAGGACCTAAATATTAAATCCACATCTTAAGTGCGATACTAGGCAGAATTTTAACATAACTTAACCTAACCCAGCATATTGAGGTGTTTGTCATATGCTAACTATTCATGCCTTTATGAATCTCATGTGAGTTACACAATTACGTGCGATCTACCTAATTGATCTAATTGTCTTACGATTAAAGGTGATCTTTCCCTTAGAGATGCAAATACTTTCTTCCAAACTTACAAGCACTTTCCCTAACAGATGTAAGTAACTGCAAGATGTATGAGATGTATCATTCCATGCGGATATGCAATTTCAAGACCATAGACCTTTTGCCTTTATGCAACTATAGGATCTATAGAGTTCTTTCTTTTCCTTGCCCTATGCGATATTGATTGACATTCAGAGCTAATTTTTATAAACCCTATGTTTTATGTATCGAATTCAAGCTTTAGTATTTTAATGAAGATGCATCCTTTCCCAAATTCATACTTTGATAAAAGAATTCCATGCGTGGATGTATCATTCTTTCATGATCAGATGCCAATGAATACATCATTGATTTAATCCTTCTTTTATCGCTTATCTCAACCTAAAATGAAGCTATCATTGCATGCGAATTGCACAATATATATGTTTTATTGTCAAAGCTCATAAATCTTTTTCCTTTCAATGCAACTATTTAGACATCATTTAATGTCCATCTACGATAATCTTCTACATGAGTCACAACCAGGAATTTATTTCATAAGTGTATTATGTGTCATAAGCCCTATCCTTTGCGAGATGCAACAAGGATGCCTTCGCACAATTTCATCTTTTAACTTATGCAACATACATTCAAAAATGTGACTACCCTCGACCATGGAAATGCAAGCAAATGCAAGTACTTGTCATGCAACTAAACTTGTAAATCAAGCAAGTATATAAATTTTCCAATGCATTTATGTTTCCCTACATGAATTAAAACATGCTTTATGCATTCTTTCCATGCGGGAATATTATTCGAAACCTGGGCATTCAATACCGGGGTGTTGTCCACTCTCGTACTTTGGGTGGAAGCTCTCGCGTGCGCTCCTCTTGACTTTTTCTTAGGAGCCATTGACGCAGTAGATTTCGACTCAGCGAACTCCCCCTTGGCACCCCTTACGAATTTCGGAGTTGCTATTGCCCAAGTCCTCCTTTTCTGCGCAGGAAACAGGCCTTGCAAGATATGGTTTTAAAAAAACCGGGAGGCACGGGTGAACTTGACCTAGAGAAGCTTCAATTGAAGCTTCTCAAGCTTCTAGAAACACAGGGAGATTACGTGTGTTGGTGGGGATGATGATGGTGAAGATGACAATGAGGGAGATGATGATGATGATGATGGCGAGGGTAGCGGCAACTTGGCAACGACGGCGGCAGTCCTAGCGGCACGGCGTGGGCAGTCTGACGGCAGGCAGCTCT
This sequence comes from Lygodium microphyllum, assembly GCF_053477565.2. Classification (NCBI taxonomy): domain Eukaryota; kingdom Viridiplantae; phylum Streptophyta; class Polypodiopsida; order Schizaeales; family Lygodiaceae; genus Lygodium; species Lygodium microphyllum. The sequence goes on from NC_141161.1 coordinate 61,431,673, forward strand.
ACGATGCCCCTCCCAAGCTTGGGAGGGGGGACTTTTATGGGATGAAGGGGGGGTGGCCACACAAGTGGCAGGTTGCATGCCCTCCTCTCCATTACCCTCCACACTCCAACACATACTCCCTCTCTCTCTCCTCGCCATGCAATGGGTAAAGGAGAGGGAGTAATTTAAAAAAATTGCAAATAATCCATTATCCTTTTTCCCGTGAAGGGGTGTTCCCGCGGTGGACTACGGTTTTGAGCCACGGTTTCCTATGCATAACGCGGGGGTGGGTGTTTGTTAGTACACGAGGATGGAGCACTTAGCCCAAAGTTTTTCTGTTGTTTGCGGGAGATTACTTTGAATCGCTTTTGTGCGAGATCTAGGTTCTTTAATATTTAGTTGTAGAAATATTACAGGAGGGAAAAAACTAAGTGCTATGCTTTTCACTAATTTGAATTTAGATTACATCAGTCATTATCATTAATCTAGATATATCATTAAATAAAAGTAGCTGAGACTCTATGCCATTAATGCAAAAGATATCATAATCACGAATATAAGAGACTAAAAATAGATAATAAAAATAATATTATTATATTTATATATTTTTGTAAAATGATTTTTTAAATTTTTTTAAATAGAAGTTCCGTTACGGATCTTGACCCCGATTAGTTTTATGATTCTCCAAATGAGTTCCCTTTTGACCTCGGTGGTGGCTGCCCCACATTTGGCTTGGCTGAAACTCATACTTTACCCCCCACTTACCCCCATATCAGTTTATTGAATCTCCATGGATGCATGGATAGGTTCTAGGAGCCCGAGCACTCTCCGGATACATGGAAACATTAATGACAAGAATATATATATCCTCATAGATAGTGGCAGCACAGACAGTTTTGTGAACAAATCCACCCTTGCCCATCTCACATGTTAGGTTGGCTGGAAATTACGCAGCAGTGGTGGACCTAATTACACTTGATATGGGCCTCGTGGATGTTGTCTTAGGCTGTGATTGGCTGAAGCAATTGGGGAAGATTTCTATGGACTTCTCTTAGCTATACATGGAGTTTGTGGTGCATGGGCAGCTTGTACATTTGGAAGGCATAAAAGAAAATGCAGATTTTCAGCTTATAATAGCAAGACAACTGAAAAAGGAATTTAAGAAGTGCTCACAGATCTTTGTTTTGCATTTGAATAAGGATGTTGAGGACCAACACAACTCTTGAAAGAAAGATGCAGCATTAAAGGCACTCTTGGCTCAATATCGGGATCTCTTTCAACCCCCCACCACCCTCCTACCTAAGAGGCAAGTAGACCACCCGATTGAATTGGAGCCCCATGTCAAACTAATCAATAAACCCCTGTAGTATTGACTCTCTAAATGCGAGCGAGAGGAAGTAGCCAAGCAAGTCAAGGAGCTCATTGAGATGGGATTCATCGAGCCTAGCTCTTCCCCTGATGCATCCCCAGTTCTATTGGTGAAGAAAAAGGATGGGTCCTTTCGAACGTGCATTGACTATCGTGATCTCAATAAGATCACTGTCAAAAATAGGTATCCTATCCCTAGAATTGATGACTTGCTTGATGAGCTCAAGGGAGCCTACTACTTCACCAAGATTGATCTAAGATCCGGCTACCACCAAATACGAATGAGAGAGGGTGATGAAGTTAAGACAGCTTTCTGGACTGATCGTGGCTTGTACCACTTCCTTGTCATGCCATTTGGGCTCACTAATGCCCCTGCCACATTTCAAAGCCACATGAATAAGATATTGCAGCCATGGCTTTTCTGTGATTCCCCATGCCTCCCCTTTTACTCAACGGATATTTGAAGAGATGCATTCTTCTCCGATTGTTGGTCACTTAGGGATATTTAAGACATATGACTACATTGCAAAAAGCTTTCATTGGAAAGGCCTATAGCGGGATGTTAAAGATTTCATGTCTAGATATATGCATTGTCAAAAAAATAAGGATAACACTCTTAAACCGGGTGAAGGGCTGGAACAACATCTATGTGGTCGGTGACCGCCTAACTAAAGCAGCCCATTTCATCCCTACAAAATCTCAGTTTACAGCATCTCAAGTTGCCACTCAATTTATGGAGCATGTATTTAGGTTGCATGTATTGGCACATGTCGTAGTGCATGACCGGGATACCAAATTTATGAGTCAATTTTGGCAGATAGTTTTCAACTCCATGGGGACCAAACCAACTCCATCTACAGCCGATCAACCCCAAACGTACAGGCAAACTGAGCGGGTTAACAAGAGGCTTGAGACCTACTTGAGACATTTTTGCCATGATGTGCAGAATGATTGGGATATGTGGCTACATTTGGCTGAGTTTGCTTACAACAACTCCACTCATTCGAGTATTGGAGTATCTCCCTTTGAGGCATTGTATGGTTACTGGGTGCCCCTCCCCACCATGGTCTTCAGTGAGGAGCTTAACCCCCTTGGGAAAGAAGAGTTGGACCGCATGCAAGCCTTGCTTTAGCAATGTAAGGTCAATCTCAAAAAGGCTCAAGAGCACATGAAGCTCCATGCATATGCAAAGAGGCGCCCTCTTGACTTCCAAGAATGCGAATTGATACTCCTCAAGGTCCCCAAGTCCTGTTATGCTACACTTAAAGATGGCTCTTGCAACAAGTTGGCACATTGTTACTACGGGCCCTACACAATCCTTAAGAAAGTCGGAGACTTGGCCTACTGCCTCCAACTCCCCCCTAACACTAAGATACATAATGTATTCCATGTGAGCCAATTGAAGCCATTCATAGGCACCCCCAAAGATTATGTGGAGGAACCCCCCCCCAATGGATGAAGAGGGCCTTATTCAATATGTGCCTGAAACGGTCATAGGACAGTGTGAAAAGTAACTTCGTACTCGGACCATTCATGAGTACTTGATCAAATGGGAAGGCCTACCTCTAGAGGAAGCTTCTTGGCACCCGACCTCTATTTTGGATGAGTTTTCCCACCTTAAGGAGGCTGCATTGCTTGGATCTTGACTACACTTGGCCCCTGTTTGGACTATAGCCTACTTCTGGACATCCATCTATTTTGCACTAGTTTTAGACTTGAGCTATTCTTAGCCCCACCTTACCTACAGGGACTGAAAATACACCTTAAGGGCTTCGCACAACACCTCAGTTGTCCCGATCGGAGCTTTCTACGGGAAGTTATGGCTGTTTTCCTACAGTAGTCCTGTCTTGGACATCATACCTGTTTGTTTTTGGACAGCCATTTGTTTTGCAACAGTTTTGATCCCGAATTATTTTTAATCCTACGTTACCCACAGGGCTGAAAGTGTATCTTGTGGGCTCTGCATCAACGACACCTTACTCATCCTGTTCGGAGTCTTCTATCCAAAGTTATGGCCAACTTCCTACAGCAGACCCATCTTAGACTATACACTGTTCACTCCATCCAAGGCCTTGTTTTCATGACATGGACGCCCTTGCTTATTGCCCTTGTATCACACGCAGAGTAGTATTCTGTAGCCTCCCCCCCTATTCCTTCCTTGTTTTTGAGGACAAAAACTTCATGAGACGGAATGGTTTGTAATGAACCGGGCATACCAGAAAATACCAAACACACTGATCGTATAAAAGGTGTAAGAGGGCTTCCTCAGGCATCATGGGATTATCAAGAAACCTCTCTTCCACCTCTCTTCAGCTCTCATGGCTTCTCTTTCTTCCTCTCTCTCTCTCTCTCTTCTTCCTGCCTTTCTCTCTCTTCTTCTTCTCCTGCAGTCCTTCTCTCTCTTTTCTCCCTTAGTTGGGCTAGCTAGATCTCCTTCATTACAAAAGCGTGAAACAATCAAAGCATAGCCTTGAGAGCTTCACAGTGATGCCGACAATGCAGTTCGCGAGCCTAGCCGACGCAACAAGGACTACTATGTACGACTTTAGATTTTACATTGAATGGAAACATGTCGTTGAAGTGGATCACAATGGCCAAAAGCGCAGAGCGAGAAAAAGCGTGAGGCGCTCTATCTATACATATATCCTAAAAAATGGTAAAAAAGAAATTGCTTTTTAAAAATTTCTCCTATTTTTTCCTGGCGTTCTTTCTGTCGCAATAGTCTGAAGGCTGTTAGGGAAGCGCGGGATCGATGGCTGGCTGTCTGTCGAGGTGCTTGGCGCGGCGGCGATCGCCATTATCAGCAGAGGACGAGCACAAGAAGCAGCAGCAGGATGAGCAGACGGCGATGGTGGACGTCCTGGTGGACATCGACAACACGCTGGTGTACAAAGGCGGCCCCATCCGCCTCACCCCGGACGCCCCCGTCACCTACCGCCTCGCGCATGGTGCCCTCGAGTTCCTGCTAGCCCTAGACAGGGCCAGGGTCAGAATCGGCCTCTACAGCTGTGGCCGCGAGGATCGCAACCGCCGCCTCGCCTTATGCCTAACCAGCGAGGCCACCGGCTGCACAGGCCTCCCTCTGAGGCAGAACATCCAGGCCTTCAGCGTCCCCACCGGCATGTACGGCAAGAAAACCCTTGCAGGCCTCCGACAGGGCCTCAGCCTTGACAGAGCCATTCTTGTGGATGATTCGGGGAGAAACGTCCAGGAAGGTGAAGAGGCCAACCTGCTGAAGATTTACCCTCGCATTGAATTCACTTCTGACTATATCAGAGATCGGACGCCATTACTAGCGCTGATCGATGATGTCTTCCAAGCAAGGACCGACAATAATCTTGTCAGAGCGCTCGGCTTGATCCTGGAAGCCATGGAACTGTCCAAGGCTGATCCTGCAGGCACATTGACAGTGGTCCAGGGCCTGGGCCGAATGCAATGGGATGATGATGGAAAGTACCTGCATCAGTCCAGTAACTCTGAGAGGATCTATCTCAAGGGGCTCAAGGCCATGAGAGCTGTCAATCCTCACTTCCACCTGGCCTTAGAGGCCAGTCATGGAACCTTTCCTTGGTCTTCTCATCCTTCTGATGACGACTTGTTCCCACAAGAGATGCACCTGATCATTAACAAATGCCAAGTATTTGCCTGAGCATACACTTATGCATGGCTCTGGCCCCCCCCTAAGTCTTGCCATTCTGTCTGTTATTAGGATTTGGATGAAGGGGAAGCTATTTTTGGATGTGTCAATTAACTCTACCCACACAAACACTTTTGAGGGCTTATCAATCCTAGGGTTAAACTCAGGTGTCCATTTGAACAAAATAACTGAAGAATTTTTTATCATCCATTTACCTATGCCTAAAATATGGAAGAAAATTTCTTCTACTTCAAATAGGAAGAAGTTATTTGGTATGCAGTTCATCTCAATGGTCATGCCACCCAAAGATTCATAATGATTCCTTATCCAAGCTTGCATGAGCTTTGTGGGGAGTTTGGGCTGATGGCAAAGACCTAGCTGATATCTCTTTTCAAACTCTTGATTCCATAGATTAACACCCATTGTTGGCACAATGATTAGGATAATGATGGGTTCATTTGTTTGGGTTCGTTGGTTAGCCTCCTTGAACATTAGGTTCCTTAACTCTAGAAGTATCTTTATGTCTAATGGTTGCAAGTGAGTCCTAGCAATTTATTAGTACAAGGTGAGATTGATCTCCTGATCCAACATTTAGTAGGACCTATTAAGTGAAAATCTTGAGGTTTGGGTCCCTTTTACACTTTTCCCTAGTCATGGCTCCCTCCATTATGAGGAATTGTATTTTGCTAGATATTATATTGAGAAGGTCATTATTTTGGTACATAGATGAGGTAAATAAAGGATTAAACAAGGATCTTAGAGAATCGATAAATCTTCGATTTTCACTGTGATAGGATGCATCTATTGTCGACATGATGCTTATGAGAAGTGTTCCAAATTGTATTGTGTGAGCCATCATGGTGGCTTGTAGCAATGGAACTTCCTCTTCCTTGAGGGGGAGATATTGATAAATGTGATGCACACATATATTCATGAGTAACTTACCCAAGCTTTTTCCAAGCCATGTCCACCACTCATTGTTCTTGACACAAGTTACCCAAATAGGAAAGCTTCATATCAAGGTGAGTTTATTGGCTCTTTGTATCTTAGCTCATTTCAAACTTCAAGCTACATTTTATTTATTGTTGCTGATTGAGCGTTGATAATAGGAATCCATATCAAGCAATAACTTAAAGGGTGGTTGAGTGACTTTGATAATGTGGTAGACTAGGATGAATGCTAAAAAAAGCTATCACATCGTTAATTGAAAAGGTTGTGAAAGGTGAGAAGGATCGAAAGCTTGCACGCGAGCTATGGCGGGAGAGCAAGAGCAAGAAAGAGACACAAGAAATGGGAACTCCAACAGTCACAATGTGTGATCGGGCCTTTCTTTATTTACTAGTCACTAAAATGAATGTAAAGAATAAAGTGACGTGACATGTGTCCACCACCTGCAGTGTGTAGTGGCGGGTACTGTCAGTGTAGTAATACACGAGGCGGCACGGCGGAGACGCCTTTACTCCAACAACCTCTCACTTAAAGGCGAATCTGTCCCAGTGAGAGAGAAAATTTAAAAAAAAGATAGTATAATTGTACATAGGTACAAGGGATGAGGAAAGGCAACATCTCATCCAACACCCATCAATCTTCTGAGGAAGGCAAAGCGCTCAGTAGTGAGGCTTTTCGCGAGCAAATCTGCAGGATTCTCGTTAGTGGAGATCTTGATAAGGTCAACAGACTTGTCCTCCATGACACCACGTATGAAGTGATACCTCACCTCAATGTGTTTCGTCTTCGCATGGAAGACCGGATTCTTAGCCAACTGAATGACACTCATAGAATCCGAATGCAGTGTATGTATAGCATCAATCCCAAGGTCAGCAACTAGACGGCCTAGCCATATGGCCTCCTTGCAAGCCTCAATGGCTGCAACATACTCGGCCTCAGTGGTAGACAAAGTCGTACACTTCTGAACCTTGGACATCCAAGAGATAGCACCTCCAGTATATGTGAATACATAGCCAGAAGTGGACTTCCTACTATCTACATGTCCTGCATAATCGGAGTCAGTGTACCCCACGACCCCTGTATTCTGGCTGCCATAGCAAATACACATATCTATTGTGTCCTTCAGGTACCTCATGATACCTTCATGGCATCCCAATGTTTCCTGCCAGGTGTAGCCATATAGCATGCCGCAACACCAACTGCAAAGGCAATATCTAGACGAGTGGCTATCATGGCATACATCAAACTGCCCACGGCTGAAGCATAAGGGATCTGGGCCATCTCGGCCCTTTGCTCATCTGTCTGCGGACAATCGGCCTGTGATACTTTCACATAAGAAGGCAATGGACAGCCAATAGGCTTTACGTCCTGCATGTGGAAGCACTCAAGGACTTTATGAATATACTCCCTCTGTGACAAGTAGAGGAGTCCTGATGCATGTCGCGTCTAATGCGCATACCAAGTATGTGAGAGGCATGTCCCAAATCCTTCATCTCAAAGCTCTTTTTCAGCTGAGATTTAAGAGCATCTAGCTCATCATGAGCTTTCCCTACTATCAGCATATCATCCACATAGAGTACCAAAATAAGCAATGAACCATCACGGGCTTTCTTCGTGTAAAGACACGGATCCATAGCACTCCTGCTGTAGCCCTGTGACTGCATAAAGGCATCAAACTTATGATACCATTCCCTAGGTGCCTGCTTTAAGCCATATAGACTTTTCTTCAACTCGCGCACTAGGTGCTCCCTGCCAGGTTCTGCAAAGCCCTTAGGCTGCTCCATATAGATCTCATCATGCAAGTCTCCATGTAAGAAAGCCGTCTTGACATCCATCTGATATAGATCTAAGTCAAGCTGAGCAACCAAAGCCAAGACCAAGCGGAGGGTGGTCATCTTAACCACAGGAGAAAAGACCTCATCAAAGTCTACACCATGCTCCTGCTTAAAACCCTTTGCTACCAATCTAGCCTTGTATGTCGGCTTGGGGTGTCCAGTGGTACTTTTCAGCTTGTACACCCACTTACATGGCAAAGCCTTCTTGCCCTTAGGCAAGGCAACCAAATCCCAAGTCTCATTCTTATGCAAGGAGTCGATCTCAGACTGCATAGCCCTCTCCCAGGAGTGACTGTCACCCCTGCACATAGCCTCATCATAAGTGAAAGGCTCTCCTGCATCTGTAACCAAAACATAATGCATAGAGGCTGAAATCTATCAGGTGGACGTCTGTCTCTAGCAGACCGTCTCACTGCAGGCTCTGCTGCCTGCCCAGCTGCCTGTCCAACACCCTGACCATGAGCATCTGTTGCAGATGTAGGCTATCCAACTGGCTGTGCAGGAGCTCTAGGCTCCTCCTGAAAGATCACTCTGCAGCTCTCAACCACCTTCTCAGGCTGCCTGTGCATCTTGTCTTCATGGAAGACTACATCATGGCTGCGTACTATTTTTCACGCCTGCGGATCCCATAGGCGATAGCCCATCTCTCCTGAATCACCATAACCAAGAAAGATGCATTTAATGCTCTTTGGATCCAACTTACTCCTCTTATCCTTGGGCACATGGTAGAATGCCTCACATCCAAAGACACGGAGATGCACATAAGAGGGTGGCTTACCAGCCCAAACTTCCTCTGCAACCTAGAAATTTAATCCACTTGAAGGCGATCGGTTTATGACATGCACTGCCGTACTGACTGCCTTAACCCAAAAGCTCTGTGGTAGGCCTGCATGGCTAAGCAAAGAGCGGACACGCTCCTGAATAGTCCTGTTCATGCGCTCAGCCAAACCATTCTGGGGTGGGGTGTAAGGGGCGGTCAACTGATGCTTAATATCCCTGTCATCACAAAACTGCTCAAAAGCACGTGAGACATATTCTCCCCCATTGTCAGTCCTAAGGAATTTCAGCCTATACCCAGTTTGGTTCTCAACAAGAGCAAGCCAACGTTGAAAGACTGCTAAGACATTGGACTTTTGCTTTATGGGATAAGCCCACACTTTCCTAGAAAAATCATCAATGAAGATAACAAAGTACTTCGCGCCACCCATAGACATACACGGCATGGGCCCACAAACATCTGAATGTACCAAAGCCAAGGGCTCACTCATGCATGGCCTACCCGATTTCTTATGCGTAGACCTATTCTGCTTACCATAAAGACAATGATCACACGAGTCAAAATGTGTATAGTCCAAAGGCGGAAGATACTGCAAACCAGATAACATTTTCATTCCCTTCAAAGACATATATCCCAAACGGGCATGCCAAAGTGATACATGTGGGATAGAGCCCATTGCCAAAATATGGTCTACAGAAGACCCAGATACACAAGAGAATAGAGGCTGCCAGCCTTGGCGCCTCTAGCAAGCACAAGTCTGCCTCTGGTAATCTTCTAGGAAAAATCCCCAAAACAGACATGAAACCCTGCATCATCGAACTGTCATGCAAACATAAGACTGCGCGTAAGCGCAGGTACATGACGTACACCCTTGAGCAAAAAGGAACTGCCAGTGGAAAACTGCAACTGAATATCTCCACAGCCCACAATATCAAGAGACCTATCATCTCTAAGTTTTACTAATCCAGATACAGTACGGTAAGAGTGAAACCACTCACGGTAAGGCATCACATGGAAGGACGCACCTGAATCCAATAACCAGCACTGTGCATACATACTAGGTGTCTCAGTCAAGTGTGAGGAATCAGAAGAACTAGCTGCAAGTATGAACTCATCACCACCATCGGATTCCTCGGTCTATGTGACATTAATTTCCTCAATCTTGACGCTAGACTTCGCATGTACTATGCTGCGATCAGAGGACTTCTCCTGCACTTTCTCTTTCCCCTTATCCTTGCGCTTTTCATTGCGCAACTCATGACACTGTGGTCTGATATGGCCCTTTTTCCCACAATGATGACAAGTGACATTAGCGTTGCGCCCATGTGACTTACTATGCGACTTTCCACGAGATTTAGACCGATCCTTCTGCGAGTCACGGCCACGGCCATAACCACGATCATTCCTGTCATTCCTGCCTCTAACTGTCAAAGCATGTGAAACACGAGAGGCATCCAAGTTTTTGCGATTAACCTCTTCCTGCAGAAGAGCACTCTCAACATCATTCAGTTTCAGAGTAGCACTAGAGGCACATAGGGCAGTGCGGAATACATCCCATGACTCATTCAGAGTCCCAAGAAAAAAAAGAGGAGTTACTTCCTCTCCAAAGGTGATATCCTGCGAAGTCAGGTTCTTCAGTATAGCATGGAACTGGCTCAAGTGAGCAGACATAGTCGCATTATCCTTCATGTGCAGATCCATAAGTTGCTTCAACCAGTACGTCTAACTCGCAGGACTTTTCTTATCATAAAGATTCTTGATCTTATTCCATAGATCCCATGCACTCTATGCTTCCTCAAATACATTATAATGTACATGTTCAGTGAGAGACAATACAATCGTGGACTTGCATAGCTCATCAAGTTCAAGCCAGTCGTCATTGTCCATAGTTTCAGGCTGCTCTCCGCTCAACCGAAGTGGCTTAATCTGAGATTTCTGCACCAAGACCTGCCAAATTTGACTCTTCCAATAAGAGTAGTTGGTACCATCCAACTTTGTGATGTTAAATATGGCATTATCAGTCGAAGAGGACGCCATAATGCAGGCTGAAAATGCACAAACAATGTAAAACTGTTGGCTGTTTTACTATAGAAAATGCCCAAAATCCACTGAAATGAGCTCTAAATGGTGAGAAAAGTATGCCAAAAGATGCTGTCCACTTAGTACTAGGTGCGATTAACCAAATCAAGATATTTTAGCATAAAAAATACTGCTCAATCCACCAATAAATGCTTGCTGTAATAAATTTCAGAACTGCAATAATGAGAGCAAACTGTCCCAAAACTGGATCTAATGGCAACTAAACAATGCTAGGTCCAAAGCCGGCATAAAGAGGACAAAGCAAAGCCAAATGACAGTGAAAATACATGAGCATAACACCGAGAGATGTCAAATAGCATCTGCCAGTAAGAGACACACCCCAGACAATTTAGGCAAAATGTACCTGCAACTGCCAAAACCTGACACAAATAGGTGTCTGCTCAAAAGAAAGTGGATCCAAAACTGAGACTCAGCTCATAAGCATCCTGTGAGCCAAGACATATACTCAATGCAACATCCAATTGTCGGAGTATAATCCCAAAGTCTCAATACATCTGTAATTGCTCAATGACATAGATTGATCCAATACATGTAATTGCTCCAATAGCATGTAATCCCTGCTCAAGGTCAAGTAAGCATGCAAGATGCTCCCACTGGCACAAAAGGCATACAAACGAGCTCAAGGACTCAAGCAACCCAAGACAAAGTACCAGTGACAAGTGACCAAGTCAATGCGTCATACGCATCCCAAGAGCATGACATACATGAAGCAACCGATGGAAGCAACCAACGAGCAATACATAATTCCAAAATAAGATCTCTGTCAACTCAATGACATCCGATAGCAACCAAGTAAATGATCAAACTGAGTCGAAAATGCTCAAATACATCCAATGTAAAGCTCCCAATGTCGGTAAAGCATAGACGAACCAAGAGGCATATATCACGAACCAAAGCATGTAATGTATGAAGCCTAACTGTCAAGCATAGACATGAGGCATAAGCGGTCCAAGAGCATGCCAAGTCGGTCCAAATGCCAGTGAATACCAACCAAGACGGAGCTTATGCGTAGCTCAAATACATTCCATAGATTCAAACATGAGCTCAAAGTCGTCCCCAAATGTCAGATACATGATGGCAAATCCCAAAGCATACATCCGGTACCAATAGGTAAGTGACAAAGCATCCAAAGTACCTTCAGCCCACTGTTATTACAGCCAAGTTTGATTGTCAAAACTAAGAAATTTCAGCCAATATTTCAGGCCAAAATCATGGCATAATCATGTGCATACATTCCCAAGGCACTAGGCATCATGTAGGCCGCATAGGGGCATCAAACAAGGTAACCGGAGTAGAGTATAAGCATCAAATGCCAATGCCAACTGTGGCTGCCCTGTTTCCAGCACTGTATAACAGTAAAAATATGAGCAAAAAATGGCTCAATCCAGCTCCAAAAGCCTATCAAAATAATGGCACATCATCCCCAACCATATAGGCATTTACCGAGCACAAAAGGGGCATCATCGGACCATCACCACTGATCTTAGGCATGAGAAGCAGGGGGCTGCCCTGTATTACAGCATGTAGACCTGTGATTTTTAGCCTATCTGAAAATGTGGAGCTCAAAGCTCAAAGGTTAAGTGCCATAGATCAGTACCAAAGGGCATAGAGCAAGGCCAAGGTGGTTATTGAGTGCCCAATGAGCTCCAGGAGGAAGTGGGAGCTAGAGGAAGAGGAATGCCACGTGTGTAAAGTGTTGCCACAGCAGGGCGCAGCTTGCGTGATCTCTGAGCAGGCTGGACTGCCACGTGTGCTAGGGAAGACAAATGGGGAGGGTAGGTAGGCACTAGTAGTGCTCCAAGAAGCCTTGAGTGGGCTCAAACCACATGGAGCACAAGGGGAAACTGCTGACGGGCTGCCCGAGGAAGCTTCAAATGATGGCTGCCCCTCTTCTTCCACCTATTTAAAACTGAGAACTGAAGTAAAACCCTTCAAACTCTGATGCAATACCTCAAGGGTAAGGCCCTAAAGAAGCCCAACAATGCCGGGAGGGAGCTCGGGAAGCCGGGGAGTGTCAGAAGCTCGGGAGATCGGCTATGACTGCTGGGATGGAGACCCAATGCGTGAAGGGAGTCGATGAGAAGGTAGAGAAGCACCGAGTCGAGCTCGAGCAAGAGGAAGCCAAGCTCTGATACCAGTTGAAAGATGAGAAGGATCGAAAGCTTGCACGCGAGCTATGGCGGGAGAGCAAGAGCAAGAAAGAGAGAGACAAGAAATGGGAACTCCAACAGTTACAATGTGTGACCGGGCCTTCCTTTATTTACTAGTCACTAAAATGAATGTAAAGAATAAAGTGACGTGACGGGCGCCCGCCACCTGCAGTGTGTAGTGGCGGGTACTGTCAGTGTAGTAATACACGGGGCGGCACAGTGGAGGCGCCTTTACCCCAACAGGTTGATAGGCTAGTAGGGCTCACTAGGTCAATGGGTCGATTGTTTGAGTGCATCTTGAATCGAGCACCCTAAATTGAGCACATGAGCTAGAGAGAAGTCGAGTATAACACCCTTCATTGAAGGTTGTTGAGGGAAAAAATGATTGTATTTTTAGTTTTCTTTGTTGGATTTTGGGTGATTTTTGATTGATCTTAGATATGATTGATTGGTTTTTGGATGATTAGAACGCGTTTTTGATGAGGTTGAATGTGTTTGAAAAGCTTATGATGATTTTTGATTGAGTTATGATGTTCTATTAGGTCTGTGTGTCTGTTTGATCATGATATGTTTATTTTTGCCTTTGTTTTCTTTCTATTTGAGAGGTTGAGATAGTAGATGAGTACTTTGAAGAATGATTGAGAGTGTATCAATGATTTGAGTTGGTTTTAATTTCAGCTATATGGTTTTTATGCATTTTGTAGACCTTTTGGAGTGTATTGTTTGTCTTTTGTTGTCTTCTATACCCTTCTATGAGAGTATTTTGTTTGATGGATGTTTAGCTTGGGGATATTTTCCAATCTTAGAGAGAAATGATTACAAGCTCTTAATACCTCAAAGAAGTACGAGAAGTAGTTGTGGAAGACTTGAAGTGGAGAGTAAAGTGATAGTGATAGTAGTAAGTTTCAAAGGCTCATTGTAGTGGCTCTGGTACCTCTTTATATCAAGTATACCTCTTGGGAGGTGTATCCACAACCAAGATAGGATTATTGACAATGATTCTTTGTTATCATCATGTACTATTGAGAGAGAGCATATGTGATAGGATATAATCAAGTGTAGATCGTTGAGGACAACTAATCTAAGACAACCTTCACCACAGAATGGGGGATCTATGCCTCAAAGTGATGCCATTTGAGCTCTACAGTACCCCAACTACTTTTTAGTGAGTAATGATGGCTACATTCCAAAACCACTTGCATGATTTCATTTATGTATATTTAGATGATTTTTATATATTGAGTCCCCTTGACAAGCATTAGGGACACTTGGAGCAATACTTTGAGCACTGCCGAGAGCATGGGATCTCCCTCAACTCCAACAAATGCATATTTGTAGTCTTTTTAGGAATCCTATTGGGCCACATTGTCTATGTGTAGGGGATAACAAAAGATCTAGAAAAGTTCGAGAAGTTTGCAGCCTTGACAGCACCAACTAATCTTAAATAGCTCCAAGGATTTATTGGCCATGTGAGCTACTACAGGCGGAGTTCATTTAGACAAATAATTGCAAAGAAACCTGTAACACCTTGAAGCAATGCTTGATCGAACCGCCCATCCTGCAACTTCCTGATTGGACAAAGGAGTTCCACATGCATTGATGCATTTGTTGAAGGGCTAGATGCTATCCTATGCCAAAAGGGCTGTTCAAAGTTGGATTGAGCTATTTAATATGCAAGCCATAAAGTCAGTAATAGAGAAAGGAGCTATATAGTGATAGAGCTTGAGTGCTTAGCAATGGTGTTTGCCTTGGAAAATATTTGACACTACTTACTATCAACCCACTTTAAATTCTATGCAGATCATGAAGTGTTGTCCTTCTTGATGAATAAGACAGACATCAAAGGATTAATGACGAGATGGGTCCTCCTATTTTAGGATTTTAGCTTTGAAGTGGTTACTATGACGGATTGCTTTCATATCTTAGCCAATCATCTTTTGTAAATTTCTCAAAGTGAAGAAGAGAAGTAGGATGATCCAAGCCTCCCAAACGTAGCTCTATTTCTAGCAAAGACTATTTTCGCTTGGTATGCAAACATTGCCAACCTCTTAGAAACTCAATAATACCCCCTGGCCTCCCTAGTGGAGAGAAGAAGAAGGTTCTATTGGAATCAATTCCCTACACCTTGTTAGGTGGTGCACCGTATAATAAATGTAAAGATGAAGTGATGGGGAGATGTATCACAGGAGACGAGATCAGGATCGTGAAAGCATGTCATGATGAACCATGTGGTGGACATTTTGCGAAAGAAGTGACAGTTAGGAACACTTTGCTCGTAGGATACTAATGGATGATCCTCCATAAGGATGCCTATGATTATTGTAAGCATTGTGATGTGTGTCAACAAATGGAGAAGCCCACTAAAACTAGTGCCATACTGCTATATCCAATCCTTCCCTTGAAGCTATTTAAGAAATGGAGCATCAACTTTGCGGGACCAATTGATCCTCCAACCAAACGAAAGTAGAACAGATACATTCTAGTATATACTAATTATGTGACGAAGTGGTGCAAAGCTAAAGCTCTCAAGTGAGAAAATGGCAACAACATGGTCTTGTTTTTATATAAAAATATAATCACCCACTTTGGTAGTCCTTTAGAGATGGTAAATGATCGTGGCACTCGTTTTCTGAATAAGATCATGGAGGAGCTGATAGATCTTTACAAGATCCACTATTACAAGTCCACACCCTAGTACCCAGAGCCAATGGCCAAGTATCATATCCTCTATTTGATCTCAACAAGGACAATTGCGCATTGGTGTAATTGGAATGATTGACTTACAGAGGCCCTCTGGGTATACAGAACCCTCTTTAAGGTTGCTACAAGTCAAACCCTCTTTCAGTTGATTTATGGCACATAAGTTGTTTTTTCTATGGAGCTAGAACATCCCTCTTTGTAAGTGGCTATCAAAGAGCGCCTCTAGGAGATGATGAGTCTCTATAGTGTAGTCTTCTATACTTGGACAAAATACAAAGGATGGCCCTATAGTGCATGGAAGCCACACAAGGTCGACATAAGGCCTACCATGATAGCTTCATCAAGCACAAAGAATTCAAGGAAGGTGACCTTGTCCTTGCATATAATTCATGCTTTGATAAGTTTTGAGAAAATCTTCAATAGTGCTGGATGGGCCCTTTAATGTGCTAGTAGTTAATCCTAACCGCTCTATTTAGATACAAGTTGTGGATACCTTTGATGATCACTTTTTTTATCAATGGCTATCGCACCTGAAGCAATACTTTTTTCCTTAGAGATCTTAACAATCACAATCGATAGTCCCTATCCCTCTTGGGCATTGATCATTCTTGATTCTCATGTTGTCACTAATATTTGTATTTCTCATGTGCTCACAAGGTGGATGAAGTCCTCTATCCCCTTAGCTCTAGCCCCTACTCTTGTTAGGTTATCTCCCCTTTCAATTTAACAAATGTGGCATCGATAATTTTAATAAGTGGTATTTCTATCCTTATTTCAAAGAAAAAAATAAAAAGAAAATTGGTTATGGGAGAAAAGAACTTTGGTCTTTGCCATGCCAACCTACCCTTCAAGAAAAGGTGGAATACCCTTAGGAGTAGGACGAAAAAGAAAAAAAAGCATAACAAACAAACAATTTATTATGGGAGAAAAAGAAGGAATTCCTTGTGATAGCAAGCCTCGCTCCAAGAAAAGGTGGCAACACCCTTGGGTAGGAAGGTGGCTATAGAAAAGTTGGCAACACCCCATAGTCCAAATTAGCTAATTCATCAATCAAACTCTCTAGGATATAGTTTCAAACCTTCCTTTCTTGGTGCCTTTTATCCTATCACTTCAAAAGGATATCTAACTCATATAGTAGACATAATTCTATACCTAAACATCTTGGATATGTTGGCTATCTCCATGGATATACCTCAATATCAACACCTGGATGTCAACGACAAGTGATCTTCATCGATAACCCTTGAGTTATGTGAGCTATCGCCCTAACTAGATGAGGATGTGAGTATGGGTTTCCCTCTGTATCTATTAATAGAGCGTGAGACAAAGGGTGGGGTGAGTGATCTATCTTTTTCCTTCAATTAATGAGAGGTGAGTTATGCAAAATGGAGTATTGTATGCATGGAATGGGTCTCTCAATGCATAAAATATGATATGTTCTGTGCACGGTACTATAAGGGTCCTTGGCCTTCCTTCTCACACTATATGCCAGCATAGGGTGGGATGGATTGCTACACCATCAACTGTACACAAGGCATACAATCTTCACACAAGTAACAATGAGGACTAATCAATGGGTTTTAGGAACTACGTTGCCCTCTTGTCTCTATCAATAGTGTGAGATAAAGGGGGGGTTGAGCATGATTGATTTTTCTCTTCAATCAATTGAGAGGGGAGGATTGAGGAAAATTATGAGAACTAGTGATAAAATACATTCTTATTTCTCCTTACATACATGGGATGGGTCCCTACTACTACTAGAGGACATGTCACTTTGTTTTGATACAAGGCTGTATGAATGCACCATCAATTGCATACAATGGCATGCTCTCTCTAAGTCCCCATCTTTTCTAATTCTAAATCGAATGTAATACATGGGTCTTTCAACATCTATTAAGTGATATAAGTAATTGGGGTGAGAGACTGATCGATTCCTTGACATGAGTGCTTGTTAAGATTGAGGAAAATTTTCTTCAGTAATGATAACTTGTCGGCCTTCATTAACAATGCCACCTCCCTAGGTATTAGTACATGGTCCTTGCCATGTGTACATGTGATGTGCCGAGCTGTGGCACCTCTTGTAGTTAACTACGATATCTTGCATCACAACAATTGTCTACTTCGACCACCTACTCAATAGGCCAAGTGTTTCTAACCTTACTCTTGTTGCATATGTGTATATACTATGTCTTAAGTGTGGGGATGTCGAGGTCTAGCCGTTTGTTAGTATATAGGCCCTGTAGGTCATCATCTTCTAATTTGGTAAAGTCATAAGTGTGGGGATGTGTCCCTTTATGTCCATCTTGCATAAACCCATGCAAATATCCTTCACACTTGACCGATTGAAAATGATTCTTTTCTAAACCTCATTGGGATCCTTGCCCCACCCATCCATAATGTCGCACACCTCTCTCATGGATTTTTCCCATTCCTTTTTGTAATTTTTTTATTTTGCCCATTTTTCATATGAACACATCGTAAGAAACCTGGAATTTGATGTCATAGTTCTATTTGTCCCTTTGAACTAGACATTTTTCCTTTTATAGCCCACTGTTCTAAGAAAGGGTTCATAAGTTATTAATTTTTGAAGGATTTTATGCGAATCAAACATGTTTCCATGCAAACACAACTTTTTCACATCAAAACAAAGATTTGATATGACAACCATCCCATGGACATTTTTTCTTTTTACAACCCATTAATTCGATGCACTAATTGGTCATTCTTAATTTTTGTGTGTTTGTGGGTATTTTTCTTATGTGTTTTTACTATTTTTTCATTTAAACATCATCTATTCTTATCGAAAATATATTGTACAAGGATTATCCTTTGTGGCTCATCAAATTGAACATTTTCCTTTTTCTTGCACCCTGTTTTGGCACAAAAATTTCTGGTTATTAATTTTTTATTGTGTTTTTAAATACATTTTTACTTTTTTTCCATGTGAATGTACTACATTGCCACCAGAAAGGACTGCATCTTGACTTGATAGCCTTGTCAAGCATTTTTAACCTTGATATTTTTCTTTTCCACTACATTTTGTTTCGACTCGCCGATCTTCTTAAAATAAATTTTGATCCATCTTGCGTGTGAATTTATTTAAAATTTTTTCCATGTGAACTCGACCCTTTCACATTCGAACTATGTTTTGGTAGGATAGCCCTTTGTGATTCCTCAACCTGTATATTTTTCCTTTTTAGTGCACTTTGTACAGGGATCATGCATCAAAAGGAAATCCTTACCATGAGTTTGAGGAGACTTTTGCTCTAGTGGCTAAAATGGCCACTATAAGGGCTGTCATAGAAATGACTTTATCGAAGAGTTGGATTTGTCTCTGAGTAGAGCTTGGATGAGGAGTTTGGGATTCCATCTATTAAACCACCCTATGTGCAAAAGGCACAAGAGGATGTTAGAGCACCTAATAGTCATCAAGGTCTAGGTAGGTCAAGTAGAGTAAGAAAACCAATGCAATGATTGGTATATGATAGATTGTTTTACTCTTTGATCAATGTCTATCAACTCTCATCAAGATATTATAATACCATATTAGAGAATTTGGGAGAGCATACCTTTGTAGGATCACAAAGTGGGAGTAACCCCTTAGGGTTAAGCCTTGCTACTTTAGACTAAAAAACTCATTCATGTTTAGAGTTCAATAAGCGAGTGATAGATATTGGCCTTGATTTGTAGCCTTGATTTGCCCCCAAGTCACAGTAGGCTTAGAAACAACCTTATCTTAGCATCATTCTACATAGTAGAATCAAATCTTCCATTAGTTTGATCAAAGTTTTGGCATTGGTTTTCACATTTTTTCCTCTCTCATTAAATTTAGGCAATTTAACCTATTTGAGAAGAAATTTTATTTCCTTCTTTTCCATTAAATTAGTGGAAAATGGGGATACTTGCAAGATGTTTAGATTTTTCTTAAAAAATCACTATAGGTTTTTTTATTTACTTGTAAGTAGAAGTGTGTTTAGATAGTTTAACTAATTTACAATATCTCTAGCTTGAGAATCTTATCAACATGATTATGTTAAACTTTATGAGAATGAGGCTGCATGTTCTAAGCATTCAAAGGTCACCTTATTAGGAAAAAAATAAACTCACAAATGGGCCTCTCTCCTTAAAACAAGGAAAAGAGGAGAGAAGAATAGTAAAATAATCCTCTTCTCTCTCCACTTTTGTAATCTCATTTTGTCTTTTTTATATTATCTACAAAGATATACTCAGATTCCTTCTCTCTCCTATTAGTAGATACGAGGTAATTGATTTTTAAATTGAGAACAAGGAAAATGAACTTTCGAAAGTTCATTTTAAGATATTTTGGGGATTTTTTCCCTCTCTTATGGCTTATCATGCTTCAAAGAAATCTTTGGTCATCATTGCCCCTAAATTTAGGGGGTCAATCATTGGTTGTACATATCTATGGTTGTTGCAAGAAAGTACAAGAGAAAGAAACTAATGTTAGTGGTGCTAAATCGGTTCTTGATGATTTGGCAAATGAGTAAAAATTTATTTACTATGGCACCAAGTGCCCTTTAATACTTGTCTTAAATCCACTAAGTCCTCCCTCCTCCAATAATTATCTTCTTCTCAATTTAATAGTGAACTCTTGAAACCATTTTCCATCAGCATTTTTGCTTCATTACTGTTTTCTAATAGTAAATTTGAGTCATTCTAGCCATACATAAATTTATGAAGCAAGTGACTCATCCTACATGCTTTTCAAGCACCTCAATATTCTTTCTTTAATTACAATAATGAAATAACCACATTATTCAATTAAATAATTTATGGAGTTATTTGAGACAAAATATAAATATTTAGAAATAACTTTTTTTTCTTCTTTTACCAAACTTATTTATCCTCCATGGCCAACCATCATTGTTATGGGGTATAACTATAACTTTGGGTTATTGTGTGACAATTAGCTCCATGTGTTGGACAAGTTTGGGGATGAGTTTAGGGTATGCTTCAACTTCAAGTTAAAATTTAGCACAAAAAATCCCTTCTCGTGCATGGGAGCTTACACAACATCTATGAATCTCTTAGGAGCCACTGAATAGACTCAACAAAATCTAGCAAAGCTTTTGTACCATGTGAGGAAGAGAGAGAAAAGCTAAGAGGATTCTAGTAGTTATCCTACATGATTATAGAAGAGAGAGAGGGAGAGAGTAGCTTTTTCACACTCAATAGGATGGATTCTCTACAAGAGCTACTTGTTTTTTAGGTGCCCTAGATCCATGTTTATATGGTACTCTAGGGGGAGGGGGGTTTCACCTTTAGCATTTTTGTTGACATCATCGATGATGTCAAGGTGAGGACTCCATTTTTGTAACATGGCCTAATTTATCTCCAAAAAAGAAACATCTCTTACAAATTTAAAAAAAAGAGACGTTGCAAGTGTAGCAAGAAGATGGGTGCCACATTACGGTATCCTCCAAGGCTCACAACCAAGGTGGTGACCAAGGCATAGACCTTGGCATCTTGGCCTTGACATACTTGGCAATGAGATACGAAGGCTTCATTGGTGCCATTGTCTTTGCATGAAGGGCCACCATTCACTTGTAGGGAAAGCTTCCTGTGAGGTCATCCATCCCGATAGTATCATCACTCAAGTACACTTAACTACCAAGTGACTATCCACTAGGCTAGTCTTGTTGTTGTTTTATACTACATAGTTTTAATAAGCTTGACTTGGGAGGGTTTCTCAAGTACTTCCACTTATTAATTTGTATATAATAACTCATTAATAATAACAATTATCCCTATTATTAAAACAATGTGATTAGCACTACTTAAAATGTGTGGCCTTTATCGTATTTAGTGTTATGATTTGATTTTTCAAAACATGCATGTGTTTAATGAAGTGCAAGTGTGCCTCGGGGAAGTTACTATATATACATCCTCTACATCACGTGAGTTCAAGGCCTATTTATAAATATCCTTGTCTGTGAATTTTTCCTGAATAAAACATAAACCTTTTCTATTCAATCTATAAATAAACCCTATATATTGCACCCTTTTGTAGAAAATTATTAAAATGATATTTTTAAAATGCATTATTTTGAACCCACGTGATGCACACATATTCATGAGTAACTTACCTAAGAAGTGTGCAAATGTGATAAATTTACATAGTAATTTATTTTTCTAATGTGAAATAACTTCTTTTTGAATTTGATATTTTTTCACCTTGCTTTATTTTAGGAGAATCTGTATGCACAAGGTTTATTAAGGTGAGTTGAATAATGGGAACATTACACAAGGACACACTATCTGGCCTTGTGATGGAGCATCACAATTAATTGTGGCAATTAAGGATTTACGATAATCTTAGTGAATAAATTGTGGCAATTAAGGATCTACTATAATGTTGGGAAACTTAAAGTTTAACTCTTTGTTACATACATATATATAGCTATCAAACTTATCAACTTGATTAAAGATATTTTGTAACATATAGTCTATATAGCTAATATTATTTGGTTTTGGATGTACTCAGAATTTTTGGAGATTTTATCGAATATTTATTTTTTGTAGTTTTTCAACATTTATTTGTAGATTTTTGAGTTTGAAGATACTTGTTAAAAACCCCACACTTGTGAGGGGTAAAATCTATCTTCTTTGTTCTAGCAACTATTTTAATTTCCATTTTATAGGACACTACAACCAATCTACTAAATAGTACAAAGTGTCCTATATAGCACATACTATGCTATATAATATAGAGTGTGCTATATAGCCGACTATTGCCAATATACTGAATAGAGTGTGCTATATAGATAATAGCAGATACTATGCTAAATAGCACCACAAATTGCTATCTCGTTGTACTATATGCCATATACTACAATATAACACAAACTGCTATATGGTACATATTGTTATATAGCATATCACTACAAGACATGGACTATAAAGAAAGAAAAAAAGAAGATAGAAAATGACATGGACTAACCAAAGTACAACATACACCCAAAGTGCCAAATTAAGTTTAAAATGGGTTCATCTACCTCAGGGATGACTAACCAAAACAGCGAATTGGTGGTTGTCAATACATAAAGCTTGATGGACCTAATAATATGCGTTAGGATATAGGAATCTAGTTTATTCACCAACAATAAATGGTACTAATTGATAAGATGGACTTTTTATGATAAATCACTAGCATAGTATATGCTAGTATTTATTACTTTTCCCTAGTTGTCAGATTCTTTTGCACTCATTGTTTTTGTTTGATGTATTTCAACAAGTAGAAATAAGTTCCTTCACCAATAGCACTTGCATTCAAAATTGTCACGTACACATTAAGTAATTGGCAAGGAAGACTTGAGATCTCTCATACAAAGGCTCATCTATCTCCCAAATCTTCATTTGATTCTTCTTCATTGGGCTGAAGTGTGAACCTATATTCATAGCAAATAACCTTATTGAGAATAAAGAGACAAGTCCAATAGACTTTCTTTGTGAGCTATTTACATGGACTTACTTAATTTTGAAAAAAATTCCCCTAATATCATAAATCATCACATAATATTCATTGCAAAAACCTTCAAACCAACTAAGAAAAGTCTTTACTCGATGAGCCCAAGGTATGCACATGCAACCATGAAATTAAGGAAAAGCTAGACAATATCCTTACAATTGAGTTCATCTACAAAATTGAGTACATAGACTAGGTATCACTAGTTGTTGTCATGCACTAAAATATAATTGCAAAATAATGTGTATGAACTATGAGAAAGTCAACACTGCTATAAAGAGAGACAACTGCCCACTTTCTACATAGAGCACATGCTTGAATGCATGTTGGGCACAAAGGATCTTCCTTTTGTGGATTTTCAAGTTAAAATCAAGTGCAATTTCATCTAGATCATCATTGGCACAAAATAAACTTTTCCATTAATTATGGAGTATTTTGTACATAGTTATGCATTTTATTTTGACTAATGCACTAGCCATCTTCCAATGCTTAATGTGTACCATCTTCAATGGCATGTTATGTAAGCTCAGAGGGCGACACTAGGAGGTACACTTAGACAAGTACCAAAAAGTCTTTGGGAGATGTTGATGTTGTAGACTCTCTTTGAATCCCTTGAAATACTTATTTGGATCAAACAAACATGCATATTAGGGCATTTGTGTAGACTCTCTTTGAATCCCTTGAAATACTTATTTGGATCAAACAAACAACCCTTTACCAATTGTGATACCACATGTTTTTCTAAAAATTTATTTATATGAATTCAATAGAAATAAGATAAGTCTCTTGAAAAATAATGCGATCTTAGAGTATTCACTTGGTAAATGATTAGAACATCTTATAGGCTAGAAACTGTCAGGGGAACTATGAAAACCTAGAACTCAAGAGAAATCATGAGAAATTTTAATATTAACCCCATAGAAAATAAGACTAATGAGTTCAAGACGAATTTATTAAGAATGAACCCCGAAGAAATTAGTCAAGGATATAGTTTACTATAGAAGCTTTGATAGAAGATTTGAAGACCAGAAATATCTCTAAGTGAAAGAAACTAACTTAAGGCCAAGAAACTTGGTTACAAGAATAAACCTTAAACTAGGAAGTTAGAGACCCCAAAATCTAGATACCCTTAGTTAAATTCTAAGGGGACGAGTTCATTGTGTGAAATTCAAGTATCGATTGCTACTAGATTAATCATCACTTGAAAGTTGCATGATTGATTGAAGTCATAACTGCTTGAAGACATCAATCTTGTTTGTGATTTTCTAGATTAGATCTTGATTGAATTAAGTATTGGGACATATAAAAATTGAGGAGCCCTATATCTCCCCTAAGAATAGGTGTTGAATCCCCACACCAAGAGGGGATGATTTTACTACCGCGGAAGCATGGACCGGCTCGAATGGCAAGAGGTCTCCTAGCAGGGATCATATTAAAGTAGGAGGTGGATAGGGTGCTAGGGGGGCTCTTGCTAGTAAATCCTTTACACACCTAGGAACTACTTGATCCCCTGTATGACCCAAGTTCTACTTGGGACACCTAAAGATGCTAGCTATATGTGGATTTGATCTTGGTAACACGCAGATGTGCCAAATGAGGCATCAAATGAAATTGTAATTTTTCTCCTGTATGGGCAGGAAAACACACATTCTGAAACATAATCAATGAATTTGTTTTATTCTGATTATATGTCTGTGAGTAAATTATGCAAACGAACAATTTTACTTGTTACATGCTCCTGATTATAGGGTTGTTTTTGTGCTTTATCAAAGTGTCTTCTTGGAAGGTAGAAGCCGTGTATGTGGGCTGAAATAGGCAGCCCACACAGTGAATTTGTGGATAGCAGGTCCTTTTTCTTCTCTTGTGCTTCATATGATATGATAGACACTTGTATTTGGATGTTCTATGCACCCCATGTTAGGGAAAGTTTATGCTTTCATGAGAGGTGAATTCCAGAAGATATTTGGGCTGATTTGGGGTTGATATCTTCAGTCATATTCAGAGATTTAGCTACAATAGAGTTCTTTTAATTTATTTCATGCTCTACAAAAGACATATTGTCAAAATATGCAAGTATTATGTGCCCCTATGGTAGGGCAATGTTTGTAGACCATTCATAGATGCTTTGAGTTGAATTAAGAGGAAATTTATCTCTGTATTTCTTGGTTGTGGTATCTTGTCCTTAATAGTATCTCTATTTGGAGCTCTCTTGAAGCAAGTCTCTTTGCCCTACAAACCTTGTAATTGACTCATAAGCTTTTGTCCCTTTCAGTCTACATTGAATGTAACCATGCAAAGTTGATTCATGCTATGGCATCATGATGGGAAGCAGAGTTGTTTGTGATACATGACATCATATTGTAATTGATTTCATAAATTGTGATTGCTCTTACAATCAAGAAAAACAAGCTTGATTTGAGTTAGAACTTATGATGCATTACTCTTGTGATCTTTGCTAAGAACATGCAGTTGGAAGCTCTATTAACATCTTCAAGGACTTGGCTTGAAACCTTCAACCCTTCTCTTATCTCTACCATCTCTGGAATCTAAGCTCTTGAACCCTCATACATTTTTCTCTCTAACCCCTGTGATTGACTATGAAGTACCTCTTGAACCTTTGAGCATTCATTATAATTAACTTATCTCTTGAAGACACATCTCCATCTATCTTGTCTAGATTTCTTGCCAAACCCCTGTGTTGACCTTCAACCCTACACACTGTGACATTGGTGAACCTGACGTGAAGGTCAGTGTAAGAGAACTCCAAGATGGGGGATTCTTTAAGATATACTCTACAATAGTTGGTGTGCATGCTGTAGCAAACTCAACAACAAGAGATCCAAATGTTACAACAACAACAACAAAGAAGACGAAGAGAAGATTGATTCCATAGCTCTCCTCAGTTTCATCTTCTTCTTCCATACTATCACTTTCCTCTTGTTCTTCCTCGCTAGTATCCTCATTCACTAATTCCTTTCTCGATGCCATATCAAACTTCTTTGCTACTCCTCTACGGTCATAAATTGTTAAAGTTCATTTCCCCCAATCTTGTATTGTTCCTGCTTTCCTAAGCCAAGGTCTATCTAGAATAAGCGGAAATGCTCCTAATCCTGCTGGCATAACATGACAAGTAATTTTCATAGCAACTCCATAAACCTTGATTTCAAGGCCCTAGAAGAAGTTGGGCGGTAATTAAAACAATTTAATGGTCAAAATGTTTCTATTTTTATTTGCTTGTATGTTGAGAAAATGCTCTTTTTGGTGTACCGCAACATGTATGGAGCCATTATTTTGCCAGACCAGCCAAGCATGGTCTTTAAGAAAGAATCCATGGTCTTTTTCAGTGAGATGCAAATTGGGCTGCATTCAAAAAAGCCCTACGCAAAGAATTCTTCTTAGAAGACTCTAGCCTTATGATGAAGAAAAGTTTTACTGATTGGGTTGAGAAACCCATAGCTGCAACTACTTTATACCATGAGTTTGAAAGTAAATTTGGACAACTTGATGCTGAAGACCAACAAAGTATGGAAGGTCAAAAGATTGAATTATTTCTTAAGGCTGCAGATCCCATTTTGCAAGAGAAGCTTGCTGATCACCTAGAAATGCTACCTCCGAATCAGGAGTCAAGACTGCATGGACATATGTTATTGATGCAGTTAATATGATTGCTCGAAGAGAGCGGATGCAACTAAGATTGGGCTCTACTTCAACTTCAACAACTCCATTGATGGAGCCTGTTCCACGTTCAAAATCCCCTATCCCTTTGACTAATCAACCAACTCTTTCTGTTCCTTATAAAAATGATGTCATGGATGAACTCGTTAAAATCATGTATGACCTTCATCTGAATCTTATAGAAATTAGTTCCAAAGTAGAGAAGCTGGATGTCAAAGTTGAAGAACGAGGACGATCATCAACTCAAAGACCCATGAGAGAAGGCTATAAAAGCTACTATATTTGGTGCGATAGCCAACAACATGACAAGAGGGAATGTATTGCCTTCCGTGAGGCTGAAGCATAGAATCTCCTCTTTTGGAAAGACAAAAAAATTCATGCAACTGAAACTAGTCTTCTACTAGAGCCAAATTTTGGCAATGGAGGAATGAAGAAAAGATTAGAAGATTTAGCTGTAAAGAATGCATGTGCAACAATTAATGTAGCTACCTATGGGCTGCAAATTGAGCCAACTAAATCTAATTTGAAAGCATGTAAAGCTGATGTACAATCTAAAATATGGATGCATGCATTAGATCAAATGGAACGTGGCAAAGCAACCAAAGATGATTTGACTAACGCCAGTTAGTGCATTCGAGGAATAACTAGTTGGAAAGAACTGGTAGATTCTTTTTTCACTTTTGCACATTTGGCTAACGTCAATCATAGAGAGGTCTTGATTGAAGAAAAGAGAAGATGAACCTGGCCCTTCCTCTTCTAGCCCTCCAAAATGAGTAACTAGAAGAACGCCTGAACAACCAAAGCCAGTTGAAAATATAAACCCAGATCAAGTGATGGAAGATGCGCCACAAACAAAGAAGGTCGAACGAAAGAAGAAAGGCAAGCAGCCAGGCTACAAATTGCAGTCTGACATAGAAACTGCAACAACCGATCTCAAACAAGTCCTAGAAGAATGAATTTTGGGAAGTAAAATTGAGTTTACCTTAGGCAAAATTCTTGGTATTTCCAAACGTGAATTTCATGATGTAATTATTAATGTAATCAAAAGAAAAAGACAATATGTTGGTGATCATCCTGAGAAACAGTGCATGCTTTTTTGCAAGCTCTTCAAGTTTTTGTTCAGGATGAAGAGAAGTTGATTGCACAAGGAATTCAACTTGAAGTAGTTAAAGAGCTAATTGCAGCAATTGAAGCTGAAGATAGAGAAAGCATGGATGCAAAAATTAAAGAAGTGAAGGCTGAAAATGTAATGGTCAATTGGTCTAAACCAGTTGGGTAGCCCACCTTTCAAAAAGAAGGTCATCTACAGCACATGCATGATGAGGAAGAAGCTCGGATCATTCCTAGTAGTCACTACTCCTGTACGCATTGGCCAAGAGCAACAACGAAGACAATTGTCAAAATTGGACAAAAAGAAACACCATGTATTGCACTCATAGACCATGGTTCTAAGATAAACATCATGGCTAGGAGTCTCTATAAAAGTGGTGGATGGCCCATAGACGTTGATCCATGTTGGCGAATGAGAGCTACAAACAATTCTTTCGGAGAGTTATATGCTGCATGTCCTAATGTGCAAGTAACTATTGGAGACATAAAAGACAAATTTTATTTCTTTGTTTAAGACTCTTGTAGTTACCCTATCATTCTTGGGCAACTCTACATTTTTGAAGCCCGCTTGGAAACAAAAGTTCTTGATGATGGCTCTTCTTAGGCTCGAATCCAAAACAAGGATAATGAATGAGCTCTCCAATTTCTTACTGTGTGTGTTAATCATCATCGAAACAAAGATCGATTGTGAGATTATCATGTGCCTCCTAATGCCCGAGAATTCAAGGGTTTTCGGGCAGCACTTCTATAAAAGGAGGCTATGGCAGTGCTTCATGTAAAAAGATTGTGCCTCCTCATGCTACAGAAGATGTGTTTCTAACAAATCGACATGTATGTATAGCCAATAATATGGGATGTTATAATTCTCCTCTAGCCATGAATAAAGATGAAAGAAAATATTTATGTCATGTAAAAAGGGTGTTGAGAACTTAGAACATAATGGCTGAAAATGAAGATATTTCGGGCATTTTTTTGGAGTGACTGACACATTGACTGAAATATATGCAGCTGCTCATGCAAAAAATCAGGCTAAAAATCAATCCATAGAAGTATGCACATTGGATTTTTATCATACAATTCAAGAATTTGTTGAACAAGGAGACATTGGTTTACTCAACAAGGCTGAAGCACAAGTGGAGACAAAATACAAGATGGTGGATAAAAAAGTCAAGCCTGTGGCAGTCCCACTGCCTCCTAAAAGTGAAGGGTTGGCTGATAGGGCAGCAAATCAGTCAAGTCTTCATGATCCTTCCAACATTGATCACAAGTTTACATCTGAAAGTACTGATTAGCATTTAAGTCAATATCCTTAACAATTTTCTTGGGAGATGGGATGTTGTTTTGAGGTCCGTAGCATATTCTTCGAGAATGGGCTTATTAAACATGAAAGTAAAGGGAAGAGAGAGAACAAGAGAGCTTTAGCCTTATTTAATACAAATTCATCACTGAAAATAGATAAAACCAAGCAATTAATGACATGTCCTTCCTCTTCTATTTTAATCTACTTAAGGGCTCTTTTCAACTCAAACTTTTCCTAATGAGGCATATGTGTTGAGATTAGGATTGAGAGGCGAAACTGATCTCCCAATGGCTTAATTCAAAATCCACATGGTTAGGGTAGGAGGATAGAGTAGGAATTAAATGCATTGGAAACTTGAAGATGCCTTGTTGATAGTAGACTTGTAGTCAACAAAAATCATTAAAAGCCCATACAAAGTACAATCAATCAATTATCCATGTAGTAGAGAAGGTAAGGATGCCTAATGATGATGATTTTTGATAAATCAATTGTATCTTAAGACTAATCCTTATTGTGGTTATTATTGAGGGCATTGGGAAAGAAAAGATAGTGGCTAAAGTAGGAATAATAAGTTCAAATAGTTCTTTGGATAAGAGATCCATAGTCACTTGAGTGTATAAGAAGTTGAGCTAGAGGAGAGACTGAAAAAGAGTACAAGAGAGACAAAGAAGAAACAAAAAGGCTAGAACAAGAGAGAGAAAGAGAAAGAAGCCATTAAAGGTTGACAAGATCTTGAAGACTCAAAAGAGACTAAATTGTATGATGTTGTGGTAAAAATAAAAATGAGTTTTGTACATCTTTATAAATCTTGGTCAATGTATCTCTAAGTGTTTGTGAAATATGATCAAAACTTATGTTTGAATTTATCTTCATCATAATCCATTCTGACCCAAATTTTTTCATCCAAAAAACGAGAGATAGAACTTATTACAAGTTACTCCAAGTAATGAAGATGAAACTGGTTTCTCCATATAGATATGACAAAAGATCCCTGCATAATCTTTAAGAGTTTTCAAAAAAATAATGGATCTAGATCTAAAAACTATCATATTATATTTTAGTATTGACACATAAAGGTGGTAGTTTGATTCAAAATTCTTCAGGGATGAGATCATCCAAGACTATGCAATCATTGTAGACTCAACTGTAGAAAAACTATTATAAGTTTTGACAAGCCAATCCAAGTGAAGTATTTTATAGCTCCAATCAAAGTTATTTTAGATTATTTTCTATCTATGTGCATTCAATTTCTCTTTACTTAATTTAAAACTTGAAATGTCTTTTAAAAAAGTGTAATATGAGAATAATCTCCAATGAATAGAGCCCTTAGCTTGCATAATCTTCATCAAAATTTCAAAATATGGAGACTTTCCCATGAGAGTCAACAACCTCCAATAATACTTTTCCAAAGATAATTCTCTCCATGAATTATTTTTTGAAACCTGAAACTAAGTATATTTCTTAGACATGCCACACTTCCTAAGAGGTACATGTTCATGTCAAGATTGTGGGAGAGAAGGAAGGAGTCTCACTTGTAGCTTTCTTGCTTGCACAATGGGGGAATACACACAAGGGTGGAGGCTGAAAAACAGTTTTCCTCTTCTTAGTTGTGTAAGCCAAAAAGAACTCTGATACAAAGAAATAGAAGAACCATATATATGGGTCTCAAACCAAACTCAACTAACTAAGGTGGCATATTAACTGAGCCACGAACTAGAGTAGATAAGGATACTTGTCATCTAGCTATTATTCATGGGCGGTGTACCAACCGCATCTACAACTGACAAGTCGGTGACATAAATGCACAACGGTCACCCTGGCATATCACGAGTGGAGCTCGATATCTCAACACTCCCCCTCGAGCTCAATCCCAATTCTTGCACACCAAGCAGGTCTCTGAACTTGTGCAGCTTCTCTGTGCCCAATGCCTTCGTGAATATGTCAGCTACCTGATCCTCTGTGCTGACATAAACTAGATCAATAAGACCTAGTAAAACCCTCTCCCGCACATAGTGATAATGCACCTCAATGTGCTTTGTTCTAGCAGGATAGACTGGGTTATTTGCCAAGTGTATACCACTCATGTTGTCACAATAAATGACAACTGGCCCATCTGTAGGCTGATGCATATCATAAAGTAGCTTATGCAACCAAGCTACCTCACATGCAGCCATTGCTGCGCCCCTCTACTCAGCCTCTGTGCTTGACAAGGCAACTGTAGGCTGTTTCTTGCTGCTCCAAGTGACTGCAGCACTCCCAAAAGAGAACACATATCCATTGGTAGATCCTCTATCAGAAATACTACCATCCCAATCAGCATCAGTGTATCCATGCAACTGTATCTGAACCCCAGTCTCATAAAGTAGTCCATACTGCAATGTGGACTTCACATACCTGAGTATGCATCTAGCCGCATCCAAATGCGGTTTCCTTGGAGCCTGCATAAACTGACTTACTAGTCCAACAGCATAGCTCAAATCTGGCCTGGTAATAGTCATATAAATCAAGCTTCCTACTATGCGTCTGTACATAGTAGGGTCTTCCAGAAGCTCACCTGCATCTGCGCCTCAGCTTCACATTCTGCTCTAAAGGAACTGAAATAGGCTTACAGCCTGTCATCCCATATTTGGACAGCATGTCCAATCCATACTGCCTCTGCAAGAACTGTATCCCACTTGGTGATCTAATCACCTCAATGCCCAAGAAATAACGTAGCTCTCCCAAATCCTTCATCTCAAACTTTTGCTTCAATAGCATTTTCACATGAAGGATATCTTCATCACTGTCACCTGTCATAATCAAATCATCAACATAAATGACAAGTAGCATAATACATTTCTCTGTTTTTCTCACATAAAGTGAGAAGTCTGCCTTGGAAATCTGAAAGCCAATAGTGACAAGATATTGTCCTATCTTGTCAGACCATGCTCTAGGTGCTTGCTTCAAGCCATACAATGCTTTCTTCAACCTGCAAACAAACTCAGGATGAACAGCATGCACATAACCTGGTGGCTGCTCCATATAGACCTCTTCTTGCAAATCACCATGCAAGAAGGCATTCTTTACATCCATCTGATGTAAAGACTATTCCTTTGATGCAGCCATAGCAATGACTGCTCTTAGGGTTGTCATCCTTGCAACCGGACTGAATGTTTCTTCATAATCAATGCCATATGTTTGTGCATATCCCTTGACTACTAATCTTGACTTGTATCTGTTCAGAGAACCATCTGCATTGTGCTTCACCTTATAAACCCACTTACAGCCAATTGCATTCTTACCTTTAGGCAAAGGTACCAATTCCCATGTAGCATTTGCTTCCAAGGCATCCATTTCTTCATCCATGGCTTTCTCCCATTTTTCTTTTCCCATGGCTTGCTCAAAAGAAGTGGGTTCTGGTTCCTGTATCACTTTGACCATATATGCATAGTGAATGGCTGTAAATCCATCATATTTCAGCCTATCCACAGGATACCTAGCTCTGGTAGACCTACGCAAAGTAGGTTCACTCCCAGGTGCTCTCAAAACATCCTTGGTCTTCCTTACTCCAGGTGTAACAATAGAAGGAATACCCAACTCATCATCAATGCTCTGTTCTAAGCCACTGGATTCACCATCCACATAAGAGTGACCTGCATTCACATCAAACATGGGCTGATCTACCTTCTCTTTTCCTTTTCGTGATACCTGCATACCACTATCTGCATTGCTTTGAGAAGATTCTCCTTATCTCAATCTGCCTGTCCATGGCGAAGAATGTGAACCACTGCTAGAGGACACTCCAGGTCCACTAATATCTTGTGACTGCTGCTGTGAATTCTATGCAGCATTACCATTTTGTACATCTACATTATCAATCACATTTACTCGTTTATACCAGCTACTCATCTCATCAAAAATAACATCTCTGCTCTCACTGTAAACTTACGAGTAGAAGGGTTATAGCATCTATACCCTTTATGTTGTTTGCAGAGAGTAACCAATAAAGATGCACTTCTCAGCTTTTGGATCCAACTTGGATCTCAACTCACCGGCACATGAACATAGGCAATGCAACCAAAATTTTCAAATGAGAAATATCTGGTTTCCTACCAGTATACCTCTCCTCTGGAGTCATCCCATGTATTGCTGCAGTGGGAGTCCTGTTCATTATGTAGACTACTGTAGCAACTACTTCAGCCCAGTAAAAATCTGGCAAGTCTTTTTCGTTGAGCATGGCACGAGATACCTCTCCAATATGCGTGTTTTTCCTTTCTGCAATTCCATTTTATTGTGGGGTATGACTGCATGAATATTGCTGCTTTATGCCATGCTCCTGTAGGAACCTTGCAAACTCATTTGAGAGGTACTCTCCCCCTCCATTTGACCTTAGGCATTTTATTTGCAGGCCTGTTTCTTTTTCAACCATAGCTTTAAGAGTTTTGAAATGCCCAAAAACTTCACTTTTCTTTTTCATAAAATACACCAAAACTTTTCTGCTATAGTCATCAATAAAAGTGACAAAATAATGACAGCCTCCAAGAGATGGAGCTTTAGTAGTCCACACATCAGAGTGGATTAATTCCAATGGCTTCTTACTCTCTTGAACATGTCTAGGAAATGGTTTCCTTGCCTGTTTTCCAAATTGGCAGGCTTCACATACCTTATGCATTTCTGCAACCTTGAATTTAGGCAATCCTGCAATAATATTTTGGGCCTGCATTGATTTAAGTCGCTGTACATTAACATGACCAATGCGTTTATGCCAAATATCAATATCTGCAACTACACCGGTCCCATGTGCAAACATTGCTGCACTCAATTCAGACATGTCTGCATCCAACGTAAACATTCTGCCCTTCTTCTTTCCTTTTGCTATCAAGCGACCTTTATTTTTCATATCCTCAACAAAGCATCCATGAGGATTAAATCTGACCCGCAAGCCCTGCTCAACCATTTGACCAACAGAAACCAGATTCTTGGTGATATTCGGGACATGAAATACATCAGACATGTATTTCTTTTTTCCATCCTGCATAGACAAAGGAAATTTTCCAATCTGTACAATAGGATGTGCAGTATCATCGCCAGTCTCCACAAATCCTGGTTTTTCCCTTTTCCTTGCATCCTCCATCCATTCTGCATGACCTATCATGTGGTTTGATGCACCTGAGTCAACATACCACACATCATTGCTTTCTTCTGCACTTGTCACAGAATTGTTCATGTGCTGCACCATAAATAAATGCTCATTTCTATCATCACCCTGTCTACTAGAAGATGCATAATTCCCTTGTTGCAATTTTCCATTCATGATGTCATTTTGCTTTTTATAGCAGTCTTTAGCCATATGACCTATTTTACCACAGTAGTAGCATTCAACATTGCTATTTGCATTTTGGCCTCTTTGCCATCCACCACGACCTCTTTGGCTCCCCCTGCCTCTAGAGTTACCACGTCCTCCTCCATAGGACTGGTTTTCTTGAGTTTGCTGCATATTTTGATTTCTACCACAGCCTCCAAATCAACCTCCTCTACCTCTGCCTCTACCTCTTCCAGCATTTGAGTAGAAGGCATTTTCTTTTGAAGTTCCTCCTGAAGAAGATGCACCACCATTTCTCTGCTCCTCAGAAATTAGAAGAGCAATCAACTCCTCAAAATCAAGAAATCTTTCTCGGACGGAAATGGATGTTCGGAACTGTGCATCATCCTTTCCTAGACCATTCAAGGTCACAGAAACTAAATCATCATCTTCCACTGGCGACCCAATGGAAGCAAGTGCATCTGCAATCTTCTTTACCTTCATGTGGTAGTCATTGATGCTCATATTTTCTCTTTGCACATTATGCAACTCTTGCTTGACCTGCATTTTCCTAGCTTGCATATTTGTGCTATACATTTTTGTCAAAGTATCCCATGCCTCCTTTGGCATACTTGCATCTTGAATATGCACAATCATAGAGTCTGAAATGCTGATAGACAGCCAGTACATAAATTTCCTGGCTCTCTCATGCCATGCTTTAAATGCCTGCATTTGCTGTTGATTGGGAACATCAGGAAGAACTGGTTCTTCTTCATTTCCTGCAACAAATTCCCAATATCCTTTTCCCATAAGAAAATTCGTCATTCTAAACTTCCATGCTTGGAAGTTGTTCTTGTCAAGCTTTTCAGTGACAATCTGTGAGAGAGAATCAGACGCCATTACAGAACACTGCAAAAAATTCTGTCACTGCAAAAAACACAGCTTCAGCCTCACAAGGGAAAATCTGCAAAATTGACGAAAGTGATATTTGACCACACAGTCACTTCCTAGTGACGATTTTGCATCAACAGGCAACAAGGATGATTCTGTAACTTCCAATGTCTCTGCGCATAGGCATACAATGCAATTTCTACAGTTACTTTTCACCGACCTGTAGAACAGTGGTCGCACAGCATAAAACTGGGTCTTTTCCTGAGTGCATTGTGCTGAAAACTTTCGCCTCCAAAACAGGCCCCGAAATGGCCTCAAAATAAAAAAAACAGGGTCGCCAAGGGCTAAAGCTCTTTCCCGCAGCATATACTGCCCTCTTGCTTCACCGCGAAGGGCGTCTCAACCTGAGACAATGCACTCTTGCAATTTTCGGCTGTGCTACCTGCAGAGATCTGCTCCCAAAACAGAAAATGAAAGCAACACTGCTCCTCTTACCAGAACACCGCGAGCTTGGCTTGCTTTCTTGAGCTCCTTACCAAGAGCAAGG
The DNA here is from genome assembly GCF_053477565.2 of Lygodium microphyllum. Lineage (NCBI taxonomy): Eukaryota > Viridiplantae > Streptophyta > Polypodiopsida > Schizaeales > Lygodiaceae > Lygodium > Lygodium microphyllum. The sequence goes on from NC_141161.1 coordinate 61,467,458, forward strand.
CTCTGATACCATGTCAAGATTGTGGGAGAGAAGGAAGGAGTCTCACTTGTAGCTTTCTTGCTTGCACAATGGGGGAATACACACAAGGGTGGAGGCTGAAAAACAGTTTTCCTCTTCTTAGTTGTGTAAGCCAAAAAGAACTCTGATACAAAGAAATAGAAGAACCCTATATATGGATCTAAAACCAAACTCAACTAACTAAGGTGGCGTACTAACTGAGCCACAAACTAGAGTAGATAAGGATAGCTGTCATCTAGCTATTATTCATGGGCGGTGTACCAACCGCATCTACAACTGACAAGTCGGTGACATAAATGCACAACGGTCACCCTGGCATATCACGAGTGGAGCTCGATATCTCAACAGTTCATGCATTTTAGCTTGCTATAGAGCTATCCAATATACCCACTCATATCGAAAGGAACATAACCTCGCGAATCAAAAGAGAAGTTATCAACACCATAACATGGATCATAAAAGAAGCCCATGCCATCCACGTTATCATCATAGTCATATAGGGATAAGGCTAAAACATTTACTTCCTCATCCTCTAAATCTTCAATGAAGACTAACATACTATTTATTTTTGCTTTCTTATGGGTGCACTTGAAGCATGATATAGTGCATATTTCTCTCTATATTTGTAGCATAATTATTTATCTTCTGTTTCCTTGTATAATTCCATTAGAATAAGCTTAAGTTGGAAGACAATGTTGATTCATTCTTTGTTGTGACTCCATTTGTGGATCAATTATTAGCTCCTTAACTTTGGCATTGAATGGAGGGTACGTAAGAATCCATGGGCCATTAGCTTGAAAGGTGTGTCCTCCAAAGGTACTACCATATTGGCCTTGCTTTGCAGTGATTCCTTGCTATTCAAATGACTACTGAATGGTAGGATCTCTTCTATACTTCCATAGATAGTGCTCCATAAGCTCTATAGCCTTGAAGAATTTGATAAGATATTGGAACATAACATTGGCTACTACTGAGAGCAGGATTTAAATGTCCAAGACATGCCGGATAAGAGCGGAATGATGCAAATTCAAAGCGAAAATGGAATCAGAAGTGGATGATGCGGATCCAACAATGTTAAGTGGCCATGGAAGATGGGAATGCAAATTTCTTCAAAAGACCGACCTTTGTAGTGGTTGTGGATTTTTCATAACTTTTTTGTATGTCGAATCGAAGCAGGACAAGTTCCTCACCATTTAGGACCTCAAGTTGGATGCGCAAACAAATCCAGATCGTGAATCGAGTCTATATCCTAACTGGTGTGAGGATGCGCAGAATTGACCAATGGCACATCATACTCCATGGGAAAAGTGTTGAGCTAAAATATGCATTACTTGCTGATTAGCCTCTTAAACAGCCCCAAAACATGTGATGAGTGGCTAGAGCTGCCTATATAGGCATAAAATAATGCAAGAAAATGACTAGTTCGGCCAATTAAATGTAGGTGATTGCTGCCAAATATGACTGAGTGCACAGAAATGAATAAAATAGTGCAAAAAATGTAGTGAACTGTTGCATGTCATGTGGCAAAGACCATCGGCCATGTTTGGCCTGCTGTAAACCCTGCTCATCTAGGAGTCGGGCACCTAGAAGGTCAAATTTGGACCCAGTTTGAGTGGGCATGACCTTGAGCCTTTGGGGCGGGCCCAAATTTTTAAAGTTTTTATCAATTGGGGGAAGAGGGGAATTTTTCAAATGGTGACGGATGCAAAGGACGCCCCCTTCCATCACGTCGATTTGGAGAAGGGGGTGTTGGGACTGAGAAGAAGTCATCAATTTGATCATTGCCATGGAGTTCCTGAATTTTTTGCTTTATATCACTACCTTCTATGGATCAGATGGCTTCATGGATGAGAAGGGGGTGGGCTGATTTGAGAGATTTCGATTGGGAGACGATGTTGAGAAATGATGGAGCATAGATTGATATTTGGAGGAGCATGGTTTAGCGGTAGGACTAAAGCATGAGGTTTAGCCTCAGTTTAGCCCTATTTTTATATTGAAATGAGTATGTATCTCTCTTTATGAAGAAAAATGCATCAAAATGCTCTTTAAACCTACTAGCAAATGCACAACCTTAAATGATAAGGAGAGGAGGGGGTAATAAGTGCTCATTACATGTTGAATCTGGTTTCTTTTGATGCACTTTGCATATAGGATACATGTGTTTTGAGAATTAAAGGGTTCAGTAGGATAAGCATGTTCGACACAGTAATTATGTTTAGAATGGAAGCATAAAAAGAAATAGTTTCACACTATCACAATGTTGTTGGAAATGAATAAAAATGGTTGAGCACTATGAATCATTCATAGTTGCATTGCATTCAACACATGGTATCATCATGGATGCATGGCAATTGTCTTACTAAACATTGACCCACGCTGAGGGTGAGGTATCCCAAGTCGTAGGGCTAGCAATCCATTTTCTTTGGGGGGAGTGTGCAGTGAGGATAATATTCTTGTCAAGATTATGGGAGAGAAGGAAGGAGTCTCACTTGTAGCTTTCTTGCTTGCACAATGGGGGAATACACACAAAGGTGGAGGCTAAAAACAGTTTTCCTCTTCTTAGTTGTATAAGCCAAAAAGAACTCAATTACAAAGAAATAGAAGAACCCTATATATGGGTCTCAAACCAAACTCAACTAACTAAGGTGGCATACTAACTGAGCCACGAACTAGAGTAGATAAGGATACTTGTCATCTAGCTATTATTCATGGGCGGTGTATCAACCGCATCTACAACTGACAAGTCGGTGACATAAATGCACAACGGTCACCCTGGCATATCACGAGTGGAGCTCGATATCTCAACACTCCCCCTCGAGCTCAATCCCAATTCCTGCACACCAAGCAGGTCTCTGAACTTGCGCAGCTTCTCTGTGCCCAATGCCTTCGTGAATATGTCAGCTACCTGATCCTTTGTGCTGACATAAACTAGATCAATAAGACCTAGTAAAACCCTCTCCCGCACATAGTGATAATGCACCTCAATGTGCTTTGTTCTAGCATGATAGACTGGGTTATTTGCCAAGTGTATACTACTCATGTTGTCACAATAAATGACAACTGGCCCATCTGTAGGCTGATGCATATCATAAAGTAGCTTATGCAACCAAGCTACCTCACATGCAGTCATTGCTGCACCCCTGTACTCAGCCTCTGTGCTCGACAAGGCAACTGTAGGTTGTTTCTTGCTGCTCCAAGTGACTACAGCACTCCCAAAAGAGAACACATACCCACTGGTAGATCGTCTATCAGAAATACTACCAGCCCAATCAGCATCAGTGTATCCATGCAACTGTATCTGAACCCCAGTCTCATAAAATAGTCCATACTGCAATGTGGACTTCACATACCTGACTATGCATCTAGCCGCATCCAAATGCGATTTCCTTGGAGCCTGCATAAACTGACTTACCAATCCAACAGCATAGCTCAAATCTGGCCTGGTAATAGTCATATAAATCAAACTTCCTACTATGCGTCTGTACATAGTAGGGTCTTCCAGAAGCTCACCTGCATCTGCGCTTAGCTTCACATTCTACTCCAAAGGAACTGAAATAGGCTTACAGCCTGTCATCCCATATTTGGACAGCATGTCCAATCCATACTGCCTCTGCAAGAGCTGTATCCCACTTGGTGATCTAATCACCTCAATGCCCAAGAAATAACGCAGCTCTCCCAAATCATTCATCTCAAACTTTTGCTTCAATAGCATTTTCACATGAAGGATATCTTCATCACTGTCACCTGTCATAATCAAATCATCAACATAAATGACAAGTAGTATAATACCTTTCTCTATTTTTCTCACATAGAGTGAGAAATCTGCCTTGGAAATCTGAAAGCCAATAGTGACAAGATACTGTCCTATCTTGTCAGACCATGCTCTAGGTGCTTGCTTCAAGCCATACAATGCTTTCTTCAACCTGCAAAAAAACTCAGGATGAATAGCATGCACATAACCTGGTGGCTGCTCCATATAGACCTCTTCTTGCAAATCACCATGCAAGAAGGCATTCTTTACATCCATCTGATGTAAAGACCATCCCTTTGATGCAACCATAGCAATGACTGCTCTTAGGGTTGCCATCCTTGCAACCGGATTGAATGTTTCTTCATAGTCAATGCCATATGTTTGTGCATACCCTTGACTACTAATCTTGCCTTATATCTGTTCACAGAACCATCTGCATTGTGCTTCACCTTATAAACCCACTTACAGCCAATTGCATTTTTACCTTTAGGCAAAGATACCAACTCCCATGTAGCATTTGCTTCCAAGGCATCCATTTCTTCATCCATGGCTTTCTCCCATTTTTCTTTTCCCATGGCTTGCTCAAAAGAGGTGGGTTCTGGTTCCTGTATCACTTTGACCATATATGCATAGTGAATGGCTGTAAATCCATCATATTTCAGCCTATCCACAGGATACCTAGCTCTGGTAGACCTGCGCAAAGTAGGTTCACTCCTAGGTGCTCTCAAAACATCCTTGGTCTTCCTTACTCTAGGTGTAACAATAGAAGGAATACCCAGCTCATCATCAATGCTCTGTTCTGAGCTACTAGATTCACCATCCACATAAGAGTGACCTACATTCACATCAAACATGGGCTGATCTACCTTCTCTTTTCCTTTTCGTGATACCTGAATACCACTATCTGCATTGCTTTGAGAAGATTCTCCTGATCTCAATCTGCCTGTCCATGGCGAAGAATGTGAACCACTGCTAGAGGACGCTCCAGGTCCACTAATATCTTGTGACTGCTGCTGTGAATTCTGTGCAGCATTACCATTTTGTGCATCTACATTATCAATCACATTTACTGGTTTATACTAGCTACTCATCTCATCAAAAACAACATCTTGCTCACTGTAAACTTACGAGTAGAGGGGTTATAGCATCTATACCCTTTCTGCAGAGAGTAACCAATAAAGATGCACTTCTCAGCTTTTGGATCCAACTTGGATCTCAACTCATCTGGCACATGAACATAGGCAATGCAACCAAAAATTTTCAAATGAGAAATATATGGTTTCCTACCAGTATACCTCTCCTCTGGAGTCATCCCATGTATTGCTGCAGTGGGAGTCCTATTCATTATGTAGACTGCTGTAGCAACTGCTTCAGCTCAGTAAAAATCTGGCAAGTCTTTTTCATTGAGCATGGGACGAGATACCTCTCCAATATGCCTCTTTTTCCTTTCTGCAATTCCATTTTCTTGTGGGGTATGACTACTATCAATATCTGCAACTACACCGGTCCCATGTGCAAACATTGCTGCACTCAATTCAGGCATGTCTGCATCCAACGTAAACATTCTGCCCTTCTTCTTTCCTTTTGCTATCAAGCGACCTTTATTTTTCATATCCTCAACAAGCATCCATGAGGATTAAATCTGACCTGCAAGCCCTGCTCAACCATTTGACCAACAGAAACCAGATTCTTGGTGATATTCGAGACATGAAATACATCAGACATGTATTTCTTTTTCCCATCCTGCATAGACAAAGGAATTTTTCCAATCTGCACAATAGGATGTGCAGTATCATCACCAATCTCCACAAATCTTGGTTTTTCCATTTTCCTTGCATCCTCCATCCATTCTGCATGACCTGTCATGTGGTTTGATGCACCTGAGTCAACATACCACACATCGTTGCTTTCTTCTGCACTTGTCACAGAATTGTTCATGTGCTGCATCATAAATAAATGCTCATTTCTATCATCACCCTGTCTACTAGAAGATGCATAATTCCCTTGTTGCAATTTCCCATTCATGATGTCATTCTACTTTTTATAGCAGTCTTTAGCCATATGACCCATTTTACCACAGTAGTAGCATTCAACATTGCTGTTTGCATTTTGGCCTCTTTGCCATCCACCACGACCTCTTTGGCTCCCCCTGCCTCTAGAGTTACCACGTCCTCCTCCATAGGACTTGTTTTCTTGAGTTTGCTGCATATTTTGATTGCTACCACGACCTCCAGATCGGCCTCCTCTACCTCTGCCTCTACCTCTTCCAGCATTTGAGTAGAAGGCATTTTCTTTTGAAGTTCCTCCTGAAGAAGATGCACCACCATTTCTCTGCTCCTCAGAAATTAGAAGAGCAATCAACTCCTCAAAATCAAGAAATCTTTCTCGGACGGAAATGGATGTTCGGAACTGTGCATCATCCTTTCCTAGACCATTCAAGGTCACAGAAACTAAATCATCATCTTCCACTGGCGACCCAATGGAAGCAAGTACATCTGCAATCTTCTTTACCTTCATGTGGTAGTCATTGATGCTCATATTTTCTCTTTGCACATTATGCAACTCTTGCTTGACCTGCATTTTCCTAGCTTGCGTATTTGTGCTATACATTTTTGTCAAAGTATCCCATGCCTCCTTTGGCATACTTGCATCTTGAATATGCACAATCATAGAGTCTGAAATGCTGATAGACAGCCAATACATAACTTTCCTGGCTCTCTCATGCCATGCTTTAAATGCCTGCATTTGCTGTTGATTGGGAACATCAGGAAGAACTGGTTCTTCTTCATTTCCTGCAACAAATTCCCAATATCCTTTTCCCATAAGAAAATTCGTCATTCTAAACTTCCATGCTTGGAAGTTGTTCTTGTCAAGCTTTTCAATGACAATTTGTGAGAGAGAATCAGACGCCATTACAGAACATTGCAAAAAATTCTATCACTGCAAAAAACACAGCTTCAGCCTCACAAGGGCAAATCTGCAAAATTGACGAAAGTGGTATTTGACCACACAGTCACTTCCTAGTGACGATTTTGCATCAACAGGCAACAAGGATGATTCTGTAACTTCCAATGTCTCTGCGCATAGGCATACAATGCAATTTCTACAGTTACTTTTCACCGACCTGTAGAACAGTGGTCGCACAGCATAAAACTGGGTCTTTTCCTGAGTGCATTGTGCTGAAAACTTCCGCCTCCAAAACAGGCCCCGAAATGGCCTCAAAATAAAAAAAACAGGGTCGCCAAGGGCTAAAGCTCTTTCCCGCAGCATATACTGCCCTCTTGCTTCACCGCGAAGGGCGTCTCAACCTGAGACAATGCACTCTTGCAATTTTCGGCTGTGCTACCTGCAGAGATCTGCTCCCAAAACAGAAAATGAAAGCAACACTGCTCCTCTTACCAGAACACCGCGAGCTTGGCTTGCTTTCTTGAGCTCCTTACCACGAACAAGGCTCTGATACCATGTCAAGATTATGGGAGAGAAGAAAGGAGTCTCACTTGTAGCTTTCTTGCTTGCACAATGGGGGAATACACACAAAGGTGGAGGCTGAAAACAGTTTTCCTCTTCTTAGTTGTGTAAGCCAAAAAGAACTCAAGTACAAAGAAATAGAAGAACCCTATATATGGGTCTCAAACCAAACTCAACTAACTAAGGTGGCATACTAACTGAGCCACGAGCTAGAGTAGATAAGGATAGCTATCATGTAGCTATTATTCATGGGCGGTGTACCAACTGCATCTGCAAACTGACAAGTCGATGACATAAATGCACAACGGTCACCTTGGCATATCACGAGTGGAGCTCGATATCTCAACAATTCTATTTTTTGGAATGATTGATTAAAAGTGAGGACTATGTTTCATTGTGTTATATATATTCATGGCGCATCCAATCCCTAGAGTATAGAAGAGAAATAGTAGAGGGGCCGTGGTAGCAATTAGTCAAGGTATGCTCCCTGTGTCTGTTTTACATGGTGTATAATACCAATATGTATAGGGGATCCCTATTAGGAGTTTGGGAAGGGATCCGTTAGACTATAAACATTAAAAATGGTATTTACTTAGATCAATGTGTAGCCTTTGGATGCTCCTAGAGCTGCAAGGCCGTGGAGTATTTTGGTTGAGCATAAAGGCCCACCGACTAGCGTCTCAGAGCCAGTGTTAAGCCCGTTTTAGGTCCCAACAAGTGATGCATTTGCACGGAGCCACTAATAAGTGGTTTTGTCTGAATATTGGTAAATAGGGAGAACTATTTTATTAATATATGACAAAAGGCAGTGAGATAGACCCAAAAGACTATCAACGCGAGCTGAAAGGGCTCAACGGTGAGCCAATATTATTAGGAGATATTTTACTCAAAGGAGTGTTCTTTGAAAGGACGAGCTACAGTATGGTATCATAGCCTAGAGGCTGGAACCATAATAAGAATTGATCTATTTTTTGTGGCTTTTCAAAAAGAGTTTGCCCTTGAAAGGGGAGGTTAGTTTGGCTATGTGTTCTCAATGTAACACATCAAGAACCTTCTGAGAACGGTCAAGGCTATGCCAAGAAACTGAAGGACATATTTTGTAAATTAGAAACTTATATTCCCATTCCATCTGTTGCTCAATTCCAATACTTTCTTTTGCATGGGTTGGACTTTAGCATCCATGTGCAATTGAGCAATGTTGCTCTTACTGAGATTAATATGTCTATTATACGACAAAGGAGGTTTTTCAATTCCTGTAATGTTTCATATGTAAACTGATGACCTATATCTTTAGGATCCCATAAACTTGGCTGCCTTGACACTTTTTCATACAAATCCTCACTTTTTGGTGGAAGCGGTGTCGGAGCGTGTAGCGTTGAACGTCACCACAGGGGTTTGGCAAGAATATTGGACAATATAGATAGAGATGTGTCTTCAAGAGATAAGTAGATTAGAGTGAATGTTTAAAGGTTCAAGAGGTACTTCTTCATGGTCAATCACAGGGGTTTGAGAGAGAAGAATGAATGGGGGTTCAAGAGCTCAGACTCCAGAGATGGTAGAGATAAGAGAAGGGTTGAAGGTTTCAAGCCAAGTTCTTGAAGATGTTAATAGAGCTTCCAACTGCATGTTCCTAGCAAAGATCACAAGAGTACTATCTCATAAGTTCTAACTCAAATCAAGCTTGTTTTCTTGACTGTAAGAGCAATCAAAAATTATAAAATCAAGTACAATATGTTGTCATGTATCATAAACAACTTTGCATCCCATCATTCGTACATGATGCCATAGAATGAATCAACTTTGCATGATTACATTCAATGTAGATTGTTAGGGACAAAAGCTTATGAGCCAATTACAAGGCTTGTAGGGAAAAGAGACTTGCTTCAAGAGAGCTTCAAATTGAGTTCCTGATAAGGATAAATTACCACAGCCAAGAAATCAGAGAAAAAGCTCCTCTTAATTCAACCCAAAGCATCAATGAATGATGTACAAACATTGCCCTGCCGTAGGGGCACATAATACTTGCATATTTTGACAAGATGTATTATGCGGAGTAAGAAATGAATTAAAAGAACATTGCTATAGCTAATTCTCTAAATATGGTTGAAGATATCAACCCCAAATCAACACAAATATCTTCCAAAATTCACATCTGATGATAGCATGACAGATGATTTTTTATGCTGAGAAGTGCTTAAAAATGGCCAAAATTTTTGAAATTCAAGAAAAAAATATAATTCATTGAAGGCGATGATTGCAATCAGTATGATTTTAAGCAACAATGCCCGAAAATGCTTAAAAGAACCACTGGATGACATTTGGTGAATTTACATAATTTTTTGGCTTGTCAGACGAGACCCTGGGAGATGCCGGCAATGGAGGTTTTTAAGACGGATGCCCATAATTTTTCAAACTTAAAATCGGGTACCGGAAGATGGAGAGGGAGTGTTCGAGAGGCCAAGACCCAAATGTCAAGTGTGAATAGGATTTAAAGGCCCAAAAGACATGACCTTTGGGGGCTCCCTTTGAGAGCCCCAAAAAAAAAAGGAATTTATGGGGGGGGAGGAGCACCGGTTTTTTCGGTGTGAGACAGAGAAGGCGCCATTTTTTCAATTGGTGGAGAGATGGGCTATGGGGGCTGAAAGCAACCCCCCCAACCGACCGAATACCTTGCCTACATTCAATCTTCGCTCCTCATCGCTCCAGACCGCAGGTCAAATGGCTACCTAGTTGTCGAGATAAAAAACCAGTCTATCTCTCCTCACTCTCTCTCCTGCACAAAGGTACTTCATGTGGCAACAATCAAGAAGAGAATCGGGTGATGGATGCTTGTCCGCGAGGCACCGGATTGTTCCAAGAGGCTATGGATGCTCAAGGCTGAAGATCTAAGCTGAAATCCATGGTTGGTTGGTCGATACACAGCCCAATTAAATATTCAAAAAACCCAAAACATGCAAAAGGCGGTATGCTCTATTTTATGAAAGAAATTTGCATGTTTTTTATCGTTCATGGTCTAAATGGTGTGCACATGGGCTGAAATTTTATTTGAATGTTCATTACATTATTTTTGAGGGCTGCAATCACTGTTATGCAGAACTCATATTGATTTACAGCAATTATAACTTTTCAAAATCCGAAAAAACACTAATTTTGATGGAAATTGATAGTTTCTTTGATTTTGAGTGGAAAAAAATGAGTGGACATGGGATAAAATAAGGAAAAATACTAAGTTTTAGTTCAAATAATCAAGCATCAGAGAAAAACCATAAAATACCTATTTTTATTAAAAATAAATAGAAAAAAAAGAAAAATAGAAAAAAATGGGTTTCTTGCATTCGAAAAAAAAGGAAAAATAAGATCTATGTATGTGAATGACTGACGGGGCAAAAGCATGAGGTTAGGCCTCAGTTTGGCCCTTTTCCTTTATGTTGAAGTGCATATTTATTGCTTTTACATACAAAAAATGACATTAAAAACCCTCTACACCTAGCACTGCAGCAAAATTTAAACGGTGAGAGGGAAGGATGATCTTATATCATAGTTTAAACGTTGAAATAATAGAAAGTCTGATTTTTCTCTTTATGCATAACATTTAGGATGCAGTTTATTTAAAAATAATGGATCTAACAGCATGAGGGTTGCCTTCGTGCTAGGTTCCTACAACGAAGCATTGCGTATTAGCGGAAATTCATTAAAAGGACTGTTTTTGCATGACACATAGGCTGATTTTAAACCCTAATTGTTTGTGCATAATAAATCATTCACCATTGCATGAATCATTTACACATGGTATCTATTCCTGGCATGCATAGCAATTGGTTGTGTTATAAACGATCCATGCTGGAGAGAGTAAGGCACCCAAGTTGTAGGTCTAGAGGGTGGGTCCAAGGGGACAAGTTAGTGAGGACTGGTACATTCCTCGAACGATATAACACTAGTAGGAGTTTGTTTCATATGTGTTATATGTGTTAGCGACACATCGAGGCACAAATCCCCAAGGTGTAGGAGGGTCGTAGTGGGCCTGCGACAATTAGTCGAGGGGTGCCTTCTATGTTGTTCTACATGGTGAATTACACCAAAATGTGTAGGGTCTCCCTCTGAGGAGTCTTAGAAGGTTAAGCCTTGGACTACAAAACACCATACAAACGCAAAATGTATGTATGATGGCAAGGCAATGTGTCTTGTAGACTCTCCTGACTGCGAGGCCATGGGGTTGTCTTGTGCATGTTAGATGTCCAGCTAGTGCTATAGCCAGTGCCGGCCCATTTTAGGTCCTATCAATGGTGCATTGCTCAAGCATGATAGGGTAACTACAAGAGTCTTGAAAAAAAAAGTGAAAACTGTCTTTTATGTCTCCAATAGTTACATGCACATTAGGACATGCAGCATAAAACTCTCCAGAAGAGTTATTTGCAGCTCTCGTTTAACCTAGATCAACATCTATATGCCATCCACCGCTTTCATAGAGACTCCTTGCCACGACGTTTATCTCAGAACCATGGTCTAAAAGTGCAATACATGGTGGTTTTTTTTCTCCAATTTCGACGACTATCTCCATTGTTGTTCTTGCCCAATGTGTACAGGAGTAGCGACTGCTTGGAATGAATCGACCTTCATCCTCATCATGCATGTGCTGTAGACGACATTCTTTTTGAGAGGTGGCCTGCGCAACTGGTTTGGACCAGTCGACCATTACATTTTCACTCTTCACTTCTTTAATTTTTGCATCCATGATTTCTTTATCTTTAGCTTCAATTACTACCATTAACTCTTTTAACTGCTTCAAGCTGAATTCCTGAATTCCTTGAGTAGTCAGCTTCTCTTCATCCTACACAAAGACTCGAAGAGCGTACAAAAAAGCATGCTGAATTCCTTGAGTAATCAGCTTCTCTTCATCTTGCACAGAGACTCGAAGAGCTTGCAAAAAAGCATGCACTGTTTCTTCAGCATCATCACCAACATATTGTCTTTTTCTTTTGATTACATTAATAATTACATCATGAAATTCACGTTTGGCAATTTCAAGAATTTCACCTAAGGTGAACTCAATTTTACTTCCCAGAATTCGTTCTTCTAAAACTTGTTTGAGATCAGTTTTGCAGATTCTATGTCAGTGTAGCCTAGCTGCTTGCCTTTCTTCTTTTCTTCGATCTTCTTTGTTTGTGGCAGATCTTCCATCTCTTGATCTGGGGTTATATTTTTAGCAAGCTTTGGTTGTTCAGCCGTTCTTCTAGTTACCCATTTCGAAGGGCTAGAAGAGGAAGGCCCTGGTTCATCTTCTCGTTTCTTCAATCAAGACTTCTTTATGATTGACGTCAACCAAATGTGCAAAGGCAGAAAAAAAATCTACCGATTCTTTCCAACCAGTTATTCCTCGAATGCACTGATTAGCATTAGTAAAATCATCTTTGGCTACTTTGCCGCGTTCCATTTGATCTAATGCCTGTATCCATACTTTAGATTGCACATTAGCTTTACATGCTTTCAAATTTGATTTAGTTGGCTCAATTTGCAGCACATAGGTAGTTGCATCAATTGCTGCGTAGGCATTCTTTATAGCTAAATCTTCTAATCTTTTCTTCATTCCACCTTTGCCGAAATTTGGCTCCAATGGAAGACCAATTTCAGCTGCATGAATTTTTCTGTCTTTCCAAAAGACGAGATTTGTGCTTCAGCCTCACGAAAGGAAAAACACTCCCTCTTGTCATGTTGTTGGCTATCACAACAAATACAATGCCTCTTATAGCCTTCTCTCATAGCTCTTTGAGTTGATGATCGTCCTTGTTCTTCAACTTTGACATCCAACTTCTCCACTGGCATTAGTTTCTATAAGATTCAGATGAAGGTCACACATGCTTTTAATGAGTTCGTCCATGACATCATTTTTAGAAGGAAGAGAAGAAGAAAGAGTTGGTTGATTAGTCAAAGGAATAGAGGATTTCAAAGGTGGAATAAGCTCCATCAATGGAGTTGTTGAAGTTGAAGTAGGGCCCAATCTTAGTTGCATCCGCTCTCTTCGAACAATCATGTTAACTGCATCAGTAATATCTATCCATGCAGTCTTAACTCCTAATTTGAAGGTAGCATCTTCTAGGCAATCAACAAGCTTCTCTTGCAGAATGGGATCTGCAACCTTAAGGAATAATTCAATCTTCTGACCTTTCATACTTTGTTGGTCTTCAGCATCAAGTTGTCCAAATTTACTTTCAAACTCATGGTATAAAGCTGTTGCAGCTAAACCTTTGTTGGGTTTCTCAACCCAATCAGTGAAACTTTTCTTCGTCATTAGGCCACAGTCTTCTAAGAAAAATTCTTTGCGTAGGGATTTTTTAAGTGCAGTCCAATCCACATCTCGCTATAAAAGACCATGGATTCTTTCTTAAAGACCATGCTTGGCTAGTTTGGCAAAATTAACGACTCCATGCATGTTGCAGTACACCAAAGAAGAGCGTTTTGTCAACATAAAAGTGAATGAAAACAAAGACATTTTGACCATTAAATTGTTTTCATTCCCCCCCAACTTCATCTAGGGCCTTGATAGCTGTGGAATCAATCTTCTCTTTGTCTTGCCTTTGTTGTTGTTGTTGTAACATTTGGATTTGTTGTTGCTGAGTCTACTACAATATGCGCACCAACTGTTGTAGAGTATCTCCTAAAGAATCCCCCATCTTGGAGTTCTCTTAAACCGACCTTCACATCGGGTTCACCAATGTTGCAATGCATAGGGTTGAAGGTCACCATAGGGGTTTGGCAAGAAAACTAGACATGGTAGATAGAAATGTGTCTTCAAGAGATAAGTAGATTACAATGAATGTTTAAAGGTTCAAGAGGTACTTCACGATCAATCATAGGGGTTTGAGAGAGAAGAATGTATGGGGGTTCAAGAGCTTAGACTCCGGAGATGGTAGAGATAAGAGAAGGGTTGAAGGTTTCAAGCCAAGTTCTTGAAGATGTTTATCTCATAAGTTCTAACTCAAATCAAGCTTGTTTTCTTGACTATAAGAGCAATCACAAATTATAAAATCAAGTGCAATATGCTGTCATGTATCATAAACAACTTTGCATCCCATCATTCATACATGATGCCATAGCATGAATCAACTTTGCATGATTACATTGAATGTAGACTATTAGGGATAAAAGTAATGGGGACATTACATTCTTCCCTCCTTAGAGAAATTAAGATGTCCTCATCTCGAGAGAAACTAGGGGTGTTCTTTCATAAGGGTTGCCTCATCGACCCAAGTGGCATTTTCTTTAGGATAATCCTTCCATTGTACTAGGTGTTCTCTTAGGATTTGGCTTCTTAGAGGTTTCTCCCTTGTATCTAGATCTTCTCAGGGCAGGCATGACTATTTGTTCATCATTAAGCGCATGATCGGGGTTTGTTACATAAGGTTTTAGTAGGTTTACATGAAATACATTGTGAATCTTGAGATGGGGTGGCAATTTAAGCCTGTAGGCTTGCCTTCCCATTACTTTGATTACTTCATATGGTCCACATTGCCTTGCACTAAGATTTTTTTATTTCCCCAAAGATAATGAGCACTATTCGGGTCTTACCCTTAAAAACACCATGTCGCCTTCCTTGTATGTTCTTATGGATCTTTCAAGATCTGCATAGGATTTTTTTCCGATCTTGAGAAGCTTGGACGTCATGTCGAATCAATTGGATTTGTTGGTCCATCTCTTCAAACATAGCCTTAGAAGCCTCTACTTTGAGAGTGGGATTTGAGAAGTTTAGAGGTGTACGACATTCTTGCCCATACAAGGCTTGGAATGGTGACATCTTGATTTTTTGTTGAAAGGCAATGTTATAAGAAAACTCCACCAAATGTAAATGTTCAATCCAATGTTTCAGTTTTTTGCTACAATAAGACCTTAGAATATATTCAATGGTCTGGTTCACCCTCTCAATTTGGCCATTAGTTTGAGGATGATAAGCAGTACTGAAGCATAGCTTCATTCCAATTTCTTGGAATAGGCAAGTCCAAAACTTAGAGGTGAATCTGGAGTCTTGGTCACTGATTATGCTCTTTGGCAATCCATGTAACCTAAATACTTCTTGATAAAGACTCAAGCAATGTCAAATGACTTATAGGTTGTTTTGGGTGGGATCAAGTGTGCAACTTTTGTCAATCTATCAACCACTACCATGATGGAGTCATATCCACTAGCAACAGTAGGTAATCCAACAATAAAGTCCATACTTATTGACTCCTATTTCATTTGTGGAATGTCCAAGGGTTGTTACTCTCTAGGCATCTTGATCCCTCCTGCCTTGACTCTTGGATAAGTCAAGCACTAAGTTACATACTTTAATACATCCCTTTTTAATCCTGGCCAGTGATAGCTCTCACGAGCTCTGTTGAGTGTCTTGACATACCTCGGATGTCCTACAATGGGGCTATCATGGGCTTCCCATAAGATCTTGGCCTTCACTTCTAATATTTTTGGGACACAAATGCGGTAATGGTAATATAAACAACCATTGCTAGCACAATAATCCTTAATCTTAGACCTTTCTTTGTCAGAGATTTCTCCTTGAAGTACCTTAGCCATGAGTCCTTCATATTCCTTATCCTGAAGAAATAGCTTGGTGTACAAGCTCACATACAGGGTTATCATGAATAGGGCTATCCACGGAGCTCAAGGAGTCGAGGGCTATCCCAATGAAGGGAACCTGCTCATGAAGACAATCATCTGCAACAAGTACATCAGTGGTAGAAACATGTTGCAAAGGCTCATGAAACCTCAAGGATGGGAGGACATAAAGGCATCAGCCAAGGATGCAAAAGCTCTCACATGAAGAAGAGTCGTAGCCAACTGTATGACATAACCAACCATAGTAAGGTAAAGCATAAGACATCTGTCATAAGAGCATATGAATTTCAGCCATAAAATCATCCCATAACCATACGCATAAGCATAGCTCTGCAATACATAATGCCATCTAGGAAAAGCCGAGTCAAGCCAAGACCGGCAAGAGGCAAAAAATCCTGCAAGAGTCAAGTTCTAGGAAAAGTCCAAGTATTTGTACAACAAAATCCAAATAAGTGGCTTTGTAAAGTACATGACAATAGATAAAGTGCATAGCCGGGTAAGCATCAACAGCAACTGCTCTCGGATGACCTATATGGGCAAAAAGCAACCCAACTAACATAGAAACCAGGCAACACAGAAGCAACAAAGCCATCACTGCTAAACCCAAGCACTATCAAGAAGTCCATTGATCAAGGAGTAACCTGCAAAGAACCAAGCATCAATGAGCAATGAAAGCTCAATAACCAACTGCCAAGGCAATGGAGCAACCACTGCTCAAACATGTATCTGCATCCAAGTAAATCCAAGATCCATAATCGAGGCATTAAGGGCCAAATAGCATCCAAGCTACATAAGTGATAAGCCAACAAATGCAAAATGCTCCACAAAATTCTCAAATGCAAGTCGATTCAAGCCCAAACATTTGCCATACTACAGCCAAACCCAAAAGCATCCACATCAGACATCAGTCCCATAATGGATAGCACGGGGCATAAACCTTGTCAAGTGAAATGTCAACTACAAAGAAAAGGACAGTGAACCAAAAATTGAGCTCTACTCTTTTTTCAAGAAGCATCTAGGAGTATAAACATCAAAGTGGCATCATCCAAATACATCAGCATATCATCCTGAGTAGTCGGGAGCACCGTAGACCATAGGCATAACCAAGCTGGAGGTAAAATAACCTATCAGCCACAATGAAGCATAAATCTCAACCAACAACGAAGTGTCCGCATCCAAATAAAGGCTCAATAGCTCTCAAATAGCATATGCAAGCATAAACCATGATGACCAAGCATCGATACATCCAACAGGACACCGGAATGTCAACAAAGAGCATTATGCATCAGTCGTCCCCCTGATAAAACCTTGCTGCCCAAACAATGTACAGCAGTAAATCCTTGCATAAATCAAGCTATGGAAGCTCAAACCAAGTCCCAAAGCATCTCAAAACATTGGGCAAACATCCCCAAAGCATCAAGGCATCAAATACCAAGCCTCGAGAGCATCACATAAGCTAAGAGCATGACATTTTCTTGTTGTAAATCAACTCAGATCTATTGCAAAAAATTCTATGATCAGAATTTGGCATATCTAACATCGCCATTGCGTCCGGAGCGTGCCAAAACCCCAAGTTAGAATCTTACCTTGCCTAAATCGAGAATGCCCGAGATATGAGAAAAAATGAGATTTTTTTGCCAGATTTTGAAATAGGTGCAGAAAAAACATGAGCTGCTACAGTGGGGTATACTAGTTATCGGGAGGATAAGGTAGCAAATGGGGGCATACAAGGTGCCCAATGAATCCAAGGAACACCTGCAAAGAGCCTATGAGGATCGGGGAGAGGCGGGAGATGAAATCTTACCTTGGGGGGACTAATACCAGTTGAAGGAGATGCAATGGCAGTAGAGAAGGAGAAGAGGAAGTTACATGAGAGAAAAGTACACACAATGTAGGTGCTGTCAAGAATGATATAACAGCCTTATTACACTATCTCATATATATATGAATAAAGAATATAGGCACTCACTGTACACAGACAGGCCCACAGGGCCTTTAACCCCAACATGTTTAGTCCTTTTTTTAGAAGAGGACAGGCAGTCCCAAATGTGAATTACTTGGGCAAACAAATCCTTTCTCTATCAATTGCTTCAATTGTTCCTTAAGCTCAATAACTTCAGGAATAGACATTTTGTACGGTCGTTTTGACACTGGCTTGCTCTAGAAATCAATTTTATTTCATGATCAACCTCATGCTTTGGAGGCAGTTGAGTCAGTTCTTCTAGAAAGACATCCTCGAAGTTGTTGATCCAGGAAGGTAGAGTGCCTTCATTAGTCTTTTTGACCTTATTCAACGGGATCATGTAGATTGGTTGACCTTTCTTCAATCCCTTCCTGAGTCGACTTGCCTTGGCTAGTTGGACTCTAGTTCTTCCAGCTTTCCCATATGCCTTTACGGATTCTCCCTCCAAGTCTTGAAAGATTATTTCCTCTTAAGCACATAGAATCTAGACTTTGTTCTTCTTGAGCCAATCCATTCCCAGAATGCAATTGTAGCATCCTAGTGGTAGGATTCGAAATTCTGTTTTAGTTATATGGCTATCTAACTCAAATTAAAAATTCCCTACAGTTTCAGTTGAGGCGATTTCCTTCCCACTAGCCAATTCTACTATCATTTTCCTTGTCCCCCTAGATTCTAGATGTAATCTTTTAACTGTCTTGGGTGCAAGAAAGGAATGTGTGCTACCTCAATCAATTAAGATTATAAACAACGTACCCTTGTAAGTAGCTAAAGACTGAATTTCTAAACATTGGTGGTCCGACCGCTTCTTTCTTTTCCATAGCAGCATGAATGGATCCTCTTTCAATTTCTTCACCTAATGTGCATTCCTCAAGATGTCCAATCATGGTATTTACTCAGGCACCAGCTATTCTTCCACCTCCACGAGACATGGGTTGTTGTTGTCGTTCCTTGGGCCTCTTGCACCAACTAGGTTTGGGCTAGGATTTTGAGGATAGTTATAGGACAATTTTCCCTTAGATGTCCAATCCTTCCGCACAGGTAGCAGTGTGCCTAATTCCTATCCCATTTGTTCCTTGGGTGATTGCACTAGCTCTACCATTTCCTCTAGCATTGACCATGTCAATACCACAATTTGTGTAGCCTCTTCCATAGTTGTTTATTGGGCATGCCCTTTGGCCATTTCGAGCGATTTCCTTGGTCATAGGTTTTGTTCATATAAGAGCATCTTTGAGAGTCATTGGTCTCATTGGTTCAAGGTGAGTGTCCAAAGGTGGATTTAGTCCTTGGCAAAACCTTGCAATCTGTTGAGACATTGTCAGTGGGGGATGCATATTTGCATAGACTCACAAACTTGAAATAGTATCCTTCCAAGGTAAGGCTTATTTGTCATAAGTTGTAGAATTCATGCATCTTGATTGATTCAAAAGATGGGGAAAGATAACATCCTTTCATAGCTTCTTTGATCTCGTCCCAAGTTTGGGAAGCTTCTCTTACTCCTTTATCTTGGCAAAACTGTTTCCACTAAAGCTTAGCTTTGCCAGTAAGATGAAGATGAGCAATCATGGACTAACTTGCAGCAGTAGATTTAACGGCTACGAGATAGTCATCCAAAGCCTCAATCCAAGCTTTTGCATCTTGTTCCACTTAGGTCCTTCACCATTAAACCTAGGTGTTTGTGTCTACTTGAGAAGAAACTTCTTCTCTTGGAGTCCCTCGTATGTTTCATCAATTCGCACCAGTTCGCGATCATGATTATCTATGTAACTTCTTTGTTACAAAACGAGGTGTCTCTAAGAATCGATAAGATTTTGGGAGATTGGGATACTCTCGAAGATCATAATTTTTTTTACTTTACACTCCCGGTATAAGGGTTATCCTATCGGGAGAGAAAAGGGTTAAGGGTTATCCTATCGGGAGAGAAAACCTTTGTATATTGGTCATACACCCAACAATGTAGGGTCATTGGCTTCCCATTAATTGTCACAATATCATTAACCCTCTGTCCTTCAAATAAGAAACATCGAACTAGTTTTAGTTCTTTAAGCCATTTCAACAACTTGAGACGGAATTTCACATCTTCGTATACAGAGTTGAGTCTAAGTACAGGTGAGGATCATCCCTTCCCCAAAATTTTGGGCTCCAATTGTAGCCCCTTTGTAAGCTTAAACAACTCCATAGACGAGTCTTCTCTAAGATAGCCATTACGCTTTCTCTTAATTCCAACATGTTTGACTGGCAAGCAGTGGAGTACATAATCTCAAAAATCACTCACATAAAGCATAATTCATCATTAACTTGTCAAAGCAGCTCAATTATCATCATAAGCTCATAACTCACACCCTTCAAAAATAATAGCAAGACTTTATATTTATGAAAAGTATTTACAAAGATGTATTGATCATACTATGATCTACCAATACATCATCTCATGGATCCTTTCCTCATGAAAAGTATCAGGGTCTATATTCTCATATCTTGGTGGATTCTCATGTACATGGCAAACAACATAATGTGGTGGCTCTTAGGGATAACCAAAACATCCCGTACCAAAATAAGGTCTTCTTGGTATGCTACAACAACTCTCTTGGGTGGTACTATTTGTAGCACTTTCCGATATACCCACAAGGTTTTGGATACAAGGTCATCCCCAATGTCTAGTAACCATTCAACAAAGGCACTAAACAAAAGGTATATCTTAACTATCCTTAGTTGTTCAACCCATCAAATCCTCCATAGTTCATAATGAATAAGAATGTTATGCTCACAATATATCTCCATATGTGACCCATTCCTTGGCCATAAATCTTTCATGTACCATGAGTTAGGATGAGGTTGCAAAAAAATTGGAGGAATAAAGATCATCTCCATTATCTCAAATATAGCCTTGTAGTATGAGAAATTATTCGACCCTAAGCCTACTTGATACATGATGGGGAAAATATCCTGTAAACATGCAGCTTCCTCATCGCTAACTTCCTGATGAGCACAATGTGTATGCTAGTGTTAGTGCAAGATAACCAGCAAACAATTTTCTTCAAACAAGTGTGGTTATTTTATTAATTCCTTTTATATGTTGACAACTTAACCTTACACTAAAGGCTCTTTTGGAACCTAAGCTCTGATACCACATGTGAGGTGCCTCCCCCAATAGACCTGGAGGAGTCCTCTAGTAGTCAACTGAAATTCATATCCATTCACATCACCATCTTGTCTCCCCATGGGAAACCTAGGACTTAGTTGAACATGGGAATCTCAATTCTACTTCACAAGGGAAGTGTGGATAAGTCACTTCTAACAGCAATTTAATGCTCACCTAAGAAATACCACTTTGTAATTAATCAAAGGCAGGAGTGAGGTTAACATCACACTTGGTTCAAAGAGAGTGAGAGACGGGGAAGATTGTAACTCAATCCTCCTATCCATAAGGTAAAATCTCAACTTCGACCCCCTAAAACGATGTTTAACTTGGTAACTAATCCTACTAGAATTGAGAGGGTCACGATTTAATCAGCTCTATCTAGTGTCGGAAACCTTATCGAGTCCAACCACAACCACACGCGTCCAATCATCGGGATCAAAGCCTCCCACTTTCCTTGATGGGTTTGCTTATTTTTCTAATTAGTAAAGCATACTACCACACTGTTTGGACATATAAAATTAGCTTCATTTTATTACTCCATTAAATTGGGTTTGTTAAACTTGATCTTTAGCACATAACAAACAATTCAGAAATCAGATACTTTATTTCACCATCACTCCGCAGAGTGTACAAAACTGTCTTTCTGCAGAAAGATGACGTCCAACCTAGGATAGGACCTTCCAATCCCTTAGGATTGGGTTGTATGTCATCGCACTCCATCCATGGTCAACAAGAAATTTACTAGCTCGGAGCCCCTCTAAGCTTCCCTGAGCCTCCAGAGCCGTCCTACATAACAAGGGCACTTTTCACTTGGCCCTTTACCCTCTCAAGTGCTCGAGTGATCAAAAACCAAAAACACCTACCTCGAGAGCGTAGGACCCCACCCACATGTGAGTTTTTCCACACTCCACAAAGTGTTTGGGAGCATTGGGTTGGGGATCCCAATGTCCTAAACCACCACAATCTACAACTCGTCTGGCTATGCAAGCCTGGAATCATAAGAGCCAGAACTCATCATTCACAAATCCAAAAGCAGTCATAGCCATAAGACATTCTAACACAGTCGTCAATGAGATGCATAGAATCTATCCCTTTCATCAATTTATGTGTTCCTTCTTGAAAAGCATTTGATAAAACTAACATTATTTTACAAGTCTAAGTAAGTTTTAACTAATCATGATCCTTTTCTTATGTACTAGCCTGATTATCTCTATTTGGTCATCCATCGTGATTACGGGTTATAGGCACAACCTTGATTTGTTGTGGGATGGCTAGTTCTTCGGTTTGAATGGGTTCGGGGTTAACTTT
Source organism: Lygodium microphyllum (assembly GCF_053477565.2). NCBI lineage: Eukaryota > Viridiplantae > Streptophyta > Polypodiopsida > Schizaeales > Lygodiaceae > Lygodium > Lygodium microphyllum. Next base: position 61,489,709 of record NC_141161.1, read on the forward strand.
TGCTTGTGCTTTAGCATTGTGTTGGGTTTCCTCAACAGCAGTGGCGACCACTTCCTTATGTTGGGGAGCTGAGTGTGACCTCGAACAGCATCTCGACGTCTCTTAGGAGCCATGGAGGAAGCTTGATGGGTTCGAGCAGCGCTTCTGCATAAGAGTGGGGAGAGAGAGAGAGAGAGAGAGAGAGAGAGAGAGAGAGAGAGAGAGAGAGAGAGAGAGAGAGAGAAATGGATTGCAGTTGAGCTTTGTCATGTCAATTGCAGCAAAGAGACTTTTGCATGGATTGTTGTGTGTCTTTGATGTGACACTCTACCCCTATTTATATAGTAATGAGGGGGGGTAAAGAGAGGATGCCTGCTTTTTAGCTTTTTGATAACATCATTGACGACAAAGAGAGAATGCTTTCCTTTAGTTTTTTTTACGACCTCAGGGAGGGGCTCTATTTTCACAATGCGAAGATAAAATTTGACAAATATATGGGCAAGGACCCACTGCACGCCGTGTGAAAGGGAGCAACGGATCGAAGGTTGGATTCGAGAGCTATGGTGGGAGAGAAAGAGCAAGAAAGGGAAAGACTAGAAATGGGAACTCCAACAGTCACAATGTGTGATCGGGCCTTCCTTTATTCAAACTGTCACTAAAAGAATAAAGAATAAAGTGACGGTGACGGGCGCCCACCACCTGCAGTGTGCAGTGGCTGTGAGTGTCAGTGTAGTAATGCACGGCGGCTAGACAGAGGCGCCTTTACCCCCAACAACCTCCCACTTAAAGGCGAATCTTCCCTAGTGAGGAGTGAAAAGAAAAAGAAAAAAGACAGTACAACATGTACACATGTACAATAGGATGAGGAAAGACGTCATCTCATCCCACACCCATCAACTTCCTGAGGAAGGCAAAGCACTCTATAGAGAGGCTTTTTGTGAGTAGATCTGCAGGATTCTAGTCAGTCGACATCTTGACAAGATCAACAGACTTGTCCTCACCCCACGTATGAAGTGATACCTCACCTCAATGTGTTTCATCTTCGCATGGAAGACCAGATTCTTGGCTCGAATTCTTGGCTAGCTGAATAGCACTCATAGAATTCGAATGCAGTGTAGGGATATCATCAATACCAAGGTCAGCAACTAAACGACCCAACCAAATGGCCTCCTTGCAAGCCTCAGTGGTGGCTGCAACATACTCGGCCTTTGTAGTAGAAAGGGCCATGCATTTCTACACCCTGGATATCCAAGAAACAATACCTCCAGCATAGGTGAATACATAGTCGGAAGTGGACTTCCTACTATCTGCATGTCCTGCATAATCAGAGTTACTGTACCCCACGACTCCTGTATCCTGGCTGGCATAGCATATGCACATATCTATAGTGCCCTTCAGGTACCTCATGATACCCTTCACGGCATCCCAATGCTTCTTGCTAGGTGTAGGCATATAGCATGCCACAACACCAACTGCAAAGGCAATATCTGGACAAGTGGCTATCATGGCATACATAAGACTACCCACTGCCGATGCATAGGGAATCTTGGCCATCTCGACCCTCTGCTCATCTGTCTGCAGATAATCAGCCTGTGATACCTTCACATAAGAAGGCAATGGACAGCCAATAGGCTTTATGTCCTGCATGCAGAAGCGCTCAAGGACTTTATGAATGTACTCCCTCTGTGACAAGTAGAGGAGTCCCTGATGCCGATCGTGTCTAATGTGCATACCAAGTATGTGAGCGGCTTGTCCCAGATCTTTCATCTCAAAGCTCTTCTTGAGCTAAGCCTTAAGAGCATCAAGTCCATCATGAGCGTTCCCTACTATCAACATATCATCCACATAGAGTACCAAAAGAAATAAAGAACCATCACGGCCTTTCTTCGTGTAAAGATGTAGATCCATAGCACTCCTGTTGTACCCCTGTGACTGCATAAAGGCATCAAACTTATGATACCACTCCCTAGATGCATGTTTCAAGACATAAAGACTTTTCTTCAACTTGCACACTAGGTGCTCCCTGCCAGGTTCTACAAAGCCCTAGGCTGCTCCATATAAATCTCATCATGCAAGTTCCCATGTAAGAAAGCCATCTTGACATCCATCTGGTATAAATCCAAGTCAAGTTGAGCAACCAAATCCAAGACTAAGCGCAGGGTGGTCATCTTAACCACAGGAGAAAAGACTTTATCAAAGTCCACACCATGCTCCTGCTTAAAGCCCTTTGCTACCAATCTAGCCTTGTATGTCAGCTTGGGGTGTCCAGGGGTACTTTTTAGCTTGTACACCCACTTGCATGGCAAAGCCTTCTTGCCCGTAGACAAGGAAACCAAATCCCAAGTGTCATTTTTATGCAGGGAGTCTATCTCAGACTGCATAGCCCTCTCCCAGGAGTGACTGTCACCCCTGCGCATAGCCTCATCATAAGTGAAAGACTCTCTTGCATCTGTAACCAAGACATAATGTATCAAGGGCTGCAATCTATTTGGTGGATGTCTGTCTCTAGTAGACCGTCTCACGGCAAGCTCTGTTGCCTGCCCAACTACCTATCCAACACCCTGACCATGAGCATCTATTGCAGTTGTAGGCTATCCAACTGGCTGTGCGGGAGCTCTCGGCTCCTCCTGAAATATGACCCTGCGGATCTCAACAACTCTCTCAGGCTGTCTATGCATCTTGTCTTCATGAAAGACTACATCATGGCTACGGATGACTTTCCGCGCTTGTGGATCCTAGAGGCAGTAACCCATCTCGCCTGCATCCCCATAACCAAGGAAAATGCATTTGACACTCTTGGGATCCAGCTTACTTCTCTTGTCCCTGGGCACATGGCAAAATGCCTCACATCCAAAGACACTGAGATGCGCATAAGAGGAAGGTTTTCCAGTCCATACCTCCTCTACAACCTAGAAATCCAAACCACTAGAGGGTGATATGTTTATGACATGCACAGCTGTACTAACTGCCTCAGCCCAAAAGCTCTGTGGGTGGTAGACTTGCATGGCTAAGCATATTGCCTACACGCTCCTGGATGGTTCTATTCATCCGCTCAGCCAAACCATTTTGGGGGGGTGTAGGGGGTAGTCAACTGATGCTTAATACCCCTCTCATCACATAACTGCTCAAAAGCACGTGAGACATACTCATCCCCATTATCTGTCCATAGGCATTTTAGCCTATACGATTGGTTCTCAACCAATGCAAGCCATCTCTGAAACATAGCCAAGACATCGGATTTTAGCTTAATGGGATAAGCCCAAACTTTTCGTGAAAAATCATCTATGAGCATAACAAAATACTTTGCACCACCCATAGGTTGACAAGGCATGGGCCCACGGACATCCGAATGTATCAATGCCAAGGGCTCACTCATGCGTGGCCTACCAAACTTCTTATGCGTAGACCTAGTCTACTTGCTATAAAGACAATGCTCACATGAATCAAAACATGCATAATCAAGGGGCAGTAAGTACTGCAAACCAAAAAGCATTTTCATTACCTTCAAAGACATATGGCCTAAACGGGCATGTCAAAGAGATACATGTGGGATAGAACCCACAGACAAAACATGATCAAGGGAAGAAGCTGATACAATCAAGGGGTAGAGACTGCCAGCCTTGGCACCTCTCGCAATCACAAGTCTGCCACGAGTGATCTTCCATGCAAAGTCTCCAAAACGTACATGATATCCTACGTCATCAAGTTGTCCAGCTGACATGAGACTACGTGTCAAAGCAGGTACATGATGTACATCCTGCATAACAAAACTGCTGTGAAAAGGAAACTGCAGCCTAACATCACCAATGCCCACAATATCAAGAGAGTTGTCATCACCCAAGCACACAAAATCCGAAACAATACGATATGAATGAAACCACTCTCGGCAAGGTGTCACATGAAAGGATGCACCTAAGTCCAAGAGCCAACATTGTGCATACATAGAGTGTATCTCTGTCATCTGTGAAGCACTAGAAGCTGCTAGGATATAATCATGATCATCAATATTCTCACGCTACATAACATTGATCTCTTCAATTTTAACACTGGACTTTGCAGGTACTACGCTGCGATCAGAAGACTTATCCTGCACTTTGTCTTTTCCCTTATCTTTCTGCCTTTCATTGCGCAATTCATGGCATTGTGGCCTAATATGGCCCTTTTTTCCACAATGGTGACAAGTAACATCTGCATTCCTGCCACGGGATTTGCTACATGACTTCCCACGAGACTTGGACTGAGATTTCTGGGAATCCCATCCACGGCCACTACCACTGCCATGCTTTCCATATCCATCATTCCTGCCTCTAGCTGTCATAGCATGAGACACACGAGAGGCATCCAAATTTTTACAGTAACCTCTGCAGAAGAGCACTCTCAACATCAGATAATTTCAAGGTAGCAGTAGAGGCACATAATGCAGTGCGGAATACATCCCATGACTCATTAAGAGTGCCAAGCAAGAAAAGAGGAGTGACATCCTCTGCAAAAGTGATGTCCTGCGAAGTCAAGTTCTTGAGTATAGCATGGAACTGGCTCAAGTGAGCAGACATAGTCACATTCTCCTTCATGCGAAGATCCATAAGCTGCTTCAGTCAATACATTTGACTCGCTGGACTTTTCTTGTCATAGAGATTCTTGATTTTATCCCACAACTGCCATGCACTCTGTTCTTCCTCAAATACATTGTAGTGAACCTATTCTGTGAGAGACAATATAATGGTGGACTTGCATAACTCATCAAGCTCAAGCCATTCCTCATCTGGCATAGTTGCACGCGGATGCCCGCTTAACCTCAAAGGTTTGATCTGCGATTTCTACCCCAACACCTGCCAAATCTGGCTCTTCCAATAAGAGTAATTCATACCATCAAGCTTAACGAACTCGTCATAATGTAGGCTGGAATATGATAGCTGGAATATGATAGACAGTTCAAAACTGCTTGTTGTTTACTGCAGAAAATGATCAAAAAATCACCAAAATCGAGAGAAATGGCGAGGAAAGTGGAACCAAAGCTGCTGCCCACTAAGTAGTAGTGAAAGTACATCATTTTAGAGTATTTCAGCATGAAAAATCCATGTCAGTCCATACATATATGCTTGCTGTAATAAATTTCAGATTTCAGTAAAAGAGAGCTAACAGTGCCAAAATCGGATCCCAAGGCAATCAAATATTGCCAAGACCAAAGCCGGCATCATGCAGGCATAGCATAAGCATATGACAGTCAATAAGCATGAATCCAACACCCAAGTATGTCATACAAACATCTGCCAGTGAGTAGGCACTCCCCCTAGTCAACGGGGCAAAGTGTTCATGCCACTACCAAATCTTGACACAATTAGGTGTCAGTTCACAAAGATACGGATCCAAAACTGAGACTTAGCTCATAAGCATACAGTGAACCAAGACATATGATGTATCATCCCAAAAGGTAAGAAGTCCTAAAGTCTCAAGTGTCTGTAAACTGCTCAATGGCATGTAATAGCTCAATGCATAAAAGTACCACCTACTCAATGTCTAAGAAGCATTTAAGAATGCTCCCACTGGCAGAAAAGTTATATATATGAGCTCAAGAGCTCAAGCCAAGGCAAGACACAGTGCCAATGATATACGTCCAAGATAATATATCAATAATACATCCCGAACATATAGGCGGTAGAGCATCCGTATGTAGCATCCATAAGCATGTAAGACATCAAGTATATCCCAATCCAAACTCTGACAAGCCAAGTAACATCCAAGACTAATCCAGATAATCCAAATTCATCCAAAGTGGAGCTTCAATGAGCACTCAAGCTCAACGTATGCATAGGGTAATCAACCGTGACATGAGCATCAAGCCGTAGGCAATGGGTATGCATAAACCCAAGAAGCATCACTATCAAAGCATATACCAATGTCAATAAGTGCGGGTTGACATAAGCTCAAGCTTCCAAAAGCATCCGGATTCAATGACAAGCTCAAAGTCGTCCCTCGATGATCAATACATCATAGCATAACCCAAGACATACATCCGGAACCAATAGGCATATGTCAAAGTATGAAAGATAGCTTCAATCCAAGGGTATTCAGCATGCATTTACCTATTATAAAGTGTGTATTTCCAGCCCCAAAATCAGGCCAAAATCATAGCATTACATGTAGCTTCAATCCCCCAATCAATCGGGATGCAATAGGCATCAAACCGGTTATGTAGTCATGCCCAAACAAGCATAGGCATACAAATACATGCTGTCTCAGACCTGAAATCTCTTGCAAAAGATTTTGTCATCAAAATTTGGCAAATCCGACATCACCATCGCGTTCGGAGTGTGCCAAAACCCCAACTTAGACTCTTACCTTGCCTGAATCGGGTTCCGAATGCCCGAGATATGACAAAAAGAGTGCTTTTTGGGCCAGATTTTGAAAACGGGCGCAAAAAAACGTGAGCTGGCTAGGGGGGGTCTACTGTCCCACGTGTCAACAATGGGGCCCAAAGGGGACATAAATGAGGGCCAAAGAAGGCCTACACCAAGCCTCAGCAAGCCTTGATAGGCTGGAAATAAGATCCAGGTGACGGAAGCTCCAAGAGGTGTGAGCTATGGCTGCCCACAACTTGTTTACAGCCTATGAGACATGAGAACTAAAGTAAACCCTGAAGAAAATTATCAAATACCTCTTATGTAATGCCCTAAAGGTGCCAACAATGCCGGGAAGGTGCTCGGGAAGTCGAGGATTGACGAGAGCTCGAAGGAGTCGATATGGCTGCCGAGAAGGAGACCCAATGCAAGTAGGGAGTCGATGGGATGCTGAGAATGCCATGAACCAAGCTCAAGAGTCGGAAAGAAAAGCTCTGATACCAATTGAAAGGGAGCGACGGATCGAAGGTTGGACTCGAGAGCTATGGCGGGAGAGCAAGAGCAAGAAATGGAGAGACTAAAAATGGGAACTCCAACAGTCACAATGTGTGACCGGGCCTTCCTTTATTCAAACTGTCACTAAAAGAATAAAGAATAAAGTGACGGTGACGGGCGCATGCCACCTGCAGTGTGTAGTGGCGATGACTGTCAGCGTAGGAATACACGAGCGGCTAGGCAGAGGAGCCTTTACCCTCAACACCGTGTGGTCGGGTGTAAAGACAAGCCACCTATTTTTTAGTGTTTTTGATAACATCTAGTGAAATGGTATTCGAGTGGAGGACTGCCCATTGAACAGCTACCCACTTGAGTGCCCACATTCAACTAAAAAGGAAAAAAAGGAAGGGGAAAGAGTGGATCAAAAGCTCAAAGTGAAATGGGATTCGAATGGAGGACTCTAGTGGGAACGCATGACCATGGGTTGTATAGGGAATTGAGCTACAAAAGAGCCTCTAGTGAAATGGGATTCGCGTGGAGAACTGCCCATTGAACGGCGTGCCCACATTCAACTAAAAAGGAAAAAAAGGGAGGGGAAACAATGGATCAAAAGCTCAAAGTGAAATGGGATTCGAGTGGAGGACTCTAGTGGGAACACCTGACCATGGGTTGTATAGGGAATTGAGCTAGAGAATAGCCTCTTTCCCTCTAGTTTTTCACTAGTTAGGAATAAACAAAGTCACTTGAAGGAAGAGAGAGAACTCAAAAGAGCAAAGGAGAAAAGTAATAGGGAAGAGAGAGACATGATAACCCACCATCTGCCATAGAAGGGGTAAGAAGAGAAGAGCTAGGCATTGAAAGAGAAAGATGGCTCAGCAATTGGGCAAGAGTAACATGCATTAAGAGAGAAAGATACAAAGAAGAGTGACAAGGGGGAAGCCCTATTTTGAGCAAGAATGTCTACTACATCACCTCCTTCTTGAAGTGGTATGGGGATAAGGCACAAGGTCTGAGCTTTTTCAATACATTGATCTTAATATGGAGTAGGGTTTGATCACACTTGAGTTAGCCTTTGGGGGCCCAAGAGGAACACTAAGAAATCTGAGAAACTACTGCAAGAAAATCTATCTTGTAACACCAACAAGCATGTTCTTCATACTTCAATCAGCCACAAGAGGAAAAAGAATACCATGAACAACAAATATTCATGTAGTATCATAGAATGAATCTACCTTGGATTTATCACAATAAAACTTCAACATATTCTTTATAGAAACCACCAACAAATGAAATACATTCAACCTAACCCAAAACACTTCAAAACCATCCAAAAACCAATCAATCATATCTCATATCAATCAAAAATCACCAAAAATCTAACAAAAAATAGCTTAAAATGCAATCATTTCAGCCCTCAGCATATCCTCACACTTAGCTAAGGGAGAATCCTCATGACCTCACAAAAGATAGAATAAAAGCTCTAAAATAACCATATTTAATAAATAACTCTAGCTCGAACAAATCCATGACCCTATTAATCAATAACCTACATCTAATGAAAGAAAAACATCATTATCCATTAACTCATCCTAAAAAAAGTAAAGCATAACAAACTTGTAAAGGATATAAGAGGTCTCTTCATCTTTCTTTCATCCAAATAGAACCATTTATCACCAACAAGGACCAACATCCTAATCAGCTTCATCATCAAACCACAATCCCTTCATACATGATTCACACACTACATACACAAACTAGACAGTCAACTAAATGATACCTCAAAAAAAAAAAAAAAAAAATCATTATAGCTCAGAAAGAATACATCAAGAATCAATGGAGTGTATCATGCTTAAAAGCTTGATGGTTTCTAAATTTGTCTAGGGAGAGGGATTCAATACCAAATATCTTAAGAGGATATTGGAAGAACTACAAATAGCACATTCTCTCCACAAGTACAATATATTTTCTCAAAAGACAAAAATACAATATGTCCAATTGATGGGGATCAATATTCACATTAGCATTAAGGCACAATTTAGGTACTAGCTTCTAATAATTATCAGAATTATTATACATGAACGCTTCTAATAATTATGAGAATGGATATGCAAAATCATAGAAAGAAGAAAGGCTTAAAGTTGGAGATTCAAGTAATTTAACAAATTTTGATAAGAAAGGAGTTAAGAAGTATTTTGGAAAAGTAGAAAGGAGTGTAGTAGATAGTGGAGGACAAGGAGTATATGAGAAGACACGATCTATCATAAATGAGCAAAGAGTAAAAACAAGAATTTGAGGATCTACTTGAGGTTGAAAAAAAAACAAGGAATAATATGTGGAGACAATTGAAATATGGAAAAATAAGAATAAAATCTATGGGCCATGTGCTGATAATAAATGAGTGAAGATATTGATGGACCTAAAATGTATCGATGATTTTAAGCTTCAAAGTAGGATGTGTCAAAAGGAGATTGTGTAGAAACATGGGTTAAAGTTTCTCCCACAATTGGTTAGGATCTTGCAGATATGCAGAGGCTTTTGGTTGTTGATGATTGAAGGCAACATACTCTATCATTGAATGCAAAGTAATTTTAGGGCAGTCTACCACTTTGGATGAATAAACTTGGAAAATCTCATCTATCCTTAACTCCAAATGTCGAACATAAAGAGTAGCTTGTAAAATAACCTCCCCCACATACCAAGCCGAATCCTCATCCTCTGGAATCACAACACCTCAAATATACATGTAAGACATTAGCATAGTGTCTGATGTAACTGAGTCTTTAAATACCATCCTCACCACTTCCACAAGGAGATTAGAGGTCAAAGCACTACTCCATCCATCCTCTAGACGACACAAATCTATAGTGGACAACTTCATATAAAAGGCCAGCTTTTGTTGTTGATAATGCACGAAAAAGGAGTGATCTAACAGGATATATTCCATAAATTGCACAAAAAAAGTCCACAAAAGTTCCATTCTAGATTGTAACCTCTCCACCTAGTCTTGAAATAGCAAACATACCATCGCACTACATTGGAGAGTAGCCAAGACCATAGCTGACAAAGAATGCATTGGGGGTACAGTAGGACTTAGTGAAATAGAGTGTGATTGAGCCAACTATCCTTTCAACTCTTTGATCTTGGTATCATGACTATCAATTATGGAGTTTACTAATTGTAACTCTATAATTTGGGCATCAATTAAAGCTTTGAACTCCTGGTTTTCATTAAAAAGATGGTATCTTTCCTTAGTGGCAATAGCTACCTGAGTTTTTTCTTCAATTAATTGGCCTTGCAAAAAGGATATCTTCACTTTCTGGGCTTCAACAATTTAGTATACTACTCAATTTGTTTGAATAGATCGGGCAGGGTTTCTTTAGTGGAGGCAAGATTTGTAGTGACTTTGTGTTAACTCCTCCTTGGATTGCCACGTCTCCTTATTAAAAAACAATATAACTGTTGAATATAGGCAATAACTAGTATCTCTATGGAGCTTTGAATATCCTTTCATAAGAAACTTTGGCATCTCCTACTATAGGTAGTGCAGAGAAGGATTGATATTTCTATATTACTATCTCTATGTGCCCGAAACAAATTTCTAGATGTGAGGCATACAAGAAGAGCACTTCTTGATGTAGCAAGGATGACAGTGGAGGAACTGGAACTAGAATAGTTTTAGCCACACACTTTAAGCGCTTTCTTTGAATCGCCAAAGAAGGAGGAGAATAATTATCTTCAGGGATGGATTCAAGATGTAGAAGGTAGAGGAACCACTAGGGGGTTTTTAGAAGGTGCTAAAATTTCATTGGCAAGGGCAAAGTATGTCACGAAAGCATATAAATAGGACCCATAGGTGACATTAGTCACACTACCCCTAGTGACCTTATTAAAATGTTGATCCATTTTTGTACAAAGATATGAACTCCAATCAATGACCATGCATTTAAGCACTGTTATATGGAGGCAATGAACAACTCCTTGGATAGGTAATTGGATGGAGTCTTGGCATGCATGAACTTGTCCTAAAGAAATTGACACAAAAACTTCCAAATAGATTAGAGATCATTAATTTCGAGACACCTAAGGTAGTTAGAACTTTCTTAGGATCCAAGATGATACAGATTTGTTTCTACAAGACTTTGAGAATGGTTCTGAGTGATTGTGTGCCTCCATTTAGGGTAGTCATTGATTTTAAACTAATTTGTACCTCCATGTACAATTTCAGTTTGCACTAGTAATATTTTTATTTTAAATAGTACTATTTACGTCACCACTATATTTAAGTAGATAGACCCAATGTTTGGGAAATATATTTTTGAGAAACATATACAATTCCTATTGGCTTAAAATTCACGGAGGTTTATCAATCCTTATTTAATACTAAAAACTTATTAAAACTTTCCCAAATAATTATTTAGTACTAAAAATGAAGTATCAATATCTTCACACAAGGCTGGAGCATATTAGATTATAGTGAAGAAAATATTTGCAAGCATTCCTTAAGGGAGTGGATAATGGAACTCAAGACAAGTTTTACAAGAACCTATTTGAGGGGGAGTACAAGTTTGTTTGAATATTCATCACGTATACAAAAAGTGACTCGAGGGGAATGTTGTAGGCATCTATAATGAAAGAGCTAATCATTAAAAAAGCCACTTAGAAATAGTAGGCAGTGTCTTTAATGTCAGTTGCACTAGTTTGGGGTTATTTGCAATTACATGTGTACGGGTCATTGGCAATTGCATGTCTGGGGTTTGTCAGCAGTGTGGCCCATCTAGTAATTGGAACCAACAAGCAATCTACCAAACAAAATCGATGTTTTATATTTCTCTAACTTACTAAATCCAATTTTAGTATTCTAGTATTTCTCTAATTTACTATTTTAGTATAAGTTAAGACTACCTTAGAATAGCTTTATTCATGTTCAATGAAATTAAAACTATTTTATAATAAATTTATTATTTAGTACTATCAAGTACTATTTAGTATATCTACTTAATGTTAGGCAAGTCATCAGAGAAGACACTAGCCTCTTATTACGAGATGTAAAGGGTCCTCGACATTCTTTTAGGAAGCTCAATAGAACTTCATCCCGTGCTACTTGTGCATTTGGTTCTCATTTAGGATTCAATGGGTCCTCCACCTTGCCTTTTCCTTTTCTCTTTCTGTCTTCTGGTCATTCTTCGTTCTGCTAAATAACACTCTCTTCCTCCTTCTAACCTCCCAACACAACTGCAATTTGAGTTTCAAAATAAACCAAAAAAAAAGTAGTTACATGCACTATTCTCTTTAAAACAATGGCAGAGCTACCTTGGCATACAGTGGGAGAAACTTGGTTCTTTGTGAGAGTTGTCTCTTCCTCATTCTAATTTGTTCATCTCTAAGCTCTCTCCATTTTCATGGCCTTGTGGAGGAGAAAGGTGGTCCTTTCCTCAATTGATTGGCCTGCAATAGTATTCGAGAAAAATCAAACCATGGACTTTACAAAAACTTTAGTACTAACATCTAATATGATACAAAAATCCCTTCTTTTTTTTTTGTGGATGTTGGCCTTCATGCTACTCACATTTGGGGCTACTTATGTTCTTCTTGCATAGTCCCTCCCTTTCATGGCTCCCCTTGACAAGGCCTATAGGCCTTTCTAAGCCAACCTACCACATGTCAAAAATCCATTGTGTTCATCCATTTTCTAGGCCTGCAGGGAACCTTTCTCATTGCAAAGATTGGTTGGCTAAAGGGACTATGTACTAACCTTCACCTAGTTATTTGATTCTATGTGCACCACCTTCACCTGATTATATCATTTGGCAACTTGGAAAGTTGGGGTGGCTTGATAGGGTTTCTGGGCTGGCGAGAAATTGAGATTTTCAAAATGATCCCTTGGGCTTTGTAAGTTCTTAGCACCTACTTTTTTTAATGTCTATGACCACTTCCATATGCCAACTAATAGCCCGTCGTCTTATACATGATCTCGTTGATAGGGCCTAGGAGTGAAGTTCACCGACCAACGAAGGATATAGTTTGTAGGATTCCTAATGGGGCTAATTTGACTACTCCAATCATGTCCATTTTTTGTAATCATGTCTTTTTGTGGCTATCATATAGCAATAGTATCCAATAGACTGAGAATCAAACAGATTGACTTATGAGACTTTCCTGAGTTTCCTCATTTTTTTTGAGTCTTGACTAGAACATTTGAATTTAACTCGTCACCTTTATATTTTTTTTAGAATTTTTCTAAAATATTTGCAATTCATCTTTATATATCTTTTTTATTGAACACATGGGAGGCAAAAAAGAGGTGGTCATGTTGATGTTACACAATTGTACACAACAGTCGAGGAGCATGTGGACACTCAATGCAAAGAAACATAGCTTTTTGCATTCTAATGGCCATTGTAATCATTAGTACTAATGTAATACATAATATCATTGAAATTTACCAATTTTTCAACTTTACTAATATACAAAAAAATCTATCAATTTTACCACAAGTCAAAAATACAATTTCGAGTGCCAATAGTACATAATGTGAATGATATCCTATTGGTAGTACTAACACATAGTATTGCAACACCCTTCATAGTAAGCCATCATGCAAAACATGAAATTTGTAATGTGTTTACTAGCATCCCCCCATACGGATGAGGCAAAAACCTTAAGCTATCCCTAGGATTGAATTCAATCGGACTTCTTAATGCACACACCATGCACATATAAAACATGACTTTTTTTTGAAAATATGCATTATGTATTGAGATATAAATTATGAAAAATAATATCCACCACTGAGGATGGGATGATCCTTAGTTGACAGTTACAAACATATTTTTTTGAGCATACATAATTCAATGAGTCAACTAGACCACACAACAATGATGAACACCGATTACAATGTAGTGATAATACAAGACCCTGTTCAGTTACAATATTTTTTATTTCTAGGACGACATCCCTATGAAGAAAATGAGGATCAATGGTGAAGGAGAGAAATATATTGCTCAAGAAGCATGATAAGGAGGGCTCAAGTACAAGAAAAAGATCTTGCTTATTAGGTTGTTCAAAGTACAATTGGTACACTCTCTCATCTACTAAGAGTGATCTTTGGCTATGTTTATATAGCCTCTAAGTGAGCTAGGGTTAACATCCTCTAGTCCATTCACACCTCACCTTCCCTCGTGCACCCTTGCTTACATAGGGATCTCATGCTATACTTTTAACACCCCCCCCTCAATGCCAAGGTGGCATTGGATTATATAGCATGGAAATGTTCCCCCCCTCAATCAATCAGTGTGATGCCTTTGTAAAGTAGGCTGCAAGGATGTTTATGGAAAGATGATACAAACGGTACTAAAAAAGGCAGTCATTAGGTGCTTTGCAGACATAATTGTCCTCCAATTCTTTTGATGCTTCAATGGAGTCAAGACCTTTACTGGTGATATGTCCTATTTGCTTACAATTGTTGCACTTCATCTTGTTGGGATATTTTTTCCTACAATTTCTTACAATATGTCCTTTCTTCTTTAGTGGAAATGGTATCAACTAAGAGTTGATCATGGGTTGTTGAGGTAGATGCTGAACTAGTGCTCCCTTCCTTTTGATTTCTTTTCTCCTCATCTAGATAAGATTTGATATCTTCAAGTGTAGGATTTGGAACATTTGTTAGAGTAGTTACAAGAGTTGGGAAGACTTTCCTTATAGCCTTTAAAAGTATTGTGATGGCATCTTCTGCAACAACTTGAGCTTGGACTGGTTGGGCCATTATCCCTTTCACATGGCAAATGAACTTTCCCAAGTCTTCTCCTTGCTTGTATTCCAAGCTAAATAACCATACAATTTCTCGAGTTCATCCCACGTCTCCTTTGCAATTGCAAGTTGATCAATGAGGTGGATTAAGAATTCATCCAAGTACAACATTATTATAGCTTGGGCTCTTTCATCATCTTCTATGTCTATAGGATTAGATGGGTCAATGGCCTTGGTCCTTTCATGAAGAGACAGTAACCCATCATTTTATATTTCACTAATACCTACCATGGATGGAAATCTCTCCCATCACACTTGTGGATTTGGGATTTTACATCAACATAGGCCATGATAGGAAGGTCTTACCAATTGTACAAGGCAATGGCAATGTATAATCCTTTACGGAGAAGGTAATAAGAGTGGAAGTAAATAAAATGATGCTTAAATCTAGGCTAAAAGTGGTTTAAAATCTGATTTAAAAATCAGCAAGATAACACTTGGAGATGAGCAATGACACAACCTATGTGTTTATAACTTTACACGTAGCCTTATAGTGTCACTTAATGAGACACTTAATAAATGTGCTAAAATGCAAATGGCATTCATATCTCAAGCGACCTATCCTTTAGGTTTCTTATAAACATCACTAAGCAATGTCCAATATATTAATTAATGTTTAAGAACACTAATATCCAAGCTTAAAGAAATGCTTGTGTTAGAGTCCAGTTGAATGATGGGTTTGAGAGTCACCTTTGGATTAAGACACTCTAAGTTTTGAGCCTCCAAACCCGCAATGAGCCTCGGACATGGTTAATCCATGATTATAATTACTATTATTAGCAACTAGGATTATTAAGGTTGAAAGAAGAAAGCTTGAAGCTTTCTAGCTATGGCTTCCATGAAGAATAACACTTAGGGTTTCACTATGTGTGAGCAGTAGAGAAGGAATCTTGGAAAATCCTCTTAGATAGAGTTAGCCCTCCTAGGGGCTACCAAATCCCTATGGTAACCACCAAGATTGCATTCTCTAATGGGAAAATAGAGCAAAAAATGCAAACTGCACCTTTTCTTGAGAAAATGAGTAATGCTACCCTTCTGTGCATGAATGTGGAGTCTCTGAAGTGCCAAGCTAGGATGCCTAGAGTTAGGGAGCAACTCCTTAGTTTAAGCCTTAGAGAGATATGCTGCCAATCATCTCCAGCATGCCCTCCAAGCTTAGCGGGTATGGCTGAATATGGAGTTTCAAGCTTGATAATAGATATGCAAGCACACTCAACTCCCATCACTCAACCAAGTTGTGGATACCATGTGAAGAAAGTGAGTATCAGTGTTTAGAAGAGAAATGTGCTACTCAAGAAGCATGAGAAGAAGAGCTCAAGTACAAGAAAAAGATATCGCTTATTAAGTTGCTCAAAGTACAAATGGTATACTCTCTCATCTACTAAGAGTGATCTTTGGCCATGTTTACATAGCCTCTAAGTGAGCTAGGGTTACGGTTTCCCCTATCCTCTAGTCCATCCACACCTCACCTTACCTCATGGACCCTTGCTTACATAGGGTTCTCATGCTACACTTCTAACAATTCCAAAGCTCCTTCTCCTCTACTATGGAGCCCATGATTGCTTGAGCCTTTTCCTTCATGCACAGCAACTATTTTTCTTCTACATGTGCCTCGTCGATTGGCTGATAGGGCTCTCTGCTTCTACCTACCAAAGACAACATCTATTAATCTATTGATAATTAGGTGGAAATTTACCCATACAAAGCATCATTATGTTGTAGCCACATCAAAAAAATTTACCACCTTGATGACCTGGTTGGTATCTTGCACTTCTTGAGGCGCATTATTCTCCTTCCTTGCCTACACTTAGCATGCCACCATCTCCTTCACCAATATTAGATATATCATGAAGTATCCCCTTGGACAAGTGCTTGACAAGTTCTACAATGCCCATACTCTTCATGGATTCCCTAGGACGTGTGGTGCTTATTTATGTGGCATAAGATTGCATTAGTCAACAATGCATGTTCATTATGGTTGTAGTTATGGAGAGGATGGCAACTTTGCAAGTGACCAAAAACCAAAGTGAAGGGAAAGTGCAATATCATGCAAGGGGATCGGTAATGGGTTTTAAAAACCCCTTGCTTGTTTTTTAAAACCACATATAATCTATTAGTAGAGCTAAGAAAAATTATACACTTTCTAAAAAATTTAATACACTTTATATTAATTTGAAAAAAGAGGTGTAAATAATTATAGCATCATATTGATGTAGCATGGCATCACACCATTAGCCTCATCTTTTTCCAAAATTTAACTTATGTGTATTCTTAACCCAAACTAATTAATTTACCAATTAATGCATTGGAAATATCGCATCACCCAAAAAAAGAACAATTACAATTAAATTCTATGACTTAAATTCCATTGAAGGGTTAAAGTATATTATCCTTCGAATATATTGTATCTACCTTAGAAAATACTCATACATCCTTCCAATCTCTTTATATATAAAAATGGAAATTTCTCTAATAAGGCCTTGCAAACTAAAAATTGGATGGGACTTCAAATTTAATACTTTCAGGCTAGGAATTAATTAGGGGTGTAACATTGTTGAGGATGTTCTCATGCGGCTCTCAAGGGACACGATAAACTCTGTATCCTTTTACCTTGTGCTTTGCTTATATTATTGGTAACTTTATTGCAAGTATTGCATTAGTGTGAAACCTTGCTATAGGCATGTGCCATAGTAAGGGATAACTATCTATGCATTTTGGTAATGGGCTGTCTTGGCTTCTTTGCATAGAACAATATAGTAATCATCATTGTCTATATTCATAGGAAACTTTAGAACTACCAAATGGTTTCTAACCTCCAAAATATTAGCCAATTATTCGTACTACTCTGAGTAGACAGCATCAACTTACTCTACATGTGCTACTTCATTCAACTCTCTATCAGGCCTCTAGCCTATCTAACTTCCATGGTTGCACATGGCTCATATTGATGCACTTGTCCCAAGACTCATCAACACAAAATATGCAAAAGCATGACAAATTTCAAAACACTTAGATAGGATTATAAACGACTAAATCCCAATATAAAATGTGTGTTGCGAGTACCTTTGACTGTTTATCAAGCATATATATTGCTTCTGTTAACATCATTGATCTTCACCTCCACAAAAAGCCTTTGTTTTCCATCATCAACCATCTTCCAAGTCAACCACTAACAACATTTTGGGCAGTCTGCAACAACTTAGCAAGTACATTTGACTATTTATCAAGTGTATGCATTGCTTCTGTTAACAACGTTGATCTTCACCTCCACAAAAAGCCTTTGCTTTCCATCATCAACCATCTTCCAAGTCAACCACTCAACAACATTATGGCCATTCTATAGCTTAGCACCATTTTCGTCCAATTGCTCAGATGTTAGAGTACACTCTTTTACAACACCCGTACTATCATGCTCTCCCTTACCATGCCCAATACCAAAGTAGCTCCTTCAACTGTTGGTTAGTGATATGTACCTATCATTACCAATGTAGATAAATGTATTACTTACACATAATGCTAATGTAGTACACATAGCACTAATATACACTAACATAGATTACCATCACAGAGTACTAACACCATCCAACACATGATACCATCACAGAGTATTGGCTGAGAAGAGTACCAACATAGATAGTACTAACTTTCAATAGTGCTACCAAATAGTATTAATAGTGAATACAATTATTAATTAGTATGAACAATAACATAGATTGCTAGCATAGCGTACTAAGTGACATTAAACAGAGGCTAACATATAGCATTAATATGAAAGACTAATATTACTAACATTGAATACCATTACTAATTAGTCCTAACAATAAAATAGATTACTAACATAGGATACTAGCCGAAGGAAAAACTATAGACAGTGCAATACCATGTTTGCTTCTATTAGAGCACTTTGAATATCCTGCGAATGATCTTGCAAACACACATGGCTTAGTTGATACTTGTTTAATATCTTTAGATATAGGTAAATGAGATAAAGAATGTGCATGTTAGTGGGAGAGGTAGAGAGGGAGGGGATCAAGAAAGGCAAAGAGGTAGATAGAGGGGCTCGAGCAGAAGGGAGAGGAATAGAGAGAGTGACAGAGAGGAGAGTAGAAGTAGGAGCTATAGGATGGAACTCCTTGAAAGAGCGAGGGATAAAGGTTGGTACACAAAGTATAAGAAGAGAATAAATGCATGTTATTCAATAGTAACACTAGAGTAACGTGACAAGGAGGCTCACAAAGGTGACACAAACTAGTGTGCATGCACGAATTCTAGATGATTGTTATTTTGGCCCAAGTTTTGAAATTATTTTTCTCACATTTTTAGTACTATAAGTGTGTTTAGCATACAAGATGGAATTGGCCAAAAGAGTCAAGGATAAAGGTTGGTACATAAAGGATGAGAAGAGCATGAATGCATGTTATGCAATAGTAACACTAGAATAACATAGCAAGGAGGCTCATGGAGGTGACACAAACTACCATGCATGTACCAATTCTATTCCTCTATTATTTTTGCCTAAGTTTTGAAAAAAAAAATCTTGCCATTTTTAATACTATAAATATGTTTAGCATCCTTAATACTTTTTGTCGAAAACACTACCGAAAATGGGTACACCATAGCATGCTTTCACCCTAAATTGCACTTCCTTCAAAAGTAATCTAGGATAAAGTCATTGTTAGCCATGGTGATTTCACACTTTATGTATTATGCCCTCAGCATGGTTTTACTATAGTCATGTTAGTTCTATATGTAAGGCAGCCCTTAGATGCCTCATGAAGTATAGTTTGTAGGCAGTTGTAAAAATGTGACCTGATGAGGCAAACTTGTGTCATTCTTACTTTTGGGATCTTCTCTAATATTCACGACCTGTGTAGTATGATGGATTTTCATTATTATATAGCAGATTTGACAGTTGGTGCCAACATTCATTGTGTTCCTCTTCTATTCTCAACATTTTCCCCATGTTCTACTTCTCATTCTTTGATTATGAGTGTTGAAGTCTGTGTTCTTATGTCTCTATGTGATTATCTTTGAGTTTCTATGAGTTCATGATATAAGATTAGGTATGTTCCCCATGAGGCATTGTCTATCCTATTATGTATTCTGCATAGGTAAAGCAGCAGCACTTTGGCAATCTTGCCATGCTTTTTTGAATCTTTGGTGTGGAAGTTTAACAGCAAAAAATAACTTCAATTGATGCTAGAAAAAAGGCTTTGTTTTATGGATGAAAAACGAATTTGTTGTATGGATTTTGAAGGGTTTTCTATTTGTATATCCTACCATTGCTTCCCTATTTCTTTGTGTTAAAACACTGTCAAAAATGGCAAAGATTGAGGCCAGAAATTCAAATTTGATGTATGGAGCACCATTCCTGCATGAAGTAGTTTCTTGCATGAAGCAGTCTTCTGCATGAAGAAGAATTTATGTATGAAGCAGTAATGCAATATTCAAATTAAGATGACATGACTCTTCTTATGCTATTCTCTATTTTTGGATTTAAAGAATAATCCAAATACTCTTCTTTGATGTCAAAAATCTGAAAATCTTGTTGATTCTTGAAGTAGTGATAGACTGCTTCAAGCAGCATGATGCAGTTTAAAGGATTAATTTTGCATTTCTACATATATGTCAGAGCATTACCCATACCCATCAAATGTTATTCTAACCTGAAGCTTATCCAAAGAATTAAGAGAGTTATTGGCAGGACAATAGCAAGGGTTATTGCGGAATGATGGTGGTGAAGTGGGAGGAATTGACACCCTAGATTAGGAGGAGTTTCCACACCGGTTGGAAAGGACTTCCAGGATGTTGGTACATCTACCAGTACCGCTATTGTGTATCATCCCCCTACTTCATCTACCGAATCTCCTTCAAGTTCTCCTGATGAAGCAAATAGAATGCCTAACTTGGAAGATCTCTCAACTCCTCTAGACCGTGTAGCCAAAAGACTACAGCATCTAGTGTTACGAAGTGTAGTCCTATTAAGGAGACAAGTAGTTACAATAAAAAAGTCTCTTAGTTTTGATCCTTTGCCTCCATTAAAGAAAAAGAAGTCACAAGCCATGAATCTCAACCCATCACTCAATCCTAAGGTCACGGCATCTAATTTCTCTGCTGGAAAGAAGAAAGAAGACCCGGATTGTCATGTTGCACAATTTCAGATAAGGTGGGTGGCTAGCAGTGTTAACAATATGTTCAGGGATCAAATCAAACTACAATAGTTTGTAGCAACCTTCAAAGGTAAGGCCATGGATTGTATAGTACTTATGATGTTGGACACTTTACCACATATGATGGCCTTAAAACTGCTTCATTAATTAGATTCAAAAAACATAAGACAGCTCTACAGATGTGTTAATGAAGTTGAAGCAAATCAAGCAGAAGGTAGTGCTAGTGTAGGATTATGCATAGAAATTTAAGAACCTATTAATCAATTTAAATGAAGAGGATAGGCCTTCTTTGGATTTACAATGTTCGTTCTTGGTTAAGGAATTGGATAAAGCTATCGCGGGAGCAATTGCTGATGTGGAAGTGAAAAATAATAATGCCATAGATGTGTTGGCTGAAGCAGCACAACGGGTGGAAAAAAGACTTGGTAAGAGTAGATCCAAGAATAAGAGTAAGCAAGACTCCTTAGACTCTGATTCTGATGATTTTCAAGTGTGCAAACATAGAAGTCCCTTCTTTCATGTGAAGCTCCATCAATTGTTTCAGTCAATACATTTGAGAGGTAGGATTTTGCTTATCATAAAGATTTTTAATCTATGTCCCAAGCTCATATGCAGTCTAATTTTCACTTACAACATTGTAGTGAACCTGCTTAGAGAGTGATAAAATGATTGGACTTTCAGAACTCATCCAGTTCAGCCCAATCCTCAACTACAATGTTTTTGAGTTTGGCACTGCAATTTTTCAGTGGTCTACACCTGCAATCTCTACACTAAAACCTGCCATATCTAGGTCTTTCAATAGCTATAATTGGTCTCATCCAATTTCTCAATCTTGAAGATAGCACTATCGTGAGAACCAGTAGCCATAATGAGACCAAGAAAGTATACAAAAGGGCAAGACATGATGTTGTAATACCCTACAAATCAGCCCTAAAACCATTGCTAAATCAATCAAGAGACAGGAAATACTATCAAAGGAATGAACTATCCGCAAACTGTAAGAAAAAGACTATCAATTCCACGTGACTACCCTCAAATAGAATGCATAAAACTAAAATGATAATTTGCAATAATAAACTATAGCAATATGCCAACAACCAACTGTGAGCAACTAAGAGGAAAGAAGCTATGAACAACTGATATTGAAGACTATCACAATTGTAATGTGTCAAAAACCATATATGCAATAGGCATAGACATCATGCACAGGGTAGATTTCAAGGGTAAAAAAAGAGAACTGCAAATGCTTAACCCATTGAGAAAAGGCTCAATATGTAACCCAGAAGCATATAAATACCACTGACAACAACCTAACAAACACAAGTACTAGGTCCAAGCCAAGGGTTGGTCAAGTGCTTTCCAATAGATAGAAAATTAGGACCAAGGCTAAATATTGACTTCCTAGGATATAGCCTTAGATTTTGAATAAGCGTTACTTTATGGGACCAAAGTTGAGATTTTGCATTATGAGCAAAGGGATTTAGTCTCTCTCTCTCTCTCTCTCTCTCTCTCTCTCTCTCTCTCTCTCTCTCTCTCTCTCTCTCTCTCTCTCTCTCTCTCTCTCTCTCTCTCTCTCTCTCTCTCTCTCTCTCTCTCTCTCTCTCTCTCTCTCTCTCTCTCTCTCTCTCTCTCTCTCTCTCTCTCTCTCTCTCTCTCTCTCTCTCTCTCTCTCTCTCTCTCTCTCTCTCTCTCTCAACCAAGTGTGAGGATTAGTTTGCCCTCAGCCACGATTGATTACAATGTGATTGTATTGCTTGGATGCTAGAGTGAGCTGTTAGTAACTGTTAGGTCTGTAGGACATGTCATATTGATCCTCACAGTTGAGGCTAATTGCTTCATTTTGTAAGGTAGACCTAGGACTACCCAATCAAGTCAAAGTCCTTAATAATTCCTTTTGAGTGCTTCATAGCTTTTAGTTCGCCATTGAGGGGTGGGTTTAGCCCTTACCAAAAGTGGGCCACTTATCATTTGGGGGGTGTATTTCTAAAGTGTTACCTACACAATGGGAGAGATATACTTCCAAGGTCAGATATCCTATCGTTTTAGGTTTAAATTTTGATTCATTTTGAGAATCTAGTAGGAGAGGGATGAGAATCTACCTTGGACCACAACTTTTATCTACTCATAAGATTAGGAAGTCTCGATGAACGCTTTGTTATAGCTTTAGTGCTTCCATTAGAGTTGTGCTTCCCTAGTGAGTCAAAGATGCACCATGTTGGTTTCCACCTTGGTACCTTTGTCATTAAAATCTCAAGACTTCACTTAATTAGGGAGTAACCTTTTTCTTGTTAGTCTACTAGGTCAATCGTGACTAGAGGCACCTAAGATAGTCACATAAGAAAATTTGTGAAGGAGGAATGGTGTTGTTATTTATGTGTTTCATATCCATAAAGGTAAATACGTGGGGTATCAACCATGGGCAAGTAAAGATATTAGGTAAGTACAACAGGGGATTTTATTTTTCAAAAGGTAGATAAGTCTTGCAAGTTAAACATTGTTTTTTTTTTTCAATACTCTTCAATTGTAGTTGACATGTCTCCTTTATAAAGGGTAAACACCCAAAGTGTACATATGGTATAGATATATATAATTGATTCATTTGAAATGTTCCTACACACGGTGGCATTTACTAGATATGGTCCCACAGTCACAAAAGATGGAACTCCATGGAACTAGGTTGCATGCCAAACTAGTTATGAATATCATTTTTATTTCTCATTTTGGAAATGTGTCATTAAGACAATGGTATCCTATGGAAACAAAAGCTAGACTTCCATGGTACGTCTTTACAAGATACAACTTTGTAGATTTCAATCATGGACACTGGAGACAATAATTTCTTGTACAAAGAAGGTTTTTCATGGACTTTAAGGATTTGATAATAGCTAGGTTGTTCGAGAAATCCATTGACTACATATTTATTTTTCTTATATCTACCAAGATGAACTATCTTCTATGGGAAGTAGGATCTTTGTTATGTGATCATACACATAACCATGGTGGTAAATGTTTGTTTTTATTACTAAGTTGACCCTTGGTTCTTCAAGGTGGAACGTTTCAATTCTTCTAGCCACCGAATTCATTGACAGACCCCACAGCCCGAATTCATGGTCTCACCTTTCCTATTCACTATAGAGTTGGTAGGTCCTCAATGGAGTACAAAGAGTTGAACTAAATTGAGCCTTTTAGCCCAATGAGGCCTCCATAGATCATCATACTCTAAGTTTTGAAGAATCAGGTCCACTCATGAGTTCTAATGTATTGTTAGTACCATGATAGAATAAAAATATTACACAAAAAAGGTGCTCTTGTAGAGAACAGTTGCATTGGGACCCTATCAAATATATTAGTAGAACATTTCTTGGAATCTATACAATTCTTCTTACATAATAATTAAGAAAAAATAAGGAGAGGAAAACTTATCTCATAAGGTCATTTCCTCACTTCTAAGCTTTAGCAAAGTAATTCTTCCTGCTTAGATCTCAAGTTTCATTTTCTTTAACTTCAAAGGTCAACATGCACTAAACAACATTTGTAGTTTGGAATTAGGAGATTCTAATTCAAAAACTCAAAATGCCCTAGATTGATCTAAGGATCCAAAAACTTTTCTTACCTTATCAAATTGACATCATTATTGTATGAGGGCTCTCCCACCTTTCTCTAATGCTAAAGAATGTCTCTTATTCATCTCGAGGTTTTCATGTCTAATTCTTCTACCAATAACTTCATAAACCAAAATCCTTTTATTTCACTATTTTCACATGTTTCAAGTATGCCTAAAATAGCACTTGGGTTAAAAAGGAGCAATAGGATTATTAGCCCTAATAATTTATTCTTATGGTGTATCAATCTACTCATGACCTTAACATTAGATACATGGTGGTTTTGACTAATCCATTGTCCATTTACACAAATAAAGGCATCAAGATCCTTTGTCTAAAAGTTCCAAAAAGCTTCCACAAGATGGAGTTTCTTGAGAATTGTGACGTTCTTTATATCCCTTTCAATATGCTAGACCATTTGAGCATCAACTAGAAAGTTCCATTACTTCCAATGCCAACCTTCTGCCTAGAACCTTAACAAATCAAGCCCAAAGATGACTTTGAAGGCAATCATGGGAAAAAAGTATCAAAAGAAAAATTCTCTCAACTCAAAGGCCAAGGTATATGTAGCTTGAAATGTCTTATGCTCCATGAGTTTGTCAAAGAGGGTCTAAGGGAAAACCGAGTCTCTATCTATTCTCTCATAAAGAGGGATCCCCATTCTTTCTTGCTAGTCTACTATTAATGCTTAGATATGTATGGTCATCTGTAAGGCTCTAGTCTAAGGTTATAAACTCAATCTCAATTCTAAGATAGAGAAGGAAACCTATACAAGCCCAATATGGTTTAGTTGAAAGGTCCAGGAAGAATAGAATAGCGTGGCAACCCAATTTTTGGGTTGGTTTTCTCTTTGAAGCCACTGTAACTATGACAATAATATAAATCATTATGTTTTTCAAAAGGATTGTTTTGGTGTTTGTATTTAAGAACATGTCAACAAACCCCGTGTTAACCAAGCAATTTATTTGTATATGTTTCATAGCATGCATAGTATGCATGCTTAGATAACTAAAATACACCACATTAAGGAAAGTGAGTGGATGTTCTTCCTAACAAAACCCTCCTACTGTTGGGTGGACCTGGTCAGTCAAGTGGCTTTCCCCAAATTTTAGAAAAGGGCCAACAAACATGACTATTCCTAGGGTCACGTCTTAGAACTAGCTAAGCATGATTTTTTCATACACGGTCTTGGCAAGAGAAGCAGGTGCAAGGAAAGCAAGTGTTTGTTTTTACTTGAGCATTGACATTATTAGGGGGGCCAATGTGAGACTATGTCTTATGGGCAAAGGGGTTGATGCTTGGCTCCCCCTCATTTCTCACTCTTATTGAACCAAGTGCAACGCTTGCCCACCTCAAGTCTCTAATGGCTCCCACAATAGTGACCACCTTAGCTCAATGCTAGACTGCTACTAAAGACCCTAGTCATGTCATTTAGGAACCCGTAGGTCAATCCTCATGGGATTAGGCCAGATGCTTCACTTGCAAGGTAGACCTAGGTATCATCTAGTCACCCAAATCTACATGCTCGCAAGTAGTACAAATGGTGATGACTAGGATCGAGTCCCTAGATAACTATCAAACTACCCTCCCTACAAATTAGGATTGGTTTTGTCTAAACACAACTAATATTGGCCATGTTATCCTTAAGGACTACATGCTTTACCTTAGATCTCCTAGCTACGATTATATTGAAGCACAAATTCTTGATTGGTGCACTAGTCCATGCTTGGATGACTCTTCAATCGAGTATGATCACACCAGCACTTAGAACTGGCTTTTTGTTAGTGTCACTTAATATTGGTACTAGCATAGTAATGTGGCTTTTGGCTCCTTTTCAAGAGATGTTTACTCCTAAAGCTTTGGGGTTCTTGTTAGGTGCCAAGCAAGGGATATGCATGGTTATAATGGACTCTTGCAAGTTGACTTTTGCTTCAATGGCCGTTATTTTCTACTACTCCAAATTTAATTGTAAGTTGAAACTATTGGGCTATACAGACAAATCGTCTCTTATGCTAGGAAAAGTTAAAGTGATTGATAGCGATGTGGCTCAAAATTTGATAAATAAGTGGAAGGTAGCCATTAATTCCACTTGTAAAGGGAGATCTATATATAAATGTAATTCTTCTCTGTTACTTGTTATTTTGCTTATTTGAGATGCCTTCTCAAGGATGGTATTGAGTTGGTGGATCTAGAATTCCATCTTTGGCATTGTTGTTTTGTCGAGATCTTTTCAATATCACAACTCAATCAAGAGGTAGTGCTTGCATCACCCACTCGTAAGTGTTGAAATTTTGGAAAAAGTGTAAAATGGCATTCTCTCTGGCTTCTCCAAAGACAAAGATCTTCATCAACTTAAGCTCCTCCATCCAACCTATTTGCTTAAGGTCAATCTCAAGATAAGTTAGGCAGTTCACATCAATGAAGCAATAGATCCTTGTGCACATCCATCGATGCTTGACATAGAGGGGCAATGCATTGTAGATCCTATTGAGGATCATCATTAGTTGTTCCCTCCAATTGAAATTGATAGAGAGAATCGTCAATGTGTATAAAAAATCAAAACTCAAGGTCTTGAAGGGGGTTGATCAGGCCTAGAGATATTGGTGGTTCTACGCCACTCGAGTATTAGGATATTTAGTCCCTCCGATCAAGGTATCGTGAAGCAAGTCAAGGTATTGAGGTTTATATCCTCACACTTGAATTATTTGATTGCATAGCTTAGGACTAATGGTACTCAAGCTTATAACCCAAATATTAGGATGGGCACTGACGCTCTTGAGGTGTTGCAAGGTCTTAAATTGACATATTGGCATTTGAGACTATATAAACCTAGGTAATTGAAGTATAAATGAAGGATATTCAAGATAATCCAAAAATATTTAGTAGAGCTATTTTGGATCAAAGACCCTAAAGGATTTGAATCAAAACTAGATGTATCAACATAAATAGAGTCTTGCTCGAGGTATTCAAAGGGTAAGCAATCTAGCTCTTAGGTTTCCACTTGAGGCATTGGGAAATCAAGGTACTCAAAGAAAGCTTGTGGTATTGCAAGGTGTCTGATCAAGGTATCACTAGGTTTGCTCTTGAGGTATCAAGAGTCTTCCTACACACTCAAGGCATCAAGGTATTCACTCAAGGTATTAGGAGTTTAATCAAGGTATTACTAGTTTTACTCTTGAGATATTAGGGGTCTAATCAAGGTATGACTAAATTTGCTCTTGAGGTGTTAGTAGTCTTCCTACACACCCAAGGCATCAAGGTATTCACTCAAGGTATAGGGGGTCCTTGCACTTGAGCTATTTAAAAGAGAAGCAATTGAGGTATTTGGAAGGACCAAGCTAAGAGGAGCCAAGGTATTAAGAGGTGGGCATTATGGCTATCAAGGTATTCAAAAGAACACATCGACACCTATACCAAGAGCACTTAAGGTAGTGTAGAAGGAGAAGTCTAAGATAGACTATAGTAAAGGAGGGCTCGGCTTACTTTGGAGGCATTAACCAAATCAATACCTTGAGTGTCTCTCTTCTATTGTATTGTCTTCCCTTTTCTTGAGTATGAGGGAAAGCTAGATAGTGGGGTGAAATACCATAAGTGTCTATTGTCTCTTCTATATTGTATTAGTATCCTTTTTATCAAGCACAAGGGTAGACTAGCTAGCGGGGTGAAACACCAAAAGTATATGAGGTATAAGAAGTGTGCTCAATGAAAGGAATCACTTCCTTTGAAATCTACCCTCAATACCTTCAAGCACTTAATAACTCGAGCATTCTAATTTGCTAAATTTTGTGAAAGGTGAAGGCCTCACAAATCTTGCTACCAAATACCAAGAAATGGAAGGCCATGCACCAACAATTTTCAACAAACATGAGACACATTTAAAATACAACTTCTCATAAATCATAAAAGAAGGAATGAGGCATAAGAAAGTGGAATGGCAGGAATGTTGGCTTGGAATGGAGGAATGTTGTTCCCAGATTGTGAGGAATGAGGAATGTCTTGCAAGATAGGGCAACATTCCAACCACCTTCCCAACAATCATTACCTAGTTGGAACATTGTAATCCCATTACCTACATAGGGAATGGGCTAGTAGAGAATGGGCAAGCAGGGATGGGGCAAGGATAGTAAAGAAAAAAAAATTACTCATTTTCTTTCACCTTAGAACGGATTTTTTTTGCATGTACTTTTTGATACTCATCACTTGATTTTGTTGCAAGCTCTCTCTCTCTCTCTCTCCTTGACCCTTGATGTTGACACTTGTATCAACCTTGGCCCTTTTTTCAAATGCACTTTAGGGTTTTCTTGGACATGTAGCTTAAATCTTACATTATTAAGCTCCTTTTTAATGTATTATGTGGTCTTATTATATAGTGCAATGTTCATTCGATATTACTAGTGCAATATCTTCTTTGAAGCGATGCTTTTAGAGTGTCTTTGAATACTTGTAAAAATTGGGCCTTCCATTCCTATGCCATTCCCCATTCCCATTTCAAGTACCTATGGAATGAAGACCATAGGTGTATGCACCTTCCATGGAATGGGTAGCATGCATCCAAAGAATGCTCTTAAAGCAATCGACTCATGAAGGTATTGCATCCATGCAAAGTTGATGTTTTTTATTGTTTACTTCACAAAGAGAAAGCATGAATGAAGTTAATCTACCCAATCTTTTCTCTAATCTCTACCCATCCTATTCTATAAAATTGGTTCCCTTCTATTTTGGTCTTTCTAGTTTATTTGTATGTGTTTCAATTGGCTTTGCCTTCTCAAAAGGAGAGCAATCGCTCCATCCTCTTCACGCAATCATAGCCTCCTATTCCTACACAACAAAGAGAATATGAGCAACCCAAGACACTAGAATTCATGTTAGTCCTAGAGATAGACCAAATCATGCTTTACAATCTCTGTATATCTTAGATTGGATAGCAAGATTACTCTTTCAAGCTTTTTAGTCTCTAAGCTCAACCTACCTCTCACATAGTTGGCTTGTACTCAAGCTCCAAGCCATCTATGCTCTCTCCACTCTATCCCAAGAATGCAAGAAAGTGAAGCTCTAATAGACTCATGATTCAAGTGTAGGTCTCCCTTGTTCACCATAGCCTTCCATTCTTCAATTCATTCACCATGGCACCCATAGGCAAAAGAGAAAGAAGAAGAACATAAGGAAAAAGAGAAGAGGGAAGCTTCTCCCAAGCTCTCTCTTCCACACACGCTCTCTCTCATTGTCTCTTACTCTATTGCTCACTCTCTCACTCGAGCAATGGCAATTGCTTCAAGCTCTTCACACACACACTCTCTCTCTCTCTCTCTCTCTCTCTCTCTCTCTCTCTCAACACGTATAGCACATGCAATGGCTCTCAAAGTTTAAACACATAAGAACGAGAAGTTGTAATAGTTTTGAGCTTTAGATACATGGGGATTCAGGGATGGACATCCTCACCTCTTTCTTCTCTTGTGTAGTCCATTTTCTGATTTACAATGGCATAGGTCTTCACGGATTATTCACAATATCTTGGTATTAGACTTATACGCGGGATTTGAGTTTTAACCCATAGATTAAACACAAATTGCATGGGACTGAGAAAAGCAGGACACGGGACATGAAATGACTCATGAGCAATGCAGGAAGTAAATACTAGTCTATCAAATTCCTTAGGATATGTTGAAGAGAATCTATTATGAGTATCGCCTTTTTCTCCACAGTAGCATATATGATGATTCTCTTAAAGACAAAAGTTAAGTTAATCTCTAATATAACTTGTTTCTTTACAATGCAGTATTGATATTATATTGGTTTAGTTTCATCCTACCTTTTTCAATCACCGCCCAGAGAGTGGTGCTCACACAAGGATAGATGGAAGGTGCATAGTTCTTAAGTTTGCAGGGCTTTGCTTGTGTTAATTGCCCAAGGTCTAGTTGATTTTGATCCACTCAGTTGTGCCAATAAAGATGCTATAGGAAGAGAGTTGGGCTGAAGAAGATGGTATATGAGGAGAGGATATGGGCCTTGAGAATGATGTATTCTCCCAGTTGTTAAAATTGCCCAAGGTCTAGTATATTATGATCCACCAATGGTATAGTGCAACCTGTTCTCCATATGGAGGAAACCTGAGACATAAGATGTTAGTTTATCTGCTCTAGAAGACACACGCACAGAAAAGAGACAGAGACAGAGAGACAGAGAGACCATGCCAGCACGTGCACTTGTAACCTTGTTTTCTTTCTTACTATGTTGTCAACATGATATACAATTAAGATTATACAAGTAAAAGTTGCTCCAGCTTAGCAAGTGATGAGATGGAAAATCCACTTGATGAAGCAACCCACAGTTGGGATTTCCTGATTTATAAGCCATTTAGCCATTCAGAAGGACAAAGGGCTTTCTTTGTTTACGTGTTTCAATTTAACTTGTCCCTACAAATGATTTGGCCATTCATTGGGACAAAGGTTTTCTGTCTCATGTTTGAGTTCAGTGAATGCAGTCCTTCATGGCATCATATTGCACAAGGAAGCAGTCAGGGTCCAATTCACAATGATTAAGAATGTTGCATGTAATGTGGCACATATGGCTGACGACCAGGTTTGGACATCTGCACATCCTTCCCGATTGTGGTCCGTGACTTTGCATACGGTGCTTCTCGAACTGCACAGGAGATACACGAGCTCAATACACCATAACTAACAATGAAGACAAAAATGCACACGATACAGTGTGTGCATACCTATGGAAAGCTTCTGGGCCCGGGCAATATTTTGCTGGCGCTTATAGATCACAAATGCGCAAAAACCAGCCAAAACCACCACTGCTATGACTGATATTGTGATAGCAGCCACTGATCCTTTTGAAAGCTTTCTGTGGCAGGATGGCAACCCTGGTATGCCACACAAGCCTGGATTTTCTGTAAAACTGATACCATGAAAAAAGAAAGACTATCAGGACTTTCTCTGTGAAAATTGAATAAATGAAAATATTGAAATGTACAAAGGACCTTATGACCTACCAACTGAAGCCAGCTAGGAAACAACCTCAAGGCTACTATCAAAAAGAAGAAACTTCACTAAACAAGCAGAATTGGAGTTGGACGGACATGCTCACACACACTCTCTTTTTCGTAATCTCTCTCTCTCTCTCTCTCTCTCTCTCTCTCTCTGGGCTAGGTCGTGTTCCCCATCATTTGGTGTTCAGAAATTCTACTCCAATTTTCATCAGTGTGTCTCGCATCACACTCTTTTGAAGACATTTGCACATGTAACCCACTTACTTGAAACTTGCTCCATGTATAGGCCCTGCAGCAAGCAGAGCTGGCACCTCTCCAGTTAGTTGGTTCCCGTTCAAAAATCTGCAGAAGTACAAAGAGGATCCTTGAGAAACACAAATATTTAACATTGATTTCAAGCTGGGCTTTAACATATTAGCTTAAGACGGAGTCACTGGCCTGGCCCAGAGGAACCATATGCCAATGGGATCTTATCTATGGGCTTAGAGCCTTAGTGTAAGATAACAGTTTGG
The DNA here is from genome assembly GCF_053477565.2 of Lygodium microphyllum. Taxonomy (NCBI): domain Eukaryota; kingdom Viridiplantae; phylum Streptophyta; class Polypodiopsida; order Schizaeales; family Lygodiaceae; genus Lygodium; species Lygodium microphyllum. The sequence goes on from NC_141161.1 coordinate 61,521,608, forward strand.
TCAATTATTGAGAGAGAGATTCCTTCTTCTCTGAAAACCACTTTGATTGAAGCAAAATAGCCTAATGCCAATCCAGAATGAAAATACGTCCTAAGAAAGGAGCCATGCGACAGGTAAACTTGTGCACCAATTCAACTTATTACTCTAAAAGATCTGCTCAGAACACTCTTGACTTCCCTAACAATCTTGCACAGTGTAGTGTGAATAACTCATCTCTTCCTTACTACTACATCAACAGAAAAGGGCAAGTTCAAGTAACTAATCACTTACAGTTTCTGAAGACGTGTGAGGTGACCAAGACTTTCAGGAATTGATCCATTGAACCTATTGTAAGACAAGTCTCTGAAGATAAAACAAACATGAAAATTAGAAAGCTAAAATCAAACTGTCAAGCCTGAACAAAGAAAAAACATATATTCAATGCAATTCGAGGCTGGTTGGTTAGATGCACAGAAAATCGGAGGCTGGTAAGATGCACAGACACTTTCAACCCGACGAAACAGACATGCTTTAAGTAGAATAGGATACCAATATTGATATATGTTAAGACTTTGAACATGCTTTCAAAGGTTTGTATGCTAATAATTCCTACTGTGCAGTAACTCTCTTGTCACTAGAGAAGAAATGCACTGTGTCACATCCTGGCTGTGGTGAATTTAATTATTGCTTTAAGTATCAGAGTCAGGTTGGTCAGATTACTGTGAATGATTCAACCAACTTGGTTCTCGCTACAACATAGCACATTCAGATGCTACAACCATGCTATCCAGAGTTTTAGCTGCTAAAATTATTCACCCCGCTCTAGATCCCTCAGATTTGACTTCAATTATGTTACAACCCTGGATTGTGGGTGAGGGACACTATGTAAAGGTTAAGCAGCATGTTGCTTTAAGTATCAGAGTCAGGTTGGTCAGATTACTGTGAATCGCTACAACATTGCACATTCAGATGCTACAACCGTGCTATCCAGAGTTTTAGCTGCTAAAATTATTCACCCCGCTCTAGATCCCTCAGATTTGACTTCAATTATGTTACAACCCTGGATTGTGGGTGAGGGACACTATGTAAAGGTTAAGCAGCATGCATTTGTGCACACATGCACACCCTAATCAGGAATGCACAAACATTTCAAGCATTCACTGAATTAAGCAGGAAAGAAACTGATCTATAGCTCGTAGACACAAGGTGTGATAATCAAGACTAGGCCTGGTCCCTGGATAATCAAGGATCTGAAGGTGAGAGTGGGAAAATAGGTAAGAGATGTGTTGAGCATAACACATTCCAATTTCCACTTTTCCCAAAGCAGACATGTATGATGTAGTACCCTTCCATACAGGATTTGAGAGGAGATGTCAGTGGTCAAGCCCCATCATTGAGTCAATAAGTGAAATTACGAACTCGGTCCACCCTAAGTGTGTAGGGATTTCTACAGCCACTTATACATTCATAACCTAGCCCCTTGTTCTGTTAACAAATATGTCAATTCATGGTTGAGTCTATGCATGTGATTCAGTGGGCTAGGGCATTTTATGCTGGCTGATCTCCTGCCATTTATGGCATTATTTTTGCCTATTTATTTTAGGCACTCCTCCTGTCACGAGGACGTGAAAATTTGATGCTTTGCTTATATTTAATTGACATTTGTTTAAAGGATTAATCAAATGTGCAATTAAAATATGCACATGTGTTGCACAAAGGTGCAAGCTACTTTTTTTACAGTTGAAGGCCCAAGGACCCTTTGAAAAAGATAGGTGTCAAAGGCAAAAGTTGTAACAAGTTACACTTGTTAGATTCGAGGTGAATTTTGGTGTTAGTTTGCCCCTAGGACCATTAATTGGCCATTAAGTGTCAGTGGTGACACTAGAGACTAGGCATTAATTAATGGATTAATGCTTGTCCAAGGGTCAATTAATGCATGGGACCACTTTGGGTTGCAAATGGCCTAGCCAATTAATTTTTGGATGGGCAAGGTCAATTTTCTAGGTATGGATTAAGGGTTGAAAATTAATTAAATGGCTGGAAATTACTGAAAATGGATTAAGAAAGCTACCACTTGGCAAAACTTTCCCATGCAAGTGGGGGAAAGGCTAAATAGGGCTGAAGGGAGAGGGAAATCTTGTTTTCTCATCTCCTTCAGCCTATGCTCAGCCATTCTCAACAATTCTTAGCCATTTAGAGGAGATCTCAGCCATTTTTAGTGGGCTGATCTGTAATTTCTGCAGTAAATCCTAATTTACACCAGAAATTAGGGTTTAGCAGACACCTTGGGATCCGTGCCAGATATTGAAGGCTCAAGGGACTGAAATCAGCAGCTGATAATTGAAGATTATCAAGGGATTTCAGAAGCCAGCTCATCCCAATTTGATTTGGAGCAGCATTTGGCCAGCCAAGGGTCAAATTGGAGAAGAAGTCCTAGGTGAATCAAGGGGCAAAGGACCCAAAAGGCTTGCTGGTCATTTATGATAGCAAGAGCAATTGGTTAGCAGGAGGAGATTGAAGAATCTCGAGTTGTACTCCTTCCAATTAAATGAAAGCTAAAGAAATACCACAAGGGGCACCAATTTTGGGGCCAACAGGGTGTCTACTGTCCAAGAATGTTATGGTAAAGTGTGTATTTCATTTTATGTGCATTTATTTATTGCTGTAATTAACTCTTAAATCAGGTTATCACCACCCATTCCAAGAAGGAAGGTTGGTTCACCTCCACAGTCAACACATTCATCATCAGATAGGTTCTGGTGCAAAGAGAGAGGCAGGTGCCAATGCCTTCGCAGCCAGTGACTCACATTGGTTCTGTACTATCTCATACCTTGGTATACGGATTCCATTTTCCGAGCATCTCTTTGCTTCTTAGTTCTTTGTGCAATGTTCTTTTCTTTTCTTTTGCAGTGTTTCTCTTCTCTCTTGTGTTCAACAGTCTATTACAGCAGTTTTCCACACTTCCATCACTGCATCCACTTCTAACATGTTCTTCCCCTTCTGGCGCTCATTCCACCTGGACAAGTTCTCTCTCATCAGCACCCTCATGTATTCTGCCATTGTATCCAGGATTCCTACTTAAACAGATTGCTTCATTGCAGTCATCTCTCTCTCTCTTTTTTTTTTCGTAAAAGGTAATTGTATTAATTACGAAAAAAAGGTACACGTTTACATGGTTACAAGATACACGATGGCTCTAAGCCATTGCGTGTAATCTCTCTCTCTCTCTCTCTCTCTCTCTCTCTCTCTCTCTTTTTTTTTCGTAAAAGGTAATTGTATTAATTACGAAAAAGTACAAGATAACTTGATTACAAGATACATGACGCCAATCCACGCCATCATGTAAAGAGGGCTAAGAGCTACATGTTACATAGTTATGGCAAGGGAGCAGATGAAATTGCCATAAGCCAGGGACGGAAGTCCTCCCTAGAGAGCAAATCAGAATGCCGGAGAAGATCCAACTGCCAATACAAAAGGCCCTTAAGCCTCGCAATATGTCGCTGAACATTATAGGCGGAGTCAAAAAGAAAAGCATTCCTAATGGTCCAGTTATGCCAGCAGCCCCAATATCGAAGAAAATGAAACATGAGTTTCATATGTGGCTGTGCAGAAGTGGGGTATTTGGGCTGCCCGAAAACCCAATCAAAGGGGCGCAGGGTGAATCCAACCGCTCCTTGCCAAATAGCCGTCAAAAGGAACCAGACTTTTTTTGCGACAGGGCAAGAAATAAATCTGTGGCGGGCTGATTCCACCGCAGTGGTGCAAAAGAAACAGTTGCCATTGGAAATTCGTCGCTTGGAAAGAGCCGACGCAAGCGGAAGACCACCAATCATCACTCTCCAAAGAAATACTTTACATTTGAAGGGGGTCTTGTTCAACCAGCCCTCCATCACAGTTGCCCTCCACCAGGACCGGGATTTTCGTAGGCCCCATAAAGCATTGGCTTTGGTAACTAACCATTGTTGATCTTTGATCAGAATATGATAAACTTGATTAGCAGAAGCTTTGCTTAAAGGCAACCGGCCTTGTAGGTCCCAATCCTGCCAGGGATGATCTGACGCAAGGGCAGGAAAGGGTTGTCTGCTCTGGAGCATCCGCAAAAGCTGTTCCCATAAAGGCCTATATCCCCGCGGAATCCTGTAAAGCCTCCTGGCTGTACGAAATGATATAAGCACATTGCGACTAGCAAGGGTGGCATCCGCGACCGAAGACAAGCCCAAACGAGCCATCCGGTTGAATTGTGGTCTAAGCTCATTTTTGCCTTCCCATGCAAGTAAGCGCGAGACTGCCAATAATTCCAATTGAAAAGAATTCGTAGTCAAGCGATCCTCCGCTGGATGCCACTGAGCCTTTAGAAGGACCTGTTTCCAGGAAAATACCAAATGATTGAGCAGCGACGAAGAAGAACTGGAGAACCTCGAATCAGCATTAAGAACATGCCACCAAGAAGTCCGGATGTGGGTATTGCCATATAGAAGCCCATGGCTCTCAAGGAAATAACGGGCTATATCGACCCATGGATGATGATCCGAGCACATGGCGCGGAAGAGAGACCAACGCAGTGCCTGCATGTGAGTTTGGGCATCTAAAATAGCTCCACCACCCATGCGTTTAGGGGTGCAGGCATGCGACCACGAAATCCAGGAAATACCTGCATGCAATGAGTCCTTCTTCCATAGCATGAAGCGAATAGACTGAGTAAGAGCATTGAGAGTGGTAGTAGTCCAGGGCAACAATGGCAAAAAATATGTCAGCATTGGCAACATAATTGTCTGGGCCACTTTGAGACGAATATGGAAGGGCCAGGCTTGAGATTTCCAATACATAAACTTGGCCACCATTTTCTGAGAAATCCACTGCAGAAGCTGCTTTGGTGGAACGTCGACACCCAAAGGGTACCCAAGGTGCCTGACAATGGAGCCACGAGGAACAACCAGACCCTGCCAGTCCAAGGACTGCAAATCCGACTCCGTGCAGCTGAGAATGGCTGATTTGAGCGCATTGATGCGAAGGCCGGAGGCTTGACCAAAGATGCCCCAAACATCCAATGCGCGCTTGAGGTTGTCCTTGTCCGCCCGCAAAATCATAAAAGTATCATCCGCCAGGGATTGGCTAATGAAGTGCTATCCTGAAGGAAGCGACAGACCGGCTAACTGAGAAGAGGCTACCATATGGGATAACATGGAAAGAACAGGATGTGTCGCGAGGGCAAAGAATAGCGGGCTCAAAGGGCATCCTTGTCTGACAGAGCGGGCAAGTACAAATGGCTGAGTAACACCTCCGTTCAGCATGACTCGCGAAGACGCCGCAGCGCTAATGGTGTAGATTAGACGAGACATCCGGGGACCAAAGCCCATAGCCGACATAAGTTCAGTGACGAAGGACCAATCCAGATAGTCGAAAGCCTTTTCCAGGTCCAATTGAATCAGTACTACCTCCTGGTTAGAATGCCTTGCATAATCAATAGCTAGTTGAGCATTCAATACATTGTGCAGAATATTCCGGCCCTTAATGAAACCATACTGTAGAGGATGCACAATGGCCGGGAGATGCTTATGAAGCCGATTCGCCATTATTTTGGAAAAGATTTTGTACATTGAACCCATCAAGGAAATGGGGCGCCACTGTGTCAACCTAGATGGCGAAGGAACTTTTGGAAGCAGTTTAATAAGGCCTTCTTTCCATGAGGAAGGCATGATCCCGGTTTGCCATACCTGCTGAAACAAGGCCTGCAATGGTTTCGCCAGTTGGGTAGCAAAAGCTTCGAAGAACTCATTGGTGAGACCATCCCAACCCGGGCTTTTATCCTTGGGCAAATGTAACAAGACGTCCATAACCTCTGCCTCACAAATATCGGACTCCATAATAGCTTGCATGTCCTGCGGTAGCTGATTGCGGACCAGGTCATAAAAATCCGAACGGGCCTGAGTGATTTGATTTGAAGGTGGAGAAGTGGTGCCGAGAAGGTCACGGAAATAATTCCTGCACATCTGCACAATAGTCTGCGGATCCATGATAAGGTGACCTTCTGCATCCTCGAGTCTGGTCATATTCTCCCTAGCAGGAGAGGCGTGAAGAGCTCGAAAGAACTTATGGGTTTGACATGCATTATCTTGCAACGTCTCTGTCAGATGTTGCAGTTTGGCCTGCTGATATGATTTCAATTGGAATTCTTTAATAAGATCCGCCACTCGCATGGCCAGTGCGAGCAGAAATGCATCATCCGGAGTGTCCACCAGCAGAGAACGAACCAAAGCCAGCATGTCCTCTGCTGCCTTGCGACGTTGCCGACAAAGAGAGGCATGGTGGATCCCATACTGCCGAGCAACCCGTTGCACATTAGAGAGCAATTGTTCGAATGACGCAGTGCCTTGAGAAGAGAAGTCGAAGAGAAATCTGTCAATCAATTGCTGCATATAGCCCTGAAAGATGGCATGCTTCAGGTAAGACGAATTGAAACGCAAAGGGAGTCTCTCCAGAAATTGCTTGAACGGGGCAATGGGTTGTGCCAGTAGCTCAAGCTGCAGAGGGAAATGGTCCGACAGGGCATATTGCTGCAATACTTTTATTTCGAGCAGCTCAGGAAGAAAATCATCATTCTGCATGATATATATACGATCCAATCTCGACCATGTTGTTGCATACTGGGCAGAATGGAAAGTAAACCCTGTAGAGGACGGGTGTAGCCAGGACCAGAGATCTTGCTTGAGGACGTCAAGAGCCAACGCCTGCCACATGCGACTTTCCGGCGTATCCATCACCGAATGCTCCGATGTGGACTGGGAGGAATCCACACACATATTGAAATCCCCCATGAAGAAGCCCCGTCTGCCAAGTAACAAGGAGGCCTACAAAGTTTGCCAAAGCGCCCGACGAGATAAGGGATCATTCGGAGCATAGAGGCCAAGTAGCCATAAGATTTCCCCTTCGAATATAATTTCAATCACCAAAAAACGGCCATGAACATCATTTTTAATCAGAACAGGCTGATACTTGTCATGGACAATCATGAGCACACCCGAATAATGTATGGCCTGTGACCCAGCATAAAACAATCTAAAGCCATGGCAATCTGCCACTTTTCCGGCTTCATCGTGACTCTTGTGCTCAACAGCGCACAGGACATCCCACTGATTTTCATGCAACACAGTCCACATAGCACGTTGCTTGTGGCGAGAACAAATTCCACGCACATTCCACGTGGCGATTTTCATGTATACTCAAAACAAAATCAGGTACGAGGCACTGCTTGCCTCGATTTGACTTTGTCAGCAAGAATGTCCAGGACTCCCTCGTCCAAGAAATCTGCCAACACTGCAAAAGAGTTCTGCGGACCAGATTTGGAAGTAGACGGCATATCTGCTGGCTTTGGGATGGACCGGGGATAACGACGGTCCCATGGGGTAATGACATTACCTCTGGTATCAAATGCCAGCTTAGCAGAGGGACCCTTTGAACGATCCGAAGACATTTTTCTGGCGGGCTGATGACGGGGGGCAGAGGAAACCATAGCAGGAGCCAAGCGCTCAGAAGACTGCATTTCCTTCCTTCGCATGTACGTACGCATGGAATCTTGTGATGTAGTAGGCACATTGTTCTCCATGGCCGCAACAACCCTGTTGCCTTTTTTTGCACCTACTTCCACCCAATTAGTGGCGCTAGAATCCAGACCCGCAACCTGTTGTTTACCTTTGGCCAAAGCTTGGGGCTGATGGGTAGCATCCAGCGATGGGGCATCACACACCATCTCCTCCATGGGCGGCACAGCATGGCCATTATGGGAAGTGTGTTGCTGTTCCGGGCACTCGGCCATAAAGTGCCCCAATTGTCCACAGGAGAAGCAATGCCCTGCAAAATTGCCCCATTTCAAACGAAAGTGTAATGGGTGCATGCCAGGGCAATTAAGGCGTAACCAGACAGGCCTTTTTCTTGCAGTGTCCCATAGCATACACAAGCGGTTGCGATTCACAGCCCGGAGACTGGGAGGGACCAGAACAGTGCCCACAACGGCCATAGCATCCTTCAATAGCGGCCAATAAACAGCCGGACAGTTTTCCACCTCGACCCAGACCGGGCATTCTCGTTGCAGCAGACGCTGAAAATCTGCCATTGGACGTCATGGAACCACATGAACCAACCGGCGTTCAAAAAACAAAGGCAGTTTAGACAGGAGAGCAGCACGGTGCGTCTCTGATTTCAACAGGACCTCAAAAAAACCCCGGGAGCCAACAAAAATCTCTTCAACACAGTCCCCTTGTAGCAGATGTTGCAACCATTGGCGAATACGGGAAAGCAACGGGATTCGACCAGTGAAGAAAAGTATCACAGCGCGATCATAAAATACCGAAAAGGAGCGTAGGACAGTTTTTGGGTCCACGGTGGCATCCAGCACATCGTCAGGTGCAGAGTCAGAAAAGGCTTCCTGATTATGTTGAACATAATCACCAAGCAAAGTGTTTGCAAATTCCAGCAAGTGTTCCCAGTCCACTTCCTGAGAGTCCACCGAATCCGAAGCAACCTGGGCATAGGACCGATCCTGAGAAACGCCTATCTCTTCCGAAGCATGCTTGGTACGTTTACCCGCAGGCTGGATGTCGGGACCAGGGGGCATCTCGTCGTTGCATGGAACCATATCCTCAGGTTCCTCCGCATCAGAATCCGGGCCCAGTGCTGCCACTGTTTGATCTATGAAGTCCAGATCCAAACCAGCCATCGTATATGATGATTTGATCTCGAATGAGGACTGACCCTCTGTTTTGCCGACTCTCTCGCTTTCCCTTTTTCTGTACAGAGGCGCTGTCCAGGGGTGTACTCAGCAAGGAGAGCTAATGAAAACTGAGGTTTACCTGTCTCCGTGCAGGGGCAGACAGGCGAAACACAGGCCGGGCGGTCTCCACAGCAGGTCGGGACAGGCTGGGATGCCGGGTAGGGGTCCGTCAGCAGCGTCCGGGAACAGGGCGTCAGGAGGATGCTATCATAAATAGGGCGTCAGTGACAGGGCATCTGGGCATGGACAGGGCGGCCGGAACAGAAGACGCTGGCGGCTCCAGGGGCAGGGCGACTGCTCCCGACGGCTCCAGGAGCAGGACGGCTGGAAGACGGCACCAGGGATGCCGCCGGCAGCGCAGGGCGCAGGCGCGACTGGTCGAAGGAGGCAGAGATGCAGTCCGCGATGGTGGTGATGACGCGCGAATGCCTGGCGAACAGGAAGGACGACGAGCCTGAGGCGAACGCGGGGTGCCGACAGGTAGGGTTTCAGGCGGCGACGGCGCAGGTAAACGCGCCCGCAGGTCGTGCCAGACCTAGCGATGGCAGGGCAGCACGGAGCGGGAGCAGCATCGCCACACTCTCTTCTCTCTCTCTCTCTCTCTCTCTCTCTCTCTCTCTCTCTCTCTCTCTCTCTCTCTCTCAAAGGGTGGGGTAATTATATTAATTACCATAAATTCTGATGTAGAATAAGAAGGCAATTACAAACGGTCTATATAGCTGACAAAGAGACCAAAGAAACTGCAATGTGCCAAGAAAGCAAATCATGTCTAGGAAGAACATCTGCTAGCTGAATTATGTCAGGCTGCCAATGGAGAAGACCTCACAAACAGGCAATATAACTATGCATTCCAGTAGCAGAATCAAAAATGAAGCCATTCCATGTAGTGCATACGTGCCAACATCCCCAATAGCGTAAAAAAGTGGAAAACAACCTTCATATATGGCTGCACAGAAGCTGCCAATTTGGGCTGTCCAAAGACCCAGTCCTTTGGAGGCATAAGGGCCCAACCACTCAAGACCAATAGCAGACGAGAGATCAAACTTTTCTTACCACTGAACAAGAAAGTAACAGATGATGAGAGGTTTTTTTACTCGTACAAAAGAAGCAACAACCATTTGAAATATGATGTCTTGAGAGTGCAGAGGCAAGGGGAGGACCTCCAACCAAAATTCTCCAAATAAACACTTTGTATTTAAACAAAGCTTTATTAAGCCAACCCACTATCACCACAGATTTTCACCAAGCCATGATCTTAGGGAGACCCCAAACATGATTACCCTTCAGAGCTAGCCAATCCTTGTCTTTTATAAGCAAATGATATATATGGTTCACTAACACTTTGCCCAAGTGCAATCTACCATTGATCATCCAATCTTGCCAAGGGGTATCTGGATTCAAAGGGGGGAAGGGCTGCAAGACATGCAAGAAAGATGCAACGGTCTCCCACAAATGATGCTAGTTTAGAAACACAAAAGAGTCATTGAATTGATATGAAAGACATGACATTGGAACGCGTAGACAGAAGTGCATCAGCAACCATAATCAGCCCCAACTATGACATTCTGTTCAAAACTCTCTCTCTCTCTCTCTCTCTCCCTCTTTGAGGGACTATATGGCAAGAATTAAAGCAGCTAAGGAGGGCAAGTTCGCCTTCTATAGAGGAGGGAGAGTTATGATTATGGAGAGACACACCAAATCACAATGCAAGACCTATAGGACCAGCCTCACCATAGTAGTATGGAACTGTAATGGAGCCCTGTGACGTCTAGATGCGGGCGCATTTGATGAGACATTCAAAGGGAGAGACATAGCATTCCATTCAAAGACACATCAAGGGCCATACACTACACTACCACGAGTGACAAGATATAGATATGAGTCAACATATAGAAGGAAGACATGCACAGATCACTATAACCGTGGTTCAAGTGGAGTTCACAAGGGGATACAAGTAGTTCACAAGGATGAGCAACCTATCAGAAGTAACAGATATACTCTAATACCATGTCAAAAATAACAGGTATGCTCTGATACCATGTCAAAATAAGCGATAGTGCAGTGAGACAGTAGGCTTTGCAAGGAGTAACAGAGTGTGTACGACAAACACAAAGAGAGAAGAGAGATCAAAAACACAAGAAGAACACAGTGATGATGCACCGAATCATGCTATGAGAAGAAAAGATGATAGAGCAGAGCCAAAGCTTTGAAGATAACTGCATTGTCCTATCTGAATCGGGTGGCAACACCTATGGGAAATTTGCACAATCAAGGGAGCAAAACGCAGTCCTCCAAGCAGTGGACTATCAAAGTAATCACTAGAAGGTGAACAACAATTGTCAGGGAGTGAACCGCAATCCTCTAATGCCATTGGAGATAGGGAAGATGATCACCACTTGTTGAGGGAGCGAACCGCAATCCTCTGATGCAGAGTGACTTGGGCAGCAAAACACAAATCCCAGAGTGTTAGAGCTATCAAATGCAAGGAGAGCAGCCCAAATGCTGATCCCAGGTAGATAATGATAATATCAGATGGTGGAGAATGAGTCGGGCTGCAAAAACAAAGGTCCTAGCAGCCTCTGTGATAGACAAGTGACACCAGGTGACGGAGAAGGAGCCAAGCTGCAAAAATACAAGTCCCAACAGCCTCTGTGATAGATAGTAATGCCAGGTGATGGAGAAAGAACTAGGCTGCAAAAAGACAGGTCCTAAGAGCCCCTGTGATAGAGGAGTGATGAAATCATTGACACTCGGTGATGAGATTGTTGCCAAAGGCTAGGATGCCGACGCCAAGCTCGAGATGATGACACCAAGCAAGGAGAAGATCCCCACATTGAAAAACGCAGGTGAAGGTGGAGCTTGAAGGAGAAGGGTGTTGACACCAAGCAAATGATGGAGACGCCACATACAAGATGCTCCAAACATAAGGCCTAATGATGGAACAGGGAACAGGGCACCTAAAACAAAAAAGGAAGGGTGAAGGCAATCACAAGCCACGAACCGCAATGTCCTCCTAAAGGGGTGTGAGAATAGTGGAAGGGCTTGGTGAAGGAAGAGGTGTTTGATGACGGAGGAAGAGGGGTGAAAAATGACTGAAGAGTGGGTGGGGTGGTAGAGAATGAATGAAGCGACTGCCTCTTTATAGACATAAGCTATCTAGGGTGGCGCACCATTGTGTGGGCGCCCACTGAAAAAGTGGCCAAAATGTGTACATCAACCCTTTTTAAGACTGTCAATGCGAGGCCCCCTCTGAAGCTGAAGAAGTAGAAGCCCTCTTTAAGGGCAAAGAGAGTACATCCTCCTCTCAAGCTCCCTCTACAAGAGATAGGGAATCTAAAAACTCATGGATCACACACTTTGAATCATCTATAGATGAAGGAAGTGCCACCGGGGTGCTGAAGAAGGTATCTGGGTGTCGAACGCCTAAAGGTGGCCTCTCGAACCTAAGTAGTCAAGGGTGGGGAAAGGTGAGGCTCAAGATGAGCCAAGGGTGGAAAATAATCATTGTCTCTCAGTGGAGTGGACTGCGAAGCTGAAGAAAAGGAAAGTGTCAAGCAATCACTATCTCTCAAAGGAGCGAGGACTCCCGAGGGGACAGTAGCAAACAATCACTGTGTCTCGAGGAAGCTGATTGAAGAACCACAGGTTATCGAGGTGGCATTCTTGAAACCCTACAAAAAGTAGAAGTAACCTCCATAGCACATTGCGGGGGTCGCAAGGCGGCCGTGGTACTAGTCAATCCTCCTATGGCTTGAAAGGGCTTAGTGCACATTGGATGCAACTAATTGCCTTGAGCATAAAAATCTGAAAGCCAATGCAAAAGAAACTCAATGGCCTAGAAAGGAAAGGTGGTACAACGAGTGCCTGGGGGTAGACACGTATACTATGGCAGGGTAGGGAGCAAAGATCCATGGCGGCAAGCATCAGTGGGGATTCCGATGATGCCGGAAGAGGAGCACCCAATGATCTGTCCATCTACTTGTGGAGAAGTCATAGCACCGGAGTGTCAATCTGTAAGGGGAGGGGGGTGGGAGAGGAAGAGAAGGGTATCTCTATCTCCTGGTGATGCAACGGAAATGAAGGGGAAAATTAGTAGATAATGCTGAACCCACAACCTGTCTTTGCCTTCTCCGATGAACAGGGTCTTTAGCACTCCAAGCTCCTACACTCTGATACCATATCAAAAATAAAAGGTATGCTCTGATACCATGTCAAAATAAGTGATAGTGCAAAGAGACAATAGGGTTTGCGGGGAGTGACACAAAGTGTATACAGCAAACACTGAGAGAGAAGAGAAACTCAGAAACACAAGAAGAACATGATGATGATGCACTGAATCATACTGTGAGAAGAAAAGCTAATACAGTGTAACCGAAGCTCAAAAGATAATTGCATTGTCCTGTCTCAATGAGGCAACAGTACCTATGGAAAATCTGCACATTGAGGGGAGCGAAACGCAATCCTCCAAGAAATGGACTATTGAAGTAATCACTAGAAGGTGAAGACAGTTGTCGAGGGAGCGAACCACAGTCTTCTAATGCCGTCAGAGATAGGAAAGATGATCGCTAGTTAGTGAAGGAGCAAACTGCAATCCTTTGATGCCAGGGAGTGACCTGGGCGGTAAAATGCAAATCCCAAAGTATCGGAGCTATCAAACGCAAGGAGAGCAGCCCAAATGCTGACACCAAGTAGATTATGATGATGCTAGATGGTGGAGGATGAGCCAGGCTGCAAAAATGCAAGTCCCAGCAACCTCTATGACAGACAAGTGGTGCCATGTAATGGAGGAGAAGCCAAGCTGCAAAAGCGCAAGTCCCAACAACCCCTATGATAGACAAATGACACCAGGTGATGAAGGAGGGGCCAAGCTGAAAAAACACAAGTTCCAACAGCCCCTGTGATAAACAAGTGACGCAAGGTGATGGAGGAGGAGCCAGGCTGCAAAAAGGTAGGTCCCAACAGCCCCTGTGATAGACGAGTGATGAAATCACTGACACTCGGTGATGTAGACTGCCGCCAAAGGCTAGGATGCTAACGCCAAGCTGGAGATGATGACGCCAAGCAAGAAGAAAATCTCCACACTAAAAAACGCAAGTGAAGGTGGAGCCTGAAGGAGAAGGGTGCTGACGCCAAGCAGATGATGGAGACACCACGTAGAAGATGCTCCAAACATAAGGCCTAATGATGGAATAGGGCGCCTAAAGCAAAAAAGAAAGGGTGAAGGCAGCCACAAGCCATGAACCGCAATGTCCTCCTAAAGGGGTGTGAGGGCAATGGAAGGGGTTGATGAAGGAAAGGGTGTCTAATAACGGAGGAAGAAGGGTGAAGAATGACTGAAGATTGGGTGGGGTGGTAGAGAATGAATGAAGTGATTGCTTCTTTTTAGACATAAGTTGTCTAGGATAGTACACCACTGTGTGGGCATCCACTGAAAAAGTGGCCAAAATGTGAACACCAACCCTTTTTGGGACTGTCAGTGCTGCAAAACCCTAAGTTAAGTATGTAAACTGAAGAAGTGATTTCTCAACACAACCTAGGTACATGCGGGTGAGAGTGCAAGGCGACGAGTGCACCCTTTACATTGAACCGGATCTAGCACGAAGCATAGATTGCTCAAGCTCTGTCCTGCCACCCCCTCTAGTAACCCTTTTTGAGGTCCCTGGGATCCAGTCATCTCTTTTTATTTTATCTTCCACAATTACATCTGTGTTTTGTTGCTTTACCAAATAAGCATAGATAGAATAGAAATCCACAAGGGAATCCCACTCCATCTTTTCTCTAATACTCCCACCTACATCATTTAACTCTATCTTTGGCACTTTACCCTTACCTACAGTCTACATGGCATGGGTCCATAACTATGCTTTCTTATGTGCATTGAGAATTGGAGATCTCTCTATTTCTAGTCCATGGGTAGCAACATCTACAGCTCCATATGCATTCCGCACTACAAGATTTTCAAGAATCCTATACATATCTCCCTTCCCAAAGTATGTAAAAAGGGGCATACCAGTTTTATTTGCATGAATCTTCCCATCCTTCCAAAAAATCAAATTCTTTCTTAAAGCATCTCTGAATGACTCGCAGCCTCTGCAGTCGTGCTTAGTACTATCACACCATATGCAACCGCGAACAAAATCTCCCCTGGGAGGGGTCTTCAAAGTAGAAGCTTTCCGTGACTCTTTAGGCTTAGCAAGCTTGGTCTGTAAATCCCACATAATTTTTATAAGTTCATCCATGCACTGTCTTTTGAAGAATCTACAAAGAGCATGAGAGACAACTGCCTAATCATTGGCTCTGATACCCATGATTGACTGTGCATAGGCATGGCCATCATCTCTCTTCTTCTCTGTCTCTTCATTAGTTTAGATAAAACATCTTGTACATCTTTCCATTCAATCTTTATGCTCTGCTCTATAGTATGATCCTCTAACAACTTCTCTAACTCTAGCTATAGTGGTAGGTCTGCAGCCTATTAAAACAAAAGTACTTTCTCTATAAGCAAAGATAATTACTCTACACTATCCAATTAATCAAACTTCATCTCAAAATCTCTTTGTAGCTCTCAAGTAAAAAGGCACTTTACAAGTTACAAACCCACTCTAGGAAAGTCCACTTGGTTACTCTATCTACATCCTCTATTAAATACTCCTCTTTTAGGGGGCTCTTGAAACCAACCCATGTATTTTTATAATCTATATAGACTATGAAGCTCTGAATTTGATAAAAAATAATCCTCGTAAAATATCTTGACATATCATTTGTCCATACACTAGTCAACTGTAGCTTCTCTACATAAAAGTGAAAAAATCTAGAAATATTTCTATCGTCAAACTTATTCATCTCTACAATCACTCCTTGCAAAGCCCTAGTAACAACCTCTTCATGTTTAATTAATTCAAAAGTCCTCATAAAATCTTTGATATCTATTATCCTAACAACAACTTCATCTTCAACTGGTTCTCCCATCTTGTAGACTCAGGTAGGCCTTTTATGTCGGGTTCAAGGTGTTGGAAAGATCTAGGCCTAAATCCGATGGGGATCAAGGAAAAGATAAGACAAATGGAAGAAAAAAATATTGGAACAAGGACTCTTGAATATATTGTCGACCACAAAAAACAAATGAACCCAACAAAAAATTATATTACTCTTGAAAACTTTGTACAATTACAATAAATCCATTTAAGCTGAATACACTGCATCTAAGATGATAGCTTAGGCAAACTCTGTCTAAGATGATAGCTCAACACAACTCTTTCCACCCAAAAGAAATTACAACAGCAAGTACAAAGAAAAACTTGGGAGTACTGTAAAATATGATTGCCAAAATAGCCCGGATATGCATAAATCAACCCAAAACCACTTCAACCCTTCTTCTTTGGTAAATCCCTATAAGATCTCTTCAATTACAGCCACACAAACACTCTCCATCCTCATCTACAGCAGTGGGTAAAGTTTTTTTCAGATTTGTCCCAAAAATAACCTCTTACAAGCAAGCCTTTTCAAGGCTAAAGGCGCTGGTAAAGAGGTAGAATTATTTATCCTTTACTTCAGCCCTGTTAATTACAGCAATAAATCACTTGTTTATTTGCCTAGACCTGTAACAATTGCTCATATCTCTATTTATATAACCATTTACAACAGTTCAAGCCTTCTTTTACTGTTGCTTTTCATGAATTTTGCCTTCCAAACTCTTACTCTTTGCTTCTCTATATTCGTTATTTTTTTCTATGCCTGGCTCTTTGAAGTAAATACTTAACTTTTTTAGTAGAATCATTGTGGTAAATTGTGTAGAACACGACAACAAAGTTTCAACCATAACTTTTGCATACAAACTTAAAATAGGGTTATTCGAGTACTCAAATAAAAGCAAACAGACCTAATTGGCAAGCCAATGCATGGAAATTTACGAAAGACTTCACAGAATAGCCAAAAACATCACTTTTTTGTAAGCATGTAACTTTTTGATATTTTTCGGCCTAAAAGACTTGCACTACTCAAAATAAGTTCTTGCACATCGGTAATGGTCTCTAACACTTAATTTTGGTCACTTACATGTCCGGCATATGAACTTATACTTTAGACTATGTCATACACTAACCTACTCTAAACACATCACATAAATAAATAAATAACTCATCCCATAGCCACACACTAGAATCCTCTAATACTGAAGAACCTGTTAGTTCACACTTTAGACATGTTGTGTCGCAATAGCAAACATCTTCAAATTATTATATGATGTCAATCCCAACACTCCATTATATGAGCTCACCGACAGTTAAAAGAGACTCTACATATAGTAGCAGGTGCAACATTTCCATACTCTCAACCCACACAGAAAGACGACTCCACAATGATACCTCAAAATAGTTGGTATGATGATAAGTAGAGCGAGACCAAAGCTCGCCTACAAAGAGATTTAGCATTGTATCTACTACCCACAAACAAGCACAATTACTCATTAGACACCTCATATGATGGATTAAGAGAGCATTCTTAGCCTAGTTGGAGAGAGACTTGTACTACTTGTTCTTGAGTCAAGATTCTAGAGAGGCCTAAAGGCTTTTGAGAGAACATTGTCCAACCACACCCATTACATCTCCTAATACATGGGAGCAATATGCAATCAGTTTACATAATCGCAGATCAGCCTCCTTTCCCAACTCCATCGGAGTTTTACCTAGAGAGATCCACTTTCTTTACAAAGAGTAGGGTCTGAGAAGCTATTGACAAACTTAGTAAAGGTAAGGCACATGATCATGATGATTTAGTAGCGCAATATGTGATACATGCTAAGGATTTGTTGGTGGCTGATTTACTAGTATACACATTTAACAAAGCCATGTGTGAAGGCTTTCCAAAGAGCTAGAGCACTAACACTATTGTGCCCGTCCTCCAGTCAAATATTCCTATCCTACCCAATAACTATCAGACTATTATAGTTGGTCACACATTGGCCAAGTTATATGCCTCCATTCTTAAGCATGAGTTGAGTGGTTGGGTAAAGAAATAGGGTATAAGAGCGCACGGACAAGAGGCAAGTTTTAGGAGAGACTCCTCTACACTAGAGCACATCCTTACACTTTGAGTGCTTATTGAGGAGGGCACAGCTCATAGTCGACAGATCTATTGCTAGTTTGTGGTCTTCCACAAAGCTTTTTATACAATACCAAGAGACGTGCTACACAGACTACATGATATGGGAGTGCCTAAGGAGCTCATTTGGAAAAAGTTGACACTATATGAGAGGATTATTAGTAAAGTACCGACACCTGAAGGCCTATCAACACTTGTTTGCTCCACCATTGGGGTGAAGCATGGATGTTCTTTCTCGCTAACACTATTTGGCCTATACATTGATGGGATCTCTCCTTATATCCCTCAAGGAGAAGATAGAGGAACTCCACTAGTTGGCACTTGGATACACCTCTTTCTATATGAAGATGACATTGTGCTGATAGTTAACTCTTCGTATGGGGTACAAAGACATTTGGATGCATTACACTCTTATACATTGGCCAATAGGCTTTCAATGAACCTTGGTAAAACCAAGGTTATGATGTTTAATAACACATCACAATGGGCTTCCGTTTTTGCAATTCATGTGGCTGCTTGCATCATCCTTCACTTTCTCTGTTTTTGCTTGGGTGTCTTCTTCTTCTTCTTCTTCTTCTTCTTCTTCTTCTTCTTCTCTCTCTCTCTCTCTCTCTCTCTCTCTCTCTCTCTCTCTCTCTCTCTCTCTCTCTCTCTCTCTTTTTTCGTAAAAGGTAATTGTATTAATTACGAAAAAAAGTACAAGATAACTTGATTACAAGAAACATGACGCCAATTCCAGGCCATCATGTGAAAAGGGGCTAATTGCTACGAGTTACAAAGTTATGGCAAGGGGGCAGATGAAATTGCCATAAGCCAGGTACGGAAGTCCTCCCTAGAGAGCAAATCAGAATGTCGGAGAAGATCCAACTGCCAATACAAAAGGCCCTTAAGCCTTGCAATATGTCGCTGAACATTATAGGCGGAGTCAAAGAGAAAAGCATTCCTAATGGTCCAATTATGCCAACAGCCCCAATATCGGAGAAAATGATACATGAGTTTCATGTGGCTGTGCAGGAGTGGGGTATTTGGGCTGTCCGAAAACCCAATCAAATGGGCGCAGGGTGAATCCAACCGCTCCTTGCCAAATAGCCGACAAAAAGGACCAGACTTTTTTTGCGACGGGGCAAGAAATAAATCTGTGGCGGGCTGATTCCACAGCAGTGGTGCAAAAGAAGCAGTTGCCATTGGAGATTCGTCGCTTGGAAAGAGCTGACGCAAGCGGAAGACCACCAATCATCACTCTCCAAAGAAAGACTTTACATTTGAAGGGGGTCTTGTTCAACCAGCCTTCCATCACAGTTGCCCTCCACCAAGACCGGGGCTTTCGCAAACTCCATAAAGCATTGGCTTTGTTAACTAACCATTGTTGATCTTTGATCAGAATATGATAAACTTGATTAGTAGAAGCTTTGCTTAAAGTCAGCCGGCCTTGTAGGTCCCAATCCTGCCAGGGATGATCTGAAGCAAGGTCAGGAAAGGGTTGTCTGCTCTGGAGCATCCGCAAAAGCTGTTCCCATAACGGCCTATATCCCCGCGGGATCCTGTAAAGCCTCCTAGCTGTACGAAAAGATATAAGTACATTGCGACTAGCAAGGGTGGCATCCGCAACCGAAGACAAGCCCAAACGAGCCATCCGGTTGAATTGTGGTCTAAGCTCATTTTTGCCTTCCCATACAAGTAAACGCGAGACTGCCAATAATTCCAATTGAAAAGAATTCATAGCCACGCGATCCTCCGCTGGATGCCATTGAGCCTTTATAAGGACCCGTTTCCAGGAACATACCAAATGATTAAGCAGCGACGAAGAAGAACTGGAGAACCTCGAATCAGCATTAAGAACATGCCACCAAGAAGTCTGGATTTGGGTATTGCCATGTAGAAGCCCATGGCTCTCAAGAAAATAACGGGCTATATCGACCCATGGATGATGATCCAAACACATGGCGCGGAAGAGAGACCAGCGGAGTGCCTGCATGTGAGTTTGGGCGTCTAAGATAGCTCCGCCACCCATGCGTTTGGGGGTGCAGGCATGCGACCAAGAAATCCAGGAAATACCTGCATGCAATGAGTCCTTCTTCCATAGCATGAAGCGAATAGACTGAGTAAGCGCATTGAGAGTCATAGTAGTCCAGGGCAATAGTGGCAGAAAATATGTCAACATTGGCAACATAATTGTCTGGGCCACTTTGAGACGAATATGGAAGGGCCAGGCTTGAGATTTCCAATACATAAACTTAGCCTCCATTTTCTGAGAGATCCACTGCAGAAGCTGCTTTGGTGGAACGTCAACACCCAAAGGGTACCCAAGGTGCCTGACAATGGAGCCACGAGGAATAACCCGACCCTGCCAGTCCAAGGACTGCAAATCCGACTCCGTGCAGCTAAGAATGGCTGATTTGAGCGCATTGATGCGAAGGCCGGAGGCTTGACCAAAGATGCCCCAAACATCCAATGCGCGCTTGAGGTTGTCCTTGTCCGCACGCAAAATCATAAAAGTATCATCCGCCAGGGATTGGCTAATGAAGTGCTGTCCTGAAGGAAGCGACAGACCGGCCAACTGAGAAGAGGCTACCATATGGGATAACATGGAAAGAACTGGATGTGTCGCGAGGGCAAAGAATAGCGGGCTCAAAGGGCATCCTTGTCTGACAGAACGGGCAAGTACAAATGGCTCGGTAACACCTCCGTTCAGCATGACTCGCGAAGACGCTGCCGCGCTAATGGTGTAGATAAGACGAGACATCCGGGGACCAAAGCCCATAGCCGACATAAGTTCAGCAACGAAAGACCAATCCAGATAGTCAAAAGCCTTTTCCAGGTCCAGTTGAATCAGTACTACCTCCTGGTTCGAATGCCGTGCATAATCAATAGCTAGTTGAGCATTCAATACATTGTGCAGAATATTTCGGCCCTTAATGAAACCATACTGTAAAGGATGCACAATGGCCGGGAGATGCTTGTGAAGTCAATTCGCCATTATTTTGGAAAAGATTTTGTACATTGAGCCCATCAAGGAAATGGGCCTCCACTGTGTCAACCTAGATGGCGAGGGGACTTTTGGAAGTAGTTTAATAAGGCCTTCTTTCCATGAGGCAGGCATGATCCCGGTTTGCCACACCTGCTGAAACAAAGCCTGCAATGGTTTCGCCAGTTGGGTAGCAAAAGCTTCAAAGAACTCATTGGTGAGGCCATCCCAACCCGGGCTTTTATCCTTGGGCAAATGTAACAAGACATCCATAACCTCTGCCTCACAAATATCGGACTCCATAATAGCTTGCACGTCCTGCGGTAGCTGATTGCGGACCAGGTCATAAAAACCCGAACGGGCCTGGGCGATTTGATCTGAAGGTGGCGAAGTGGTGCCGAGAAGGTCACGGAAATAATTCCTGCACATATGCACAATAGTCTGCGGGTCCATGATAAGGTGACCTTCTGCATCCTCGAGTCTGGTCATATTCTCCCTAGCAGGAGAGGCGTGAAGAGCTCGGAAGAACTTATGGGTTTGACATGCATTATCGTGCAACGTATCTGTCAGATGTCGCAGTTTGGCCTGCTGATATGATTGCAATTGAAATTCTTTAAGAAGATCCGCCACCCGCATGGCCAGCGCTAGCAGAAACGCATCATCCGGAGAGTCCACCAGCAGGGAACGAACCAAAGCCAGTATGTCCTCGGCTGCCTTGCGACGCTGCCGAGAAAGCGACGCATGGTGGATCCCATACTGCCGAGCAACCCGCTGCACATTAGAAAGCAATCGTTTAAATGCCGCAGTGCCCTGAGAAGCGAAGTCGAAGAGAAATCTGTCAATCAATTGCTGCATATAGCCCTGAAAGATTGCATGCTTCAGGTAAGACGAATTGAAACGCAAAGGGGGTCTCCCCAGAAATTGCTTGAACGGGGCAATGGGTTGTGCAAGCAGCTCCAGCTGCAGCGGGAAATGGTCGGACAAGGCATATTGCTGCAACACCTTGATTTCGAGCATCTCAGGAAGAAAATCATCATTCTGCATGATATATATACGATCCAATCTCGACCATGTTGTTGCATACTGGGCAGAATGGAAAGTAAACCCTGTAGCAGACGGGTGTAGCCAGGACCAAAGGTCTTGCTTAAGAACGTGAAGAGCCAACGCCTGCCACATACGACTTTCCGGCGTATCCATCACCGAATGTTGCGACGTGGACTGGGAAGAATCCACACACATATTGAAATCCCCCATGAAGAAGCCCCGTCTGCCAAGTGACAAGGAGGTCTGCAAAGTCTGCCAAAGCGCCCGACGAGAGACGGAATCATTCGGAGCATAGAGGCCAAGTAGCCATAAGATTTCCCCTTCGAATATAATTTCAATCACCAAAAAACGGCCATGAACATCATTTTTAATTAGAACAGGCTGATATTTGTCATGGACAATCATGAGCACGCCCGAATAATGCATGGGCTGTGACCCAGCATAAAACAATCTAAAACCATGGCAATCTACCACTTTTCCGGCTTCATCGTGACTCTTGTGCTCAACAGCGCACAGGACATCCCACTGATTTTCATGCAATACAGTCCACATAGCATGTTGCTTGTGCCGAGAACAAATTCCCCGCACATTCCACGTGGCGATTTTCATGTATACTCAAAACAAAATCAGGTACGAGGCACTGCTTGCCTCGCTTTGACCTTGTCAGCGAGAATGTCCAGAACTCCCTCGTCCAAGAAGTCCGCCAACACTGCAAAAGAGTTCTGCGGACCAGATTTGGAAGTAGACGGCATATCTGCTGGCTTTGAGATGGAACGGGGATAGCGACGGTCCCAGGGGGTAATGACATTACCTCTGGTATCAAATGCCAGCTTAGCAAAGGGCCCCTTTGAACGATCTGAATACATTTTCCTGGCGGGCTGATGAAGGGGGGCAGAGGAAATCATGGCAGGGGCCGAGCGCTCAGAAGACTGCATTTCCTTCCTGCGCATGTATGTACGCATGGAATCTTGTGATGTAGTAGACGCATTGTTCTCCATGGCCGCAACAACCCTGTTGCCTTTTTTTGCACGTACTTCCACCCAATTAGTGGCGCTGGAATCCAGACCCGCAACTTGTTGTTTACCTTTGGCCAAAGCTTGGGGCTGATGGGTAGCATTCAGCGATGGGGCATCACACACCATATCTTCCATGGGCGGCACAGCATGGCCATCCTGGGAAGTGTGTTGCTGTTCCGGGCATTCGGCCATAAAGTGCCCCAACTGTCCACAGGAGAAGCAGTGCCCTGCAAAATTGCCCCATTTCAAACGAAAGTGTAATGGGTGCATGCCAGAGCAATTGAGGCATAACCAGGCAGGCCTTTTTCGTGCAGTGTCCCAGAGCATACACAAGCGGTTGCGATTGACAGCCCGAAGACTGGGAGGGACCAGAACAGTGCCCACAGCGGCCATAGCATCCTTCAATAATGGCCAATAAACAGCCGGACAGTTTTCCACCTCGACCCAGACCGGGCATTCACGTTGCAGCAGACGCTGGAAATCTGCCATTGGACGCCATGGAACCACATGAACCAACCGGCAATCAAAAAACAAAGGCAGTTTAGACAGAAGAGCAGCACGGTGCGTTTCTGATTTCAGCAGGACCTCAAAAAAACCCCGGGAGCCAACAAAAATCTCTTCAACACATTCCCCTTGTAACAGATGTTGCAACCACTGGCGGATACGGGAAATCAACGGGATTCGCCCAGTGAAGAAGAGTATGACAGCGCGATCATAGAATACCGAAAAGGAGCGTAAGACAGTTTTTGGGTCCACTGTGGCATCCAGCACATCATCAGGTGCAGAGTCAGCGAAGGCTTCCTGATTATGTTGAACATAATCGCCAAGCAAGGTGTTTGCAAATTCCAGCAAATGTTCCCAGTCCACTTCCTGAGAGTCCACCGAATCCGAGGCAACCTGAGCATAGGACCGATCCTGAGGAATGCCTATCTCTTCCGAAGCATGCTTGGTACGTTTACCCGCCGGCTGGATGTCGGGACCAGGGGGCAGCTCTTCGTTGCACGGAACCATATCCTCAGGTTCCTCCGCATCAGAATCCGGGCCCAGTGCGGCCACTGTTTGATCTATGAAATCAAGATCCAAACCAGCCATCGTATCTGATGAGTTGATCTCGAGGGAGGACTGACCCTCTCTTTTGCCGGCTCTCTCGCTTTTCCTTTTTTTCTGTACAGAGGTGCTGTCCCGGGGTGTGCTTGGCAAGGAGAGCTAATGAAAACTGAGATTTACCTGTCACCGTGTAGGGGCAGACAGGCTGGGGTGCGGGGCACGCAGGCCACGGGCGCCAGATGCTGGCGACGGCAGGACAGGTGGCCAGATGCTGGCGACGGCAGGGCGGGGCACTCAGGCAACGGGCGCCAGGCAGGCAGCGGCAGGGCGGGGCACGCAGGCAACGGGCGCCAGATGCTGGCGACGGCGGCGGGGCCTGCAGGCGATGGCGGCGGGGGCTGTAAGCGAGGGCGACAGGGCATAGGCGACGAGGGCTGCAGGCGAGGGGGCACAGGCGACTGTGGCACAGGCGACGGGGGCACTAGCGACAGGGGCTGCAGGCGAGGGCGACGGGGCGTGGCGGACAGGGCGGCGACGAGCAGGTCCCGCAGGCGATGTCGATGGCTGCAGGAGACGACGGGCTGGCCGGGACGAGCAGGCGAAGCAGTCGCGGCCACAGTCAGGTCGCAGGCGGGGTCGCCATCGCTAACGCCGTCCTGTTGCGCGCCATTCTCTCTCTCTCTCTCTCTCTCTCTCTCTCTCTCTCTCTCTCTCTCTCTCTCTCTCTCTCTCTCTCTCTATATATATATATATATATATATATATATATATATATATATGTATATATATATATATATATATATATATATTATTTTATTTTACTTTTTTTTTTGTATTTGTTTCTGTGTTGAGTTTAGGGTTTGAGTTTTGTATGTCACTGTCTGAGTCTTAGTGTTTTCTTCGTGGTCATACTTTCTATGTTTCTGTAGTGGAAATCCTAGCATACCTTCACATGGTATCAAAGCCGGTGCTCTTTAACAGTATCTTGTGGTATTGTGGAGGCTTGGTTTTGTGCAAGATACATGGACAACACGTAACCATTTTACAATACATTCCTTCTTCTTTGGAATCGGTATTGTATTATATCTTATCAGGCTTCTCCGTCACTAGAGACCATGAGGAGGCATTATGGGCTCGATGAGGAAGACGACAATTTACCTTCACCTTCACTTTCTTCTCCTTTTCTCGACTTCATGGCAAGTGAGGAGTTTGAAGAATTCATGCCCAACAAGTATAGTCCAATTTACCTTCCTCCTACTAGCTTTTCTTCTACATCTGGACTGGTTGGTAAGGCTGACCACCTTTCGATCAAGGACATACGGCATTTGGGACAATTGGTAAACCATCTTCTTCATCTCAGCTAGGCCCAATGTCAGGTTCATATAACCCCTTTGAGTCACATGAATCAAAACCCTTCCATGTTTCTCATTTTAGGCATCTTGGATCCGGATAATTTCCAATATGTCAATTTTAATCGAGGAGACTCTAGACGCAAATATACATCTACAGGTGTGCTTGGAACTGTATCTTCTGTTTCTTCTGAGCACGGAGTTGACACTTCTCTTTCACACTTCCCTCTTGTCCCACCCACATCTCCTAAATCTCTTTTTTTGCATTTCGCATTTTGCGTTTTATGTTTGTGTGTTCAGTGAATCAGCAGCAAAACAGGGTTTTTACAGCTTAGAGCACCAGTCCAAGTCATGGGAATGCCTGCCCCTCGCAAACGTGGAAAGTAGATGGACTGATAAATATCCGAAACCTTCAAGCATTTATGTAGGTATTCACTCAGCGCGTGATATTATGTCCACACAAACGGAACATTTGGCTTGATACTGGCAATTAAGCTGTCGATCTAATTAGTGCCTGCTACCAAGGTTGTACAGATGAAAAGGCTTCTAAACATGTTAATTTTATTAGTGCCTGTCACTAAGGTTGTCCAAGGATGTAAAGGCCATGACACTCCAAAGCACACACCATTTAAACATATTCTTGTACATCTAATTTAGCCAACAGAAGGCAAATGCTTTCATTAAGCCTCCAAAAGTGATTGAAAAACATGGTAGAAGCTTGTTGAATGTTAAAATAGCAAACCTACAAGATCAGCAAATTTGTCAAGCTCCCAATGCTCTGAGGTATTCCACCATAAATGTTGTTGCTGCTTAGATTCCTGTTATACCACATTCATATTAGAGGCCTTTTCAGTGAATCATAATCACCTTGGATGGTAAGATCTTCATGTTTGTTACACAACTTTCTCCTGATTCTATACACAAAAGGAAAGTTAAAAAATGTAACAGTGTGCTTTTCCATATCAGCTGGGAGAGTGCTTACAATATCTGAATTCTTTGAAGTTGAGATATGTCATCATTCAAAAAACCCTTTATACCTTGATTGTCAAGATCTCTGCACAGGAAGAAATAACATTGTCAATAGTTCCAATCTAAAACCATGTACAGGTGGCATCTACAAGACCTCATTAGTCCTTGCACCAAGTACGGCACTCGAGGAAACTGTGGATCTGTCAAATGGTAGGTATACCTTACTTCCATCTTTATTATATTAAAATGTCAGACAATCTTTTGATGGCTGCATTCCCAACAACTGATTGGTCCTTTTTAAAAAAAGGATAAACCATGTTCAAGTTGAAAGATATCTATGCATTCTAAAGCAATCCAGCAAAATAGTATATACATACAATCCTTCAATAAACCAGCTGTGCTCATCATAGTTGAACTGGCAATTGACTCCGTTCCAAGGATGTTCTTGAGGAACACATGGGTCACCATTCCAACCTAACCGTGAGGGTAATCCAAGAGAGTATTTCATTGACTGCAGGGCCCAAACTGCAAATGTGAACCAATTTTAAACACATAGTTTAGGATTCTACTAAATAATATATCCCAAGATGACCAATTAAAGGAAGACAACTTCATAACGCTGCAACCTCATGACCCATGAAACACCCTTCATGCTTCCTTAAAAGTTTGTGACCAATAATTTAAGGCAGTAGACTAACAGGATTACTTCAAGGCTTGTGGCCAATAATTTCTTCAAGACAGTTAAGTATTAAAATTTTCCTAGAAGTTTTGAGTAAAAATGTTCATGTGACATGTCTACAGTGCTATACATTAAAACAAGGTGGAAAGGCCTTTACTCCTCTCCTTGCATGCCTCCTCATCCCTCAATGCCCATTTCTTTCCCCTCACCTTGCTAACAATTGCTCGACTGCACACACCTGCCCTCCTCAGCCTCCCACACCCCTCATATTCCTTCCTCATTGCCTTGCCCCTGCCCCCCCACCCCTTTCGGACTCGCCAACTCATGTTCCACCCCCTTTTGGACTTGCCAACTTATGTCCCTATCCACTCCTTCCATTCATGTCACCTTCGCTTGTCCTCCCCAAACACCCTCCTCCCCCCCCGGCCCCCCCATCAAGCTAAAAATGAGGTCTAAACTTAATAAGCTCTTAGTTACAGCCCCAAAACTCAAATTCACCTAGCTTTTATTAAAAAGAAATGCAATCCTAGAGTGTCTGTGTCCCATAAGCTAAACTCTAATTTGGGAGGACCCATCCATCCATAAATAGACAAGTTGCCCACCACTCAGTCTTAATGTCGTTTTTGCAGTTTGCAGGTGCCTTATCTCTACTATCCACACCCCATTCACGGAAGATATCTCGGTTCAAGCTGCTGCCCACTACCTTCCATCATCAAGCACTTGCTGTCCAACACCTTGCTGCTGTTGGCAACTGTTTCCAGCCTGCTGTACGACCAGAAACTGCTGCATTTGCTGCTGATGTCATCATCCTACTCAATGGCGACCTCAAACCTGTAGTCACCATCTGTTTTGACATCATCAGTCTATCAGCATTTTGCTGTTTCAGCCATCTCTCGCACTGCCACGTATCACCCAGACCTGAATTTTTCTATTCTAGCCTGTCCCCCAGCTGCAACATTATCATCTGATGAGCATTTTGCTGATTTTGCCCCCGATTGCTCTATCAAACACTGTTCCAGCCTCCACTAAGCTACATTTCATACTGCCTCACATCTACAGAGGCTATCTACTGCATTTCAAGATCCATTTGAGTACGACACACTCTACAGCTCAAACTCTCAGCCCTGGTCCTTGAGACATGGGGTCAATATTTCACCTTTGCATAGTGTGTTTGTTGCATTGACTACTACAAACTTTGTGTTTTGCTATAGTACCTATCTGGCTGGCATGGGCACCTCATCTAACAGCTAGCTGCAGTTTACAGCTGCTAGGCAGCCTATACATTGTGTTTTCAATATTGAACCCTATATTTTCACTACTAGGGCTTGCATGTCCTTCAGCCCTACCATCATCTATGTTGAACAGTTGACAATTTCATTTTCTGTGCAATCGTTTTCTTTTCTTTCTTTCTTTTTTCAGGTGCTTGCCTACATTTTTCTTCTTTTCCATTTCCAACCCAATCTACAAACTAAAGGAAAGGCTCCCCATGTTGATTGTTGTGCATCTGTTCACTACACTCACTTCACATTCTATTCTTGTCACTTGTCTCTACTTTGAGCTCATTTTTCTTACTTGAACTATTTGCACTCTTGGTATTGGGCTTGTTAACTACAAGTGCCCCAAGGTATTCTATAACAAACCTTTTGCATATTAATTGTTAGCAACACATATTGGCTCAATGATTCCAAATTAATGTAATGCTCATGTACTTTGAAAGACAATTTGTATTATTTAAGTCTTTCAAAATATGATTAAACGTTCATCTTTCTACTTAAGGGTGGCCAATGGCCAGAGTGCCCTATAATTATACTCAGGTCGTCATTGACAAGATGCCCAAGGGAAATTAAAAGTATAGTCGAGCGGTCAGATTGATTAGAAAGCTCAAATGACTAAGACTTTTACACTTAGATAGTCACATTGACTAGAAGCCCATATAATGAGTAGTTTCAAAAAGTGAAACCAAATGCTCGTGATCAAAGAAACAAACCATGAACTTGTGAACCTATATAATGAAGCTCTCCAAAAGCTAAATTTGACAAATCCTAAAATTTAGGAGTTACTATTTTTGGAAGTTGCTCAAATGAAAATTATGTTTGCGACAAAGGCTCTGAAATTTCGTAAGGAATAATTTTGTCTTCAGCAGCTATCTCAAATTCTTAACCATTTGACAAATTTTTAGAGTAGAAGATTTGAAAGCTTCTTTCTCTAGAAAAGTGGCATGTGGCATCTAATAGAGGACATGTGAAATGTTTGAAGAGACAAGTGTCCCTACACTTCTCATTTTCTGCAAATACTTATCATTTGTAGCCTCTAATTTCTACTTTTGAGCACACAAACCCACACCTATATATTGGAGATCTCTCTCTTCATTTGGAATAAGCTCTTATGGTGAAATTTAAACCACATGCTTTATATTCTCCTATCTATCTCTCGTCCAAGAAGCACTTTCTACTTACTTTGATCTAATCCAAGCACTAAAGAAGAAAATCAGCTTGCTGTCCGAGTTTACAGAAATTAGAATTTCAAAACCCTAATTTTCATAATTGTAGCAAATCAGCCTTTTGTATAAGGTTTAGGCACTTGGTGCCCATGGTTTAGTTTCAATAAATTCATGTAAAGAGAGAGAGACCGGTTTCCCTCTCAACGTGGTATTGACTCTCTCTCTCTCTCTCTCTCTCTCTCTCTCTCTCTCTCTCAATTTTCATGGTGATAATTGATAAAGTTGGTTAAGTTCAAAGTATTGTCATTATCACATTCTTTCCCGCCTTTACATATTCTCTCTAAAATCCCTATTTATCTTTTCTATATGTCATCTACCAATGGCCCCTCGATGTTGTGACACTGATAACAAGCTTAAAAGCCCTAATTATCTAACTTGAATGTGTAATGAAAGCATGGTTTGTGCAAAAGTCTCTCTAGTATACTATTTCAACTTCTACCCTGCATTAACAAAAACCTTCTCCTCTTCTATCCAATTGGGATGGAGATAATTACGAGGAAGCCATCTAGACTAGGACAATGATGATACCAAAGCATACTCAACACCTCTTTGCTGCATCTTAAATCGGCTTCGTAACATGCAGTCTGCTCTTCCCAAAGCCCATCTAGTGGGGATTGTTCTCTAACAACTATCTCCAGAGTTTGAGGATGTTGCAAACACCAAGCTCAAACATTGAATTCTCTTGTCAGTCTACCTAGCGATTACTGGTGGAGGCTTTCATTCCATTCTAGTGCCCCCCCCCCCCCCCCAAATGCTTTAACTGCTTCAAAGAGGGATAACACATAGAAGAAGAAGGGACAATGCTACTTATGTAGCCGAAAGAAGCACTTCCACAAGGACTTAAAGAAGATAGCGGCATTTGTGGAAACACAAGGAGAAGGAGAAAGAGAAGAAGAAGAACAATAAGGACTTCTCTAATTCTTCATCATGACTCTGCCTTCAATTCCAACCATGTGTACTGAAGGCTAAGACAGCCTTGAATGTGGTATCATCATCCCTCATGACTCTCTAGTGCCAAGTAGGGAGTGAGTAAGTGGCGGTGAGACATGCTAACCGTATGCAAGTGTGGTAAACACTAAGCATGGCCTTCTACAAGCACCGATGAAGTCTAGAAGTTTCCAATCCCAAAGCTAGTTCGTTTTCCAAGTTCATGATGGGAGTTGAGACAAAGAACAGTCTTTGCTCCTAGTCTATTTCCACATAAGGGGATGCTTTAGTGGTCTGGCCATAGGGAGGAAATCCGTCATATGATGTGCTTGCCATAGAGCTTGTTCATGACACACATCGAGATTCAACTATTTCTCCTCTCGGTGGTCAAGGATTGTATAATTGATATCGACACCAGTGTCTTTCTGAGGCACATTGGTGGTCACTTGATCACCCATTGCTTGGGTACCCATGGTCCTAAGTGTCATTGTTGTATGTACTATGGTGGGTCTCTCTCATTGCATATTTTTTTGTACTTATCATTCATGATCTGAGAGACAGTGTTAGCCCTATACATCTCATAGTTACATGAGCACATTGCATAAGTGCATTTCATTTCTAAGTAGGCATCACACTTATGGCTGACCAATGTACATTAATGGCCTCATTAACTATTTGCAGACCTATTTATTATTTTGCATTATTTCAGCCTATGTAAGGACTACCTCTCCTCCATCTCACACATGCATAATGCATCCTATTGAAGGGATGGAGATTGGGAGCACTCTACCGGTTGTCCACAGTTCATGCCTTTGTACACACTCTTGTGCTTTGGTATATGGATTCCATTTCATGAGTTCATTATTTCTAAGTTCATGTATTCTTGTTCTTTTGTTCAGCTCTTTGTGTTTACAGCAGCTTCATCTCCTTGCTTCCATTGCTCCTCATTATTCTAACACTCCTCACAAGCCACAAGAATGGAGAAGGTACTCCCATGTATTTGTTTAACTTACTGGGAATACATTATCGATGCCCATGGTCAGAATAGGGATGTGTGCACTTCAATTGGAGCAAGCCTCCTTCCTTAGTGTCCCAAATGATAGTATAATTGTGGCAAGCCAAGCACTTTGATTTAGATTGAACATTGGGGGATCCTTTGACCTCAACATCTATGCAAGACCACAAAGGTATGAGCAAGGGCCACTTTCTTACCTTTCAAAGGTGGAATTTTGGATTGTTGCAAAAGACTTCACAATCTAGAGACTTTCAAGGACTACCATGCATGTCCAAATGTTACTTAGAGCATCATCAAGGCCTAGCTATTGAACAAGAGCTCAACAACTAGCAACTCTAGATCAAGATGGATGAGCTAGACTCGCAATTGAGCAAGCAGTGATGGACATCTTCATTGGTCTCTCAAGCTCCAATTAGTTTCTTCTAAGTTCTTGTACATACTCCCCGCGCACTAGGGTGAGGGGATAGAAGGGATAGTTCTAAGAGCTAAGGTCTAGGTGTTGGACCCCCATATCATTTGAAAAGAGCTTCACAAGTGGTCGTTTTGGATCTGAAGGGCAATGCTCAAAAAGAGCTAGCTAGGCAAGAGGTAATGGCCAGCTTCCTCAATCCCCAAGGCTTCAATGAGTTTCTTCTCATGCACAAGTTACAACCCAAAGGAAGGAAACAAAGATCTATTAACATCTGCTAGAGGCAAATAAGACAAACCAAATATACAGCAAGTCCATGTCTTGAGTATCATTTACAAACCGACAAGTAACTAGTGAACTCTAGTCAAATGCCTTCTTTGTCTAGGCCCTATCAAGCAAGCTATAAGAGCACAATCATGATATAACATATGAGAGAGAAGAACCCAAATAGAGGGACAAAAGCACAAAGAGAGAGAGAGAGAGAGAGAGAAGGAGAGAGAGAGGGAGAGAGAGGGAGAGATGATGACCTGTCATGACCCTTCTACTGCAGCAACCTGACCTCTTGTGCTGGCTCTATCGGGCCTGTGCCTGCGCAATTCTGCCCTGGTTCTGCACGCAGGCTCAGGCAGCCACACACACACAGAGAGAGAGAGAGAGAGAGAGAGAGAGAGGGGACCTGCCTGCGGACATGCTTCCCCTGACCAGCGGACGTGCATACCTGCCTCGTGCACTCCCTGAGCTCTTCCGTCAGACCAGTGCAGGGTCTGTTTTGCCCTGTTCGAGCCCTGCCCTTGCCTACCTGTGAACAGCTGGTTGACCTATCTTGCAAACTGGCGTGCGTCAATCCTTCTTGGGGAGCCCTACTCTGCGATTGGCAGAGAGAGAGAGAGAGAGAGAGAGAGAGAAGAGCCGGCATACCATAGAACTGTCAGGATCTGGGAGCGCGCGACTGTGACCTTGCACAGGTCAGCAGGCAGACTGTGGCAGCAGAGAGAGAGAGAGAGCGCCCTGCAAATAGCTTCAGATCTCTTGTTAAAGTGGTGATACAACATGGCTGGTCTGGACATGGCCTTTATTGACCAAACGGTGGCAGCCCTTGGTCCGGATTCTGAAACAGAGGAACCATAGGATATGGTTCCTTGCACAGAGGAGATGCCATCTGGTCCTGACTTCCAGCCTACGGGCAAACGCACCAAGCATACTTCGGAAGATACAATGGATCATCAGGAACGTTCTTATGCTCAGGTTGCTTCTGATTCTGTGGATTCTCAAGATGTTGACTGGGAGCATTTGTTGGAGTTTGCCAACACTCTGCTTGGTGATTATGTTCAACATAATCATGAAGCATTCTCTAACTCTGAAACTGAAGATGTTCTGGAAGCCACTGTGGATCCTAAAAATGTTTTGCGCTCATTCTTAGTGTTTTATCATGCTTTTATACTCTTCTTCACTGGTAGGATCCCAATGCTTTCCTATATTCGCCAGTGGCTGCAAAGTCTACTACAAGGGGAGTGTGTTGAAGAGATTTTTGTTGGGCCCCGAGGCTTTTATGAGGTGCTGTTGAAATCCGAGAAGCATCGTGCCGATCTACGGACTAAACTGCCAGTGTTCTTTGATCACCGTTTAGTCCATGTTGTGCCATGGCGCCCAATGGCGGATTTTCAGCGCTTGCTTCAACGCGAATGCCCGGTGTGGGTTGAAGTGGAAAACTGTCCGGCTGTCTATTGGCCACTGTTAAAGGATGCCATAGCCGTTGTGGGCACTGTTTTGGTTCCCCCGAGCCTAAGAGCCACGAATCGTAACCGTTTGTGTATATTATGGGACACTGCTCGGAAAAGGCCTGCTTGGTTACGTCTTAATTGCTCTAGCATGCATCCTTTGCACTTTCGTTTGAAATGGGGTAACTTTGCAGGGCATTGTTTTTTGTGTGGAAAATTGGGGCATTTTATGGCTGAATGTCCAGCAAAGCAACCGACTTCAAATGCTGAGCATGTTTTGCCTCCCATGGAAGATATGGTGCTTGATGCTCTATCGCAGGATGCGACCCAGCCACCTAAAGTTTTGGATAAAGGCAAACAACATGTTTCGGGTTTGGATTCCCGTGACAATGATTGGATAGATGTATGTACGTGCCAAAAAAGATAAAAGGTTTGATGCTGGCATGGCGGATACTATGCCTAATGCTTCACAAGATTCCTTGCATACTTATATGCGCAGGAAAGACATGTTGTCTTCAGAGCACACTACTCATGCTATGGTTTATTCTGCTCCTCGCAATCAGCCCACTAGAAAAGTATATACGGATGGTCCAAAGGGCCCACCTGCTGCTGAGTTGGCTTTTGATGCTAGAGGTAACGTGATTACCCCATGGGATCGTCATTATCCCCGTTCCATCCCCGTCTACCTCTAAATCTGGCCGTCATAACTCTTTTGCCGTGTTAGCTGATTTTTTGGATAAGGGAATCCTTGACATTTTAGCAGAAAATGTTAATTCGAGGCAAGCTTTGTCTCGTTCCTAATTTTACTTTTTTGAATACACATGAAGATAGCCACATGGAATGTGCGAGGCATTTGTTCTCGCAATAAGCAACATGCCATGTGGAGTTTATTGCATGAGAATCAGTGGGATATCTTGTGTGCTGTTGAGCACAAGAGTCACGGTAAAGCAGGAAAAGTTGTGGATTGCCATGGGTTTCGCTTGTTTTATACAGGGACACATGCCATGCATTATTCTGGTGTGCTTATGATTGTACATGAGAAATATCAGCCTGTTCTTATTAAAAATGATGTACATGGTCGTTTTGTGGTGATTGAAGTTTTATTTGAAGGAGAGATCTTATGGTTACTTAGGCTCTATGCTCCAAATGACCCTTTATCCCGCTGGGATCTTTGGAATACTTTGCAGACCTCCTTGTCACTTGGCAGACGGGGTTTTTTTATGGGGGATTTTAATATGTGTGTTGATTCTTCACAGTTCACATCAGAGCATTCGGTGATGGACGCTCCGGAAAGCCGTGTGTGGAATGCGTTTACTCTTGCCGTACTTAAGCAAGATCTTTGGTCATGGCTACACCCTTCTTCTACAGGGTTTACTTTTCATTCTGCGCAATATACAGCTACATGGTCGCAGTTGGACCGCATGTATATCATGTAGGATGATGCTTTTCTTCCTGAGATGCTAGAAATGAAAGTGTTGCAGCAATATGCCTTGTCGGACCATTTTCCTCTACAGCTTGAGGTTCTTGTACAACCCATTGCACCTTTTAAGCAATTTCTGGATAGACTCCCTTTGCGTTTCAACTCGTCTTATTTGAAGCATTCAATCTTTCAGGGTTATATACAGCAATTGATTGATAGATTTTTATTGGACTTCTCTGAGGGAAATGCTTCTTTTGAATGATTGCTCTCTAATGTGCAGCAGGTTGTTCGGCAGTATGGGATCCATCATGCCTCTCTTTGTCGGCGACGTCGACAAGCAGCGGAGAAATTACTGGCTTTGGTTCATTCTCTACTGGTGGAGACTCCAGATGATGTATTTTTGCTACCATTGGCTATGCGTTTGTCTAACCTTATTAAAGAGTTTCAATTGAAATCTTATCAGCAGGCCAAATTGCAAAATTTGACTGAGAATTTGCAAGATAGTGCTTGTCAGACTCATAAGTTCTTTCGAGCTCTCCATGCATCTCCTACTCGAGAGAATATGACTAGACTCCAGAATGCAGAAGGTCAAATGGTCATTGATCGTCAAACTATTGTGAATATGTGTAGGAATTATTTTCTAGACCTTCTTGGTTCTACTCCTTCACCTTCTGACCAAATTACTCATGCCCCCTCAGTTTTCTATGATTTGGTCCGCAATCAGGCTCCACATGACATGCAAACTACTTTGGAGACAGATATTCGTGAGGCGGAGGTTATGGATATTTTGTTACACTTGCCCAAGGATAAAAGTCCCGGTTGGGATGGTCTCACCAATGAATTCTTTGAGGTTTTTGCTACCCGGCTGGTGAAACCATTGACCGCTATGTTTCGGCAAGTTTGGAAAACGGGGTTCATGCCTTCCTCATGGAAAGAAGGACTTATCAAGAGTTCATTCACTATCTATGTTGAAACATTGGCGACCAATTTCTTTGATGGGTTCTATGTATAAAATCTTTTCCAAAGTGATGGCGAATCGGCTCCATAAGCATCTTCCTGCCATTGTGCATCCTCTTCAATATGGTTTCATTAAGGGCCGAAACATTCTGCATAATGTCTTAAATATGCAAATGGCTATTGACTATGCAAGGCACTCTAATCAGGAGGTGGTATTGATTCAATTGGACCTGGAAAAGGCTTTTGATTATTTAGACTGGTCTTTCATTGCAGAACTTATGTCTACTATGGGCTTTGGTACTCGGATGTCTCATTTGATCTACACCATTAGTGATGCCGCTTCTTCGCGAGTTATGTTGAATGGTGGTGTTACCGAGCTATTTGTCCTTGCACGCTCTGTGAGACAAGGTTGCCCTTTGAGTCCTCTTTTTTTTGCCCTTGCGACTCAAGTTCTTTTGATGTTATCTCATATGGCAGCTTCTACTCAATTGGCTGGATTGTCTCTTCCTTTTGGACAGCACTTCATTAGTCAATCCTTGGTTGATGATAGCTTTATGATTTTGTGTGCGGACAAGGATAATCTTCGCAAAGCATTAGATGTTTGGACTCTCTTTGGTCATGCTTCTGGTCTTCGTATCAATGCTTTGAAATCACCCATTCTCAGTTGCACGGAATCAGATTTGCAGTCATTGGACTGGCAGGAAATGGTTGTTCCCCGTGGTTCCATTGTCAGGCAACTTGGGTACCCTTTGGGTATTGATGTTCGGCCAAAGCAACTACTAGAGTGGATTTCACAGAAACTGGCAGCTAAGTTTCTGTATTGGAAGTCACAGGCTTGGCCCTTCCATGTTCGCCTCAAAGTGGCTCAGACAATTATGTTGCCAATGCTCACATATTTCTTGCCATTGCTGCCTTGGACTACTACTACATTGAATGCTCTTGCTCAGTACATTCGTTTCATGTTATGGAAGGACTCCTTGCATGCAGGCATTTCATGGATTTCTTGGTCGCATGCATGTACCCCCAAACGCATGGGTGGTGGGGCTATTTTGGATGCCGAAACTCATATGTTGGCACTCCGTTGGTCTCTTTTTCATGCCATGTGCTTGGATCATCACCCGTGGGTCTTTATAGCCCGTTATTTTCCTGAGGATCACAGCCTTGTGCATGGTAATACCCAAATTTAGAGTTTCTAGTGGCATGTTCTTAATGCAGACGCTCGGTTTTCTAGTCCTTCATCATCCTTGCTTGCTCATTTGGTATGTTCTTGGAAATTGGTTCTCCAGAAGGCTCAGTGGCATCCAGCGGAGGACCTCTTAGCTACTAACTCTTTTCAACTGGAATTGTTGCCAGCCTCGCGATTACTTTCTTGGGAAGGCAAACATGAGCTCAGACCAAAATTTAACCGCATGGCACGTTTGGGCTTGACTTCAGTTGTGCAAATGCCACCCTTGCCAGTCGCAATGTATTGATATCGTTTCGTACAGCCAGAAGGCTTTTCAGGATCCCTCGTGGATACCGTGATTTATGGGGACACGTTTTGATGGTGCTCCAGAGCAGACAACCCTTTCCTGCCCTTGCTTCGGATCGTCCCTGGTAAGACTTGGACCTTGCAAGCCGGCTGAATTTGGAAAAGGCCTCAGCTAGCCAAGTGTATCATCTTCTGATTAAAGATCATCAATGGCTGGTTACTAAAGCTAATACTATATGGGGATTGCGTAAATCTCAGTCATGGTGGAAGGTAACTATGATTGTTGGGTATCTCACACGCCTTACTTACGCCTATGCTCATATGGGAGTGTGCGGGTGATCACTAGGACACTGGGGCACTTTTTACTCTCGGTAGGAGAGGTTTTTTCCCCCAGATTATGTGTACTATTTTGTATGTGCTTGTGGTGCACACTTACGGGCACTTACTGTGTTCGGGTGTGAACAGCCCCTTATAACCCTAAGGTATAAGGGTTATCGTTTGTACTTTCAGCTAACACTCTATTCAGTACTATTGCATTGGGTATCGTGCTCAACTCTGTCTCTCACTCTCACACTGTCTACTGCACTTCAGCTGCACCTCGATCCTCTCCCATCTGACATTTGGTATCAGAGCTGGTCAGCAGCTCTGTTCGGTTCCCGAGGACTTGCGTCAGCACTGACAGCTCGTCAGTACCTGTCTGGTACAGCACGTGCAGAGCTCGTCAGTACCTGTCTGGTACAGCACGTGCAGCCTGTACCTTCGTCAGCAGCCACGTCACTTGCAGCTCAGTCCTGCCCGTCATCAGGTCATCAGTCACTCAGCGCCACGTCACTGCTAAAGGCCACCCGCCACCTGTCTATCACAGCTCCCGCCTCTGCCGCCTGTGCCCGTCACATCCTGTGACCCCGTCACCTCCTGTGTGTCGCCTGCAGCCCCGCCAACTCCGCCAGCTGCGCGCCACCTACAGAGGTCGCTGCCACCTGTGCGCAGCTCCGTCTGAGCGCCCGCCACCTGCTCCGCCTGACGCTGCCTCTGTCGCCTGCTGCGCCCCTGGACCTGCACGCCTGTACCTACACGCCACCTGTGCAGACGCCGTCGCCACCTAACGCGCCACCTGACGCCCTGTCCCGCCACTGGTACCCTGTCCCGCCACCTGTCTCCTGACACGCCACCAGTGCCCTGACGTGCCGCCTGTGTCCTGACGCGCCATCCTGTACCCTGTACCTGTGCGTCAGTCCGACTGTACCCAGCAGTCATTACCTCGGGAATCGTGCCCGTCGTCAACACGCAGAGGTAACATTCTGCACTTTTCTTTTACACAGGAGTTCGTGCAACAGGTTCAGGTTCAGCATTGGGAAACGTGCTGAACAGCAGGTTCAGTTTTCAGCATTGGGAAACGTGCTGTGTCAGTCTGTGACACATTGAATGCACATTTTGGGGCTTTTGTAACAGACATTTGTGACAGAAATTTTGGGCAGAAAATTTTGGGGCTTTTGATGTTTTAGTGCTGCTGAGCACTAATTGCACCTTGGGAAGCGTGCATCAGTGACAGTTTTTTTGAAAGAGTACCCTTTGCACATTAATTGCAGACTTGTGTTTGCTGCAATTTCTGGAAATTTGCAGATTTCCAGCCCGTATTGCATTGGCATTGCTCTATTGCCTTTTGGGAAATAATGGCAAATCAGGGAGGAGATGTATTCACCTATGTGTCCAAGGAAGACCGATTGGATGGGAACAATTATTCCTTTTGGTCTTTCATGATGAAGAATGTATTAGTGGCCAAAAATTTGTGGGATTATGTCAGTGGAGAGGAAGCACGACCGGGAGTTGTGGCTCCCGCTACTCCTCCTCTAGGAGGACGTGCAAGAGGGCAACCTCAGCTCCCTCCACCTCAGCCCGCTCAGCCACTTCCCCCAAGAACTGCAGCTCAGAAAGCTTGGGATACACGGGATGCACAGGCTATGTCGCTGATTGCATTGGCAGTTCAGCGTTCTATCATTCCTCATATTCGTTCAGCAGCTTCTTCACAAGAAGCTTGGTTGACATTGGAGCAGATGTTTGCAGGAAAGAATGAGACTCGCATCTCTTTCTTGAAGAAAGAGCTAGAGACTCTAAAGATGAATGAGGGTGATTCTATGCAGGATCATCTCAACAAAATTCAGGACTTGCGGGAGCAACTCATGAATGTGGATGAGTACTACTCAGATGCGCAGTTGCTTTCTACGACATTGAATTCACTGACTCCCTCTTACTTGGCTTTTCATACTGCCTTGAACCTCACTATGAGGATTTCGAAAGAGCCCATCACTTTCATTCAGCTTGTCAGTTTGCTTCTAGAGGAGGAGCAAACTAGACGGAACAGTGGTGTGGATGGTATAGCCTCTGAGCAGGCTTTTATGTCAAGGCAGAAGGGTAAAAACAGCCAAGGGAAAAATGCTTCGCAGAGTTCTGGTAGTAGTAGCACTTCACAAACAAGTCAGAAACAGGGGGGCACGCAAGCCAAGAAAGGAAAATGCCATTACTGCAAGAAGCCTGGCCACTATATCACTGAGTGCAGGAAGCGCATCGCCAAAGAGAAGAAGAAGGAGTCAGGGATGTCTGTTTCTGCAGCTCCTTCCACTGCTAGCGAGTCCGCATCCTTTGTTGCAGCCAGGGACTATTGTTTTTACACTTGCAGTTATGATGTCTCTTGGGCTGATAGAGCATTTAGCTCTACAGAGGATGCTGACACTTGGTTCTTTGACAGTGGTGCTTCACGGCATATCACATCTCGTAGAGATTTGTTTGCTTCTCTTGGTGCACCTCCCGTTGGGAAGTCTGTTCAGTGTGCTAATAATGCATCATACCCTGTTCGTGGTATTGGGGAGATTCAGCTTACAGCCATTGATGGCTCTATTCTCCGCCTACAGGATGCTTTGTATGTGCCTGGCATTAAGAAGAATCTGCTTTCCATTTCTTCTATGGCACGTTGTGGTTTGCAGGTCACCTTTGATGATGACCGTTGCATGGTCCGTGACAAGGAACACATGACATTGGTCTTGACAGGTTCTCTGTGTCATGGGTTATATGAGTTGGATGCTCTTTCGGTAGATCAGTCTGCATATTTGACATCCACTCTTACTCCTGCTATGTTAGAGGCAGAGTTATGGCATGCTCGTTTGGGGCATGTAAACTATGGCAGCTTGATGCTATTACAGCGTACTCAGATGTTGGATGGATTACCTCTCTTGGAGAGACCTCCTGAGCATTTATGTGAGGGTTGCATTTTGGGAAAAATGCATCGTTTCTCTTTTCCCCGTGATGTTGCTTTTAGAGCAACAGTCAGATTGCAGCTTGTGCATTCGGATGTTTGTCGGCCCATGCATACACAGTCATTGGGTGGTTGTTACTATTTTGTAACATTTATTGATGACTTTACACGTTTTTGCTGGGTCTACTGCTTGAAAAAGAAGTCAGAAGTGTATGATGCATTTTTGGCTTTCAGTGCACTTGTGGAAACTCAGTCTGGTTGCAAGATTAAGACTCTCCGTTCGGACCGAGGGGGGGAATACATGTCCTCTATGCTGAATTCTTATTTGCAGCAGAAGGGCATTATCCATCAGTACACTACTGCATATACTCCACAGCAGAATGGGGTAGCAGAGAGGAAAAATCGGTCACTCATGGAGATGGCCAGATGTATGCTGAAGGCAAAGAGTTTGCCTCATAGTTTTTGGATGGAAGCCGTCATGTGCGCTTGCCACATTTTGAACAGATGCCCTACCAAGGCCTTGAAAACCGTCACACCTTTTGAGGCTTGGCACAGCCGCAAACCTTCTGTTGGCCACTTCCGTACTTTTGGGTGTCTTGCATATGCCCATATTCCACAGGTACTTCGAAAGAAGTTGGACAACAAGGCTGTAAAATGCATCTTTATGGGATATAGCAGCGAAAGCAAAGGCTAC
This sequence comes from Lygodium microphyllum, assembly GCF_053477565.2. Taxonomy (NCBI): domain Eukaryota; kingdom Viridiplantae; phylum Streptophyta; class Polypodiopsida; order Schizaeales; family Lygodiaceae; genus Lygodium; species Lygodium microphyllum. Next base: position 61,562,883 of record NC_141161.1, read on the forward strand.
AGACTCTATGATCCCGTGACCAAGAAGGTTTTTGTCAGCAGGGATGTTGTATTTGATGAAAAATCAGAATTATCCTTGGCTGGTTTTGATACATATCAGGCTGCCCGTGATGTCTTTGAAGGGCTGCTGCCCATCACATTTGGTGATTCAGCTGGTACTTCAGCAAATGAACCTAATGTTCAGCCAGCTGCTCCTATGGAACATGCAGTAAATCAGCACATTGCTGAAACTGAAATTCAGCAGGAACTTGTACACAGTCAGGAAGCAAGACAGGTGCCTAGATGGTACACGCAGACTATGAGAGATAGTCATTTGGAAACACCCTTGGCTGGTCGTACTCGAAGGCAAACTCGACTGCATGATTCAGCACATTCCATGGAGTTTGTTATGGCAGCATGTACTCATGATAATGAGGAGCCTGAATGTTTTGAAGATGCACGACATAGTGTGCATTGGATGGCAGCCATGCAAGCTGAATTGGATTCTATTCATAAGAATCATACTTGGGATTTGGTGTCTTTGCCAGTTGGCAAGCGTGCCATTGGTACGAAATGGGTCTACAAATTGAAAAGGAATGCAGATGGATCCATAGATAAGTACAAGGCACGGCTGGTAGCTAAAGGCTACGCACAGAAAAAGGGCATTGACTATGAGGAGACCTTTGCTCCTACCTCCCGTATGACAACCATTCGGTCTATGATTGCCTTGGCTGCACATTTTGGTTGGAAAGTGCATCAGCTGGATATAAAGACTGCATTCTTACATGGGGAACTTCAGGAAGAAGTGTATGTACAGCAGCCCATTGGTTTTGCAGTTGAAGGCTCAGAAAATTTAGTATGCAAGCTGAAAAAAGCTCTATATGGTTTGAAACAAGCTCCACGAGCTTGGTACGCAAAGATAGATGCTTTCTTGCTTAGTCAGGGGTTTGTAAACAGCCCATCTGAGTCTACCCTTTATGTACATAAAGAGGGGGGATCCATGCTGATTTTGTGTCTATATGTAGATGACCTTTTGCTCACTGGAACACATGCTGATCAGATTTCAGCATTCAAAAATAATTTACAGCAAACTTTTGACATGTCTGACTTGGGTATTTTGCACTATTACTTGGGCATCCAGTTTGTACATAATGCTAGAGGCATTGGATTATGTCAGTCAAGGTACATTGGGCAACTTCTTGAGAAGTTTGGCTTACAGGATTGCAAGCCAGTTTGTACACCCATGGAACCTGGGCTCAAACTGTCATTACATGATAACAGTGATTTGTTTGATATCCATACTTATGCTCCAGCAGTGGGATGTCTCATCTATCTATGCCACACTCGGCCAGACATACAGTTTGCCGTTTCAATTTTGAGCAGGTACATGCATCAGCCTCGTATGTCGCATTGGCAAGCTGTGAAGCGTGTGTTTCGTTACTTGCAGGGTACTAGAGCTCTTGGATTGCTTTATGCCAAGGGGGGACCACTGCAGTTACATGCTTACAGTGACTCTGATTGGGCTGGTGATTTTGATACTCGTCACTCCACTAGTGGCAATTGTTTCTTTCTTGGCTCGTCATGCATTTCTTGGCTTAGCAAGAAACAATCCACTGTTGCCACGTCGTCATGTGAAGCTGAGTACAAGGCAGCCTTCACTACTGCAGTTGAGTGCGTATGGCTTAGACGCTTACTTGCTGATTTGGATGTATCTGTTACGGAGCCTACTCCTTTATATACTGACAGTCAGAGTGCCATTGCAGTGGCACGGAACCCTGTGTTTCATGCTCGCACGAAACACATAGAGATTCACTACCACTTTGTCAGAGAGAGGCTACATGCAGGTGATATCAGCCTTGTCTACTGTCCTACCACCAGCAATGTGGCAGACATCTTCACCAAAGCTCTTCCACGAGACAAATTTGAAGCATTTCGCGATGCTTTGAATTTGACGCCCTTTGGTGGCGGATGATCCTTGTACACTTGATCACTCTTCACTCCAGGGGGGTTTGTTGGGTATCTCACACGCCTTACTTACGCCTACGCTCATATGGGAGTGTGCGGGTGATCACTAGGACACTGGGGCACTTTTTACTCTCGGTAGGAGAGGTTTTTTCCCCCAGATTATGTGTACTATTTTGTATGTGCTTGTGGTGCACACTTACGGGCACTTACTGTGTTCGGGTGTGAACAGCCCCTTATAACCCTAAGGTATAAGGGTTATCGTTTGTACTTTCAGCTAACACTCTATTCAGTACTATTGCATTGGGTATCGTGCTCAACTCTGTCTCTCACTCTCACACTGTCTACTGCACTTCAGCTGCACCTCGATCCTCTCCCATCTGACATTTGGTATCAGAGCTGGTCAGCAGCTCTGTTCGGTTCCCGAGGACTTGCGTCAGCACTGACAGCTCGTCAGTACCTGTCTGGTACAGCACGTGCAGAGCTCGTCAGTACCTGTCTGGTACAGCACGTGCAGCCTGTACCTTCGTCAGCAGCCACGTCACTTGCAGCTCAGTCCTGCCCGTCATCAGGTCATCAGTCACTCAGCGCCACGTCACTGCTAAAGGCCACCCGCCACCTGTCTATCACAGCTCCCGCCTCTGCCGCCTGTGCCCGTCACATCCTGTGACCCCGTCACCTCCTATGTGTCGCCTGCAGCCCCGCCAACTCCGCCAGCTGCGCGCCACCTACAGAGGTCGCTGCCACCTGTGCGCAGCTCCGTCTGAGCGCCCGCCACCTGCTCCGCCAGACGCCGCCTCTGTCGCCTGCTGCGCCCCTGGACCTGCACGCCTGTACCTACACACCACCTGTGCAGACGCCGTCGCCACCTAACGCGCCACCTGACGCCCTGTCCCGCCACTGGTACCCTGTCCCGCCACCTGTCTCCTGACACGCCACCAGTGCCCTGACGTGCCGCCTGTGTCCTGACGCGCCATCCTGTACCCTGTACCTGTGCGTCAGTCCGACTGTACCCAGCAGTCATTACCTCGGGAATCGTGCCCGTCGTCAACACGCAGAGGTAACATTCTGCACTTTTCTTTTACACAGGAGTTCGTGCAACAGGTTCAGGTTCAGCATTGGGAAACGTGCTGAACAGCAGGTTCAGTTTTCAGCATTGGGAAACGTGCTGTGTCAGTCTGTGACACATTGAATGCACATTTTGGGGCTTTTGTAACAGACATTTGTGACAGAAATTTTGGGCAGAAAATTTTGGGGCTTTTGATGTTTTAGTGCTGCTGAGCACTAATTGCACCTTGGGAAGCGTGCATCAGTGACAGTTTTTTTGAAAGAGTACCCTTTGCACATTAATTGCAGACTTGTGTTTGCTGCAATTTCTGGAAATTTGCAGATTTCCAGCCCGTATTGCATTGGCATTGCTCTATTGCCTTTTGGGAAATAATGGCAAATCAGGGAGGAGATGTATTCACCTATGTGTCCAAGGAAGACCGATTGGATGGGAACAATTATTCCTTTTGGTCTTTCATGATGAAGAATGTATTAGTGGCCAAAAATTTGTGGGATTATGTCAGTGGAGAGGAAGCACGACTGGGAGTTGTGGCTCCCGCTACTCCTCCTCTAGGAGGACGTGCAAGAGGGCAACCTCAGCTCCCTCCACCTCAGCCCGCTCAGCCACTTCCCCCAAGAACTGCAGCTCAGAAAGCTTGGGATACACGGGATGCACAGGCTATGTCGCTGATTGCATTGGCAGTTCAGCGTTCTATCATTCCTCATATTCGTTCAGCAGCTTCTTCACAAGAAGCTTGGTTGACATTGGAGCAGATGTTTGCAGGAAAGAATGAGACTCGCATCTCTTTCTTGAAGAAAGAGCTAGAGACTCTAAAGATGAATGAGGGTGATTCTATGCAGGATCATCTCAACAAAATTCAGGACTTGCGGGAGCAACTCATGAATGTGGATGAGTACTACTCAGATGCGCAGTTGCTTTCTACGACATTGAATTCACTGACTCCCTCTTACTTGGCTTTTCATACTGCCTTGAACCTCACTATGAGGATTTCGAAAGAGCCCATCACTTTCATTCAGCTTGTCAGTTTGCTTCTAGAGGAGGAGCAAACTAGACGGAACAGTGGTGTGGATGGTATAGCCTCTGAGCAGGCTTTTATGTCAAGGCAGAAGGGTAAAAACAGCCAAGGGAAAAATGCTTCGCAGAGTTCTGGTAGTAGTAGCACTTCACAAACAAGTCAGAAACAGGGGGGCACGCAAGCCAAGAAAGGAAAATGCCATTACTGCAAGAAGCCTGGCCACTATATCACTGAGTGCAGGAAGCGCATCGCCAAAGAGAAGAAGAAGGAGTCAGGGATGTCTGTTTCTGCAGCTCCTTCCACTGCTAGCGAGTCCGCATCCTTTGTTGCAGCCAGGGACTATTGTTTTTACACTTGCAGTTATGATGTCTCTTGGGCTGATAGAGCATTTAGCTCTACAGAGGATGCTGACACTTGGTTCTTTGACAGTGGTGCTTCACGGCATATCACATCTCGTAGAGATTTGTTTGCTTCTCTTGGTGCACCTCCCGTTGGGAAGTCTGTTCAGTGTGCTAATAATGCATCATACCCTGTTCGTGGTATTGGGGAGATTCAGCTTACAGCCATTGATGGCTCTATTCTCCGCCTACAGGATGCTTTGTATGTGCCTGGCATTAAGAAGAATCTGCTTTCCATTTCTTCTATGGCACGTTGTGGTTTGCAGGTCACCTTTGATGATGACCGTTGCATGGTCCGTGACAAGGAACACATGACATTGGTCTTGACAGGTTCTCTGTGTCATGGGTTATATGAGTTGGATGCTCTTTCGGTAGATCAGTCTGCATATTTGACATCCACTCTTACTCCTGCTATGTTAGAGGCAGAGTTATGGCATGCTCGTTTGGGGCATGTAAACTATGGCAGCTTGATGCTATTACAGCGTACTCAGATGTTGGATGGATTACCTCTCTTGGAGAGACCTCCTGAGCATTTATGTGAGGGTTGCATTTTGGGGAAAATGCATCGTTTCTCTTTTCCCCGTGATGTTGCTTTTAGAGCAACAGTCAGATTGCAGCTTGTGCATTCGGATGTTTGTCGGCCCATGCATACACAGTCATTGGGTGGTTGTTACTATTTTGTAACATTTATTGATGACTTTACACGTTTTTGCTGGGTCTACTGCTTGAAAAAGAAGTCAGAAGTGTATGATGCATTTTTGGCTTTCAGTGCACTTGTGGAAACTCAGTCTGGTTGCAAGATTAAGACTCTCCGTTCGGACCGAGGGGGGGAATACATGTCCTCTATGCTGAATTCTTATTTGCAGCAGAAGGGCATTATCCATCAGTACACTACTGCATATACTCCACAGCAGAATGGGGTAGCAGAGAGGAAAAATCGGTCACTCATGGAGATGGCCAGATGTATGCTGAAGGCAAAGAGTTTGCCTCATAGTTTTTGGATGGAAGCCGTCATGTGCGCTTGCCACATTTTGAACAGATGCCCTACCAAGGCCTTGAAAACCGTCACACCTTTTGAGGCTTGGCACAGCCGCAAACCTTCTGTTGGCCACTTCCGTACTTTTGGGTGTCTTGCATATGCCCATATTCCACAGGTACTTCGAAAGAAGTTGGACAACAAGGCTGTAAAATGCATCTTTATGGGATATAGCAGCGAAAGCAAAGGCTACAGACTCTATGATCCCGTGACCAAGAAGGTTTTTGTCAGCAGGGATGTTGTATTTGATGAAAAATCAGAATTATCCTTGGCTGGTTTTGATACATATCAGGCTGCCCGTGATGTCTTTGAAGGGCTGCTGCCCATCACATTTGGTGATTCAGCTGGTACTTCAGCAAATGAACCTAATGTTCAGCCAGCTGCTCCTATGGAACATGCAGTAAATCAGCACATTGCTGAAACTGAAATTCAGCAGGAACTTGTACACAGTCAGGAAGCAAGACAGGTGCCTAGATGGTACACGCAGACTATGAGAGATAGTCATTTGGAAACACCCTTGGCTGGTCGTACTCGAAGGCAAACTCGACTGCATGATTCAGCACATTCCATGGAGTTTGTTATGGCAGCATGTACTCATGATAATGAGGAGCCTGAATGTTTTGAAGATGCACGACATAGTGTGCATTGGATGGCAGCCATGCAAGCTGAATTGGATTCTATTCATAAGAATCATACTTGGGATTTGGTGTCTTTGCCAGTTGGCAAGCGTGCCATTGGTACGAAATGGGTCTACAAATTGAAAAGGAATGCAGATGGATCCATAGATAAGTACAAGGCACGGCTGGTAGCTAAAGGCTACGCACAGAAAAAGGGCATTGACTATGAGGAGACCTTTGCTCCTACCTCCCGTATGACAACCATTCGGTCTATGATTGCCTTGGCTGCACATTTTGGTTGGAAAGTGCATCAGCTGGATATAAAGACTGCATTCTTACATGGGGAACTTCAGGAAGAAGTGTATGTACAGCAGCCCATTGGTTTTGCAGTTGAAGGCTCAGAAAATTTAGTATGCAAGCTGAAAAAAGCTCTATATGGTTTGAAACAAGCTCCACGAGCTTGGTACGCAAAGATAGATGCTTTCTTGCTTAGTCAGGGGTTTGTAAACAGCCCATCTGAGTCTACCCTTTATGTACATAAAGAGGGGGGATCCATGCTGATTTTGTGTCTATATGTAGATGACCTTTTGCTCACTGGAACACATGCTGATCAGATTTCAACATTCAAAAATAATTTACAGCAAACTTTTGACATGTCTGACTTGGGTATTTTGCACTATTACTTGGGCATCCAGTTTGTACATAATGCTAGAGGCATTGGATTATGTCAGTCAAGGTACATTGGGCAACTTCTTGAGAAGTTTGGCTTACAGGATTGCAAGCCAGTTTGTACACCCATGGAACCTGGGCTCAAACTGTCATTACATGATAACAGTGATTTGTTTGATATCCATACTTATGCTCCAGCAGTGGGATGTCTCATCTATCTATGCCACACTCGGCCAGACATACAGTTTGCCGTTTCAATTTTGAGCAGGTACATGCATCAGCCTCGTATGTCGCATTGGCAAGCTGTGAAGCGTGTGTTTCGTTACTTGCAGGGTACTAGAGCTCTTGGATTGCTTTATGCCAAGGGGGGACCACTGCAGTTACATGCTTACAGTGACTCTGATTGGGCTGGTGATTTTGATACTCGTCACTCCACTAGTGGCAATTGTTTCTTTCTTGGCTCGTCATGCATTTCTTGGCTTAGCAAGAAACAATCCACTGTTGCCACGTCGTCATGTGAAGCTGAGTACAAGGCAGCCTTCACTACTGCAGTTGAGTGCGTATGGCTTAGACGCTTACTTGCTGATTTGGATGTATCTGTTACGGAGCCTACTCCTTTATATACTGACAGTCAGAGTGCCATTGCAGTGGCACGGAACCCTGTGTTTCATGCTCGCACGAAACACATAGAGATTCACTACCACTTTGTCAGAGAGAGGCTACATGCAGGTGATATCAGCCTTGTCTACTGTCCTACCACCAGCAATGTGGCAGACATCTTCACCAAAGCTCTTCCACGAGACAAATTTGAAGCATTTCGCGATGCTTTGAATTTGACGCCCTTTGGTGGCGGATGATCCTTGTACACTTGATCACTCTTCACTCCAGGGGGGTTTGTTGGGTATCTCACACGCCTTACTTACGCCTACGCTCATATGGGAGTGTGCGGGTGATCACTAGGACACTGGGGCACTTTTTACTCTCGGTAGGAGAGGTTTTTTCCCCCAGATTATGTGTACTATTTTGTATGTGCTTGTGGTGCACACTTACGGGCACTTACTGTGTTCGGGTGTGAACAGCCCCTTATAACCCTAAGGTATAAGGGTTATCGTTTGTACTTTCAGCTAACACTCTATTCAGTACTATTGCATTGGGTATCGTGCTCAACTCTGTCTCTCACTCTCACACTGTCTACTGCACTTCAGCTGCACCTCGATCCTCTCCCATCTGACAATGATGAAGGGCTGGTTGAACAAGACACCTTTCAAATGCAAGGTCTTTCTTTGGAGGGTGATGATTGGTGGTCTTCCTCTTGCTTCAGCCCTTTCCAAGCGTCTAATGATTAATCTCCAACGGCAATTGTTTCTTTTGCACCACCAGTGTGGAATCGGCCCGTCATCAATTTATTTCTTACCCTCTCGCTAAGAAAATCCGGTCACTCTTGTCAGCGGTTTGGTGAGCAGTGGTTGGTTTCTCGGTAAGCCCTTTTGATTGGGTTTTTGTGCAGCCCAAATAACCCACATCGGCACAGTCGCATATGAAGATCTTGTTTCACTTTCTTAGATATTGGGGCTGTTGGCACAATTGGACCATTCAGAATGCTTTTCTTTTTTATTCAACCTCTAATGTTCAAGGACATATTGCTAGGCTTAAAGGTCTCTTGCATTGGCAGATAGATCTCATTCGGCACTTTGACTTACTCCCTCCGGAGGACTTACTTCCCTAGCATATGGCAATTTCCTCTGTGTCTTTGCCATGACTTTTGTAACTCTTTTGTCGTTTAGTACTTTATAAATATAACATCCATTACGAAAAAAAAGAGAGAGAGAGAGAGAGAAGAAAGAAAGCTATATTAACATCTTGTGGAGGCCAAACTAGCCTGAAGGACCAAATCATGTGCATCAATCATCATTTGTACATTCCACTTCGGGTGCCAAAAAGGCATAATCAACTAGAAATAAAAAGAAAAATAAAAGTAAGCTCTAAGGTCAACCTATCATTATAAGGTGTGTATAATATGTCAAGAAATCTGCCTAAACATTTTCAGATGGTCACTTCCCTTTTGCCTTGAGTGTTTGGAACTCTGCAATGACTAGGTGGGTGTGAGCTCATCTACCATCCATATCTCAGTTCCTTGCAAGGATCTAGTTTGCTTTATTACTTCTATTTTTTCTTGCATGGTTGTGTATCCTAGAACCAGATGTTTTCCTTTAATAGTAATTGAAGGATCCCCAATATTAATGAAATGGATGGCTCTACACACCATTCTTTGTATGATTTTGTGTTTTAAAACAAAAATATATTTCTCAATCTCATCATCTTCCAAGACTTTGACCTTGTCCCATTTGTCATCCAAGCCTCCTACTTTAATTTCCTTAGCGACCCAAGTTTTAATCTATTTTTCTTCAATCTGTGTTGTGACTTCCTTTACTAGAATCTCTTTCTATGGTTCAAATTCTTGTACCTAATGGATGGTCTCATCTTTGCATTTCTTCATCTGGCTAATATGCTCTTCTAATTTTTGAACTTTCTTCCTTGTTTCATTCAGCTCATTCTTTAATGTTTTGTTTTCTTGTTGCAATTGTTGGACCATATCCAATAGGTATCGCTCCCAAGGAAAGGCCTTGTTGTTGGTTTCAACGGTGGTGATGCCAATACCTCAAAAAAGCTCTGTTTGGATGATATACCTACATATAGATGATGATGTAGATGGGACTGCATGGCTATTATTATTGCACTATCTCAACCATCTAAGGAACATCCCCTTACCCCCAGGTGGCAAGGACTACTTCACCCTAAGGGGAGATCCGTAACAAATGTCAACCGAAGCAAAGCAGAATAGAGCTAAGAAAAGGAGTTGAGAAGAAGACGATGGGATGGCCAAGAAGTAGAGGTAAACAATACAGGGGTGCAATGGGGCGGGTAAAGTAGGGCAAGGCAAGTAAAGCAGAGGCAGAGGCAGGGGTGGGTAGAGGAGGGCAGATTGGGTAAGGCAAGGCCGGGTTAGTGCATATACATGTTTGGGCGAGGGGGACAGGGGTGGATAAGGCAAGGTCAAGGCCGGATCAAGCAAGAATGGGTTTGGACAAGTCAAGGCGGGTGGAGATTAAGCACCCATCTACGTGTAACCTGCATTTTGTAAATCCTACCTCATTCATCATATGCTGCATAACAAACAGACGCTCATTTTTATCTTCATTCTATGGTGAAAATGATGTATAGTTTCCTTGCTTTAATTTACCACTGTGGATATCATCCTTCTTAGCATAACAATGGACTGTAATATGACATGTTTTGCCACAATAATAACAAACAATACCACAATTTCTAAAACCTCCATTTCGTAATCGACCTCTTCCTCTAGAGTCCCCTCTACCTCTAAAGTTTCCACGGCCTCTTAAAACCTGCATTTCATTGAATTGCCGATTTAACTTGTTTTGCTAGTTATCACGAGCACGTCCCATATCACGGCCTCTTGAAGAAGATCTGTCACATCCCCTTCTTGAACTTGAGTAAAATGCTTGGACATGTTCACCACGTCTTTCAGATGATTCACCCTGCATATTGATCTCTTTGATGATTATGAAAGAAACTAACTCATCAAAAACTAAAAATGACTTTCGTACATACACAAAAGTAACAAATGATTTCTAGACCTTCTCATTATTAAGGCCACCCAAAGTAAATGAAACCAAATCATCATCATTAGGCATTGTGTCAATAGCTACTAAGGCATTTTCAATGCTTCTTACTTTCAAAACATTCTCATTAATAGAAATCTTTCCTTTCTTCAAAGTATTCAACTCTTGCTTGAGTTGTATCTTCCGTACCTTTGTATTTACTAAACACATATTCTCAAAAATCATCCAAGTTGCATGTAGAGTTTTTGCATTTCTAACATACCCCAAAATAACATTATCAATGATTGCTGCAGTAAATACCCAATATATCACCTTTTTGTCTTCTTTATTCCATTCTTTCCACACCTTTAATTAATCTGAAGTCGTAGAATCACTCCGCTCTAGCTCTTTTTTTTCACTTGAAATATCACATCCACACAATCATTTAGTGTAGGAATTAAAAAGAGAGAGATTTGAACCTAGGTCAACGGTTTGATAAAAACAAGTGACTTACCGCTAGGGAAGCCACTTGATAATATAAGAGAGAGAGAGAGAGAGGAGAGACCAAGGAAGGGAGCCAAGAGAGACATATAGAACCCTTCTCTTTTTTTTTTTGGGGGGGGGGGGGGGGGAGGGGGGAGGAGGGGGGGGAGGGAAGGTGCGTCATGGTGCAGATTTCTCATAGCAGCCTGGTGGTGAGCAGTAGTGCTTGAGACTTGATCTGTTATTCATGGTGCAAGATGGTACTCTCCATTTGATCCTACAGCCCTCCACCTTCCTGAAATTCCTACTAGACCACCCTGCATGAGCAGCTCTGTATTCATATCATAAAATGGTTATGGTGTCCTACTGAATTGGAGAGAACAAGAGCATACCACCTATTCATTTGAAAGATGCAATATAAGTGAATGTCCCAGCAAACAGACAAAAACTACTCCTTTCCATTCAAGCATCGAGCTAGGCACCTTTTATCATAACATACATGATGCAACTGACTCATATTGGGCTAGTATTGGAAGCTACATTATTAAATAACCTTGAACCATGATGTCTTGATATATGATGATAGGCTATTACATCCTCAAAAATGAAGATTTGGAGAGACCTGGCAATCAGCAGTTTATCAGCTCAAATGCAACAGGACGGAGTGTCAAAAGATGATGTACCAACTGTTGTGCTAAGAAATGCACTTAGCCACTTAAACAGCCCCAAAACATGCCTATTTTAGGCTTGTTTTAGCCAAAACCCTAAAACGGGGAGCGGATCGAGAAAGTTAAGTGGGAGAGGATCTAAAACCCTAATTTTCTATAAATTGGCAGCCAGCCCTCAACTCTTTCACAATCTCGTTTTTGTAGGTTTCAGGTATTACCAGCTTGCTGCCCACACCCCGGTCACGGAGGACATCTCAGCCCTTGCTGTCCATCACTGTTCCCTACAGTCCGGCGCCTGTTTCCAGCCCTCCACATGCTGATTGCTGCTGTTTGTGCCTGGCGACTGACTGCTGTTCATCTGCACTGTTGTCGGGTGTTCACACCCGAACATGGTAAGTGCTCGTAAGTGTGTGTCATAAGCATATACGAAATAATACCATAAGTCTGGAAAAAAACCTCTCCTACCGAGAGTAAAAAGTGTCCTAGTGTCCTACTGATCACCGACACTCCGATGTGAGCATAGGCGTAAGTGAGGCATGAGTGAAATACCCAACATTAGAGACAATGAACACAGTGAATAAATGAAATGATATGACTACTAATAATATGATGCTCATGCAGCAAACACACTATGCAGTGAATGAATACTGAACCTTGAACTCCTGTATCTCTAGGATCAGAGCAAGGATAATGAGCTGGAGAGTGTGTCGTACTCCGAACGGATCCCGAATCGCAACAAGGCAGCCTCCGGATGTCGAAAACCAGCAAACGCAGCAATGAGAAGCTCGATCTGATGCAAACAACAGAGGAGAGAGAAAGACTAGAAACGGAGCCTGCAGGAGAGAGAGACTGAAAACGCATACAGGACAACCTGTAGGAAACGGAGCCTGCAGTAGAGAGAAAGACTGAAAACGCAGGCAGGACAGCCTGCAGGAGAGAGAAAAGACTATAAACGCAGGCAGGACAGCCTGCAGGAGAGAGAAAGACCCCTAAGGTTTAAGGGTTGTACCTTGTACTTTCAGCGTACACTCTTTTAGTCTATTGCATTGTCGTGTTTCACTCTACTATCTACTGTTTTCTGTGCTAAGCTTCGATTCTACCTCCACTCTCACATTTGGTATCAGAGCAACATTGGCTCTGTTTAGCTCAGCTTCGTTCAGCATTCGGGACTCTCTGCTCAGGTCCAACCTCAATCTTCAGGAGACGCCCTGCTCTTCTGCCTGCATCGTCAATACCCTGCTCGTCACGCTCAGACACATACAGCCCGACGCGTGCTGCCAAACAGTCCGTCAGTTTGCCAGACGCGTGCCGCCAAACAGCCGTCAGCTATTTCGCATTGTGCTGTTCGTCACACCACCCCAACTCGCCTGTGACGCCTCGTTCAGCACTGCGTTTGACGCCACCTATCCGCCATGTGCTGTTGCGCCACGTCAACGACAGCCCGTTAGAGACGTCAGGTATTTTTTAAAAAATTTTCTTTATCCTTTCATTCCAGATAAATTTCTGGAGGAGGGGATTCCTACGCAGCAGGCACAGCATTTAGTAACGTGTCTGGGACACATTGAATGCAAATTTCTGGCCAAATTTATCAGACATTTTGGGGCTTTTATGTTTTTTGAGGACATTGGCATATGAGCTGCAGCTACAGTCACAGAAAGACTGTTTTGAACACATTTGAGACAAGAAATTTTGGGGATTTTGCTGGTACAGTGTTGCTGAACACTGATTGCACGTTGAACTACGTGTATAACACACAATTTTGACAGAGTGCACCTCTATACACTACTTGCAGAAAGTTATTTCCTACAATTTCTGAAAATTTTCAGATTTCCAATGAAGTTCTGCTTCGACATTGCTCTTTTGCATTTTCGGTAATTGAAAAATCATGGCAAATCAGGGAGTAGATTTTTTCAACTATGTATCCAAGGAGGACAGATTGGATGGAAATAACTATTCACTTTGGTTCTTCATGATGAAGAATGTACTTGTGGCCAAAAATCTTTGGGATTATGTCAGTGGAGAAGAAGCTCGACCTGGAGTTGTGGCTCCAGCTACTCCTCCTCCAAGAGGACGTGCACCACGGGTACCTCAGTCTGCTCCACTTCAGCCACTTCCCCAAAGAACAGCAACTCAAAAAGCATGGGATACACGGGATGCACAGGCTTTGTCGCTGATTGCATTGGCAGTTCAACGGTCAATCATCCCTCACATTCGTTCATCAGCTTCTTCACGAGAAGCTTGACTAACTTTGGAGCAGATGTTTGCAAGCAAGAATGAGACTCGCATCTCTTTCTTAAAGAAAGAGTTAGAAACATTGAAAATGGATGAAGGTGATTCTATTCAGGATCACTTGAACAAAATTCAGGACTTGCGAGAGCAACTCATGAATGTTGATGAGTACTATTCGGATGCACAGATGATATCCACCACTTTGAACTCATTATCTCCTTCTTACTTGGCTTTTCATACGGCCTTAAACCTCACAATGAGGATTGCCGCGCAGCCAATCACTTTTCTTCAGTTAGTCAATTTGCTTCTAGAGGAGGAGCAAACACGGAGGAATAGTAGTGTGGATACTATAGCCTCTGAGCAAGCTTTTATGGCTAGACAGAAGGGCAAAGGCAGCCAAGTGAAGAATGCTCTGCAGAGTTCTGGAACTTCTGGCACATCCCGGCAAACAAAAAACAAGGGGGCACGCAAGCCAAAAAGGGTAAATGCCATTACTGCAAGAAGCCAGGCCACTACATTACTGAGTGCAGAAAGTGCATTGCCAAAGAGAAAAAAAAGGAATCAAGAATGTCTGTTTCTGATGCTCCTTCCACTGCTACTGAGTCCGCGTCCTTTGTTGCAAACAGGGACTATTGTTTTTACATATGCAGTTATGACACCTCTTGGGCAGATCGAGCATTCAGCTCTACTAAGGATGCAGGCACTTGGTTTTTTGACAATGGTGCTTCTAGGCATATTACATCTCGCAGAGATTTATTTATATCTGTTCATGCAACTCCAGTTGGCAAGTCTGTACAGTGTGCCAACAATGCATCATACCCTGTTAGAGGTATTGGGGAGATTGTGCTCACAGCCATTGATGGCTCTATTCTCCGCCTACAAGATGCTTTATTTGTGCTAGGCATAAAGAAGAATTTGCTTTCTATCTCTTCTTTGGCACGTTGTGGATTGCAGGTCACATTTGATGATGACCGATGCATGGTGAGAGACAAAGAACACATGACTTTGGTCTTGACAGACACTTTATGTCATGGGTTATACGAGTTGGATGCTCTTTCAGTGGATCAATCAGCGTACTTGGCATCCACTCTTACTCCTACTATGCTACAGACAGAGTTATGGCATGCTAGGATGGGGCATGTGAACTTTGGCAGCTTGATGCTCTTACAGCATACGCAGATGCTAGATGGATTACCTCTACTAGAGAGACCTCCTAAGCACTTGTGCGAAGGATGTATTTTGGGAAAAATGCATCGTTCTTAGTTTCCCCGTGATGTTGCTTTTAGAGCAACAGCCAAATTGCAATTAGTGCATTCAAATGTATATGGACCTATGCAAACAAAGTCATTGGGAGGATGTTACTATTTTGTGACTTTTATTGATGACTTTACTCGATTTTGTTGGGTCTACTCTATGGTCAAAAAGTCAGAAGTGTATGATGCATTCTTGGCTTTTATTGCACTTGTTGAAAACCAGTCTGATTGTAAAATTAAGACTCTCCGTTCGGACCGAGGGGGGGAATACATGTCCTCTATGCTGAATTCTTTTTTGAAGCAGAAGGGCATTGTCCATCAATACACTACTGCTTATACTCCACAGCAGAATGGGGTTGCAGAGAGAAAGAATCAGTCACTCATGGAGATGGCCAGATGTATGTTGAAGGCAAAGAGCTTGCCTCATAGTTTTTGGATAGAAGCCGTCATGTGTGCTTGCCATGTTTTGAACAAATGCCCCAACAAAGCATTGAAGAAAATTACACCTTTTGAGGCTTGGAACAACCGGAAACCTTCTGTTGGACACTTTCTACCTTTGGGTGCCTTGCATATGCACATATTCCAAAGGTACTCAGGAAAAAGTTGGATAACAAGGCTATCAAATGCATTTTTATGGGATATAGCAGTGAGAGCAAAGGCTACAGACTCTATGATCCTGTTTCTAAAAAGGTATTTGTCAGTAGGGATGTACTATTTGATGAAAAATCAGAATTGTCCCTAGCTGGTTTAGATACATATCAAGCTGCCCGTGATGTATTTGAAGGGCTGCTGCCCATTACATTTGGTGATTCACCTGGAGTTTCAGCAAGTGAACTCAATGTTCAGCCAGCTACTCCTTTGGAAAATGCAGAAAATCAGCCACTGGCTGATCTGAATATTCAGCAAAGTGCTGAAACTGAAATTCAGCAAGAGCTTATGCACTGTCAGGAGGCAAGATAAATGCCTAGATGGTATTTACAGACTATGAAAGATAGTCATTTGGATGCACCCATGGCTGGTCGTACTAGAAGGCAAGCTCGTATGCATGGTACTGCACATACCATGGAGTTCGTTATGGCAGCAAGCACCTTCGATGATGAGGAGCATGAATGTTTTGAGGATGCACAACAGAGTGTGCATTGGATGGCAGCAATGAAAGCTGAATTGGATTCTATCACTAAGAATCAAACATGGAATTTGGTGTCTTTGCCATTTGGGAAGAAAGCCATTGGAACAAAATGGGTCTACAAGCTGAAACGGAATGCAGATGGATCCATTGACAAATACAAGGCAAGGCTTGTAGCTAAAGGCTATGCACAGAAAAAAGGCATTGACTATGAGGATACATTTGCTCCTACCTCCCGTATGACGACCATAAGGTCTATGGTTGCTTTGGCTGCTCATTATGGATGGACTGTGTATCAGTTGGATAATAAAACTGCATTTTTACATGGGGAACTTCATGAGGAAGTATATGTACAGCAGCTCATTGATTTTGCAGTTGAGGGCTTGGAACACTTGGTATGCAAACTGAAAAAAGCTTTGTATGGTTTGGAGCAAGCTCCTAGAGCTTGGTAGGCATAAGGGTTCATAAACAGCTCATCTAAATCTACCCTTTACGTATGTAAAGAGGGGGGATCCATGTTGATCATTTGTCTTTATGTTGATGATCTCTTGCTTACAGGGACACATGCTAATCAGATTTCAGCATTTAAACAAAATTTGCAGCTAACTTTTGGCATGTCAGACTTGGGGTTTTTGCATTATTACTTGGGCATTCAGTTCATACATGATGCTAGAGGTATTGGGCTATCATAGTCAAGATACATTGGTAAACTTCTTGAGAAGTTTGGCTTACAGGATTGCAAGCCAGTTTGTACACCAATGGAACCTGGACTTAACCTGTCATTACATGATGACAGTGATTTGTTTGATATACACACATATGCTCCAGCAGTTAGATGTCTTATTTACTTATGCAACACTAGGCCAGACATACAGTTTGCAGTTTCAGCCCTGAGCAAATATATGCATCAGCCACGCATGTCACATTGGAAAGCTGTTAAGCGTGTCTTCCATTACTTGCAGGGTACTAGATCTCTTGGATTGCTTTATGCCAAGAGGGGACCACTGCAGTTACATGCTTACAATGATTCTGATTGGGCTGATGATTATGATTCACGTCACTCCACTAGTGGCAATTTTTTCTTTCTTGGCTCGTCTTGCATATCTTGGCTTAGCAAGAAACAATCCACTATTGCCACATCATCATGTGAAGCTGAATACAAGGCAGCTTTCACTACCACAGTTGAATGTGTATGGATTAGACGCTTGCTTGCTGATCTGGATGTATCTGTTATGGAGCCTACTCCTTTGTTCACCGACAGTCAAAGTGCCATTGCAGTGGCACGGAACCCAGTGTTTCATGCAGGCATGAAACACATTGAGATACATTATTACTTTGTCAGAGAGAGGCTACATGCAGGTGATATCAGCCTTGTCTATTGTCCTACCACCAGTAATGTGGCAGACATCTTCACCAAAGCTCTTCCTCATGACAAATTTGAAGCATTTCGCCATGCTTTAAATTTTATCTCCTTTGGTGGCGGATGATCCTTGTACTCTTGATCACTCTTCACTCTAGGGGGGTTTGTTGGGTATTTCACTCATGCCTCACTTACGCCTACGCTCACATCGGAGTGTCGGTGATCAGTAGGACACTGGGGCACTTTTTACTCTCGGTAGGAGAGGTTTTTTCCCCAGACTTATGGTATTATTTCATATGTGCTTATGACACACACTTACGGGCACTTACCGTGTTCGGGTGTGAATACCCCCCTACAACCCTAAGGTTTAAGGGTTGTACCTTGTACTTTCAGCTTACACTCTTTCAGTCTATTGCATTGGGTGTTGTGTTTCACTCTCTACTGTCTACTGTTTTCTGTGCTGAGCTTCGATCCTACCTCCACTCTCACATCTAAGTTACTCTAATCCTAACCCTAACTATGTTCTTTTTATCAGTCTGTGCTTTGTCGTACGGTTTCTGTTTATGTTTCTGTGTTAGAGTATTTTTCTTTACACCAACAAGACAGTAGGATTTGCGGGGAGGAACACCGGCAAGCATAGAGAAAAGAAGAGAAGAGAGAAGAAACTTGATGAATGGAATAATGAAGACTTGAATCATGGAGTGAATATGATACAAGGAAACAAGGGTGTTGTAGCACAAGGAAGATGATGAAGATAGCCACGAGCCACGAACCGCAATGTCCTCTTGAAGGGGTGTGAGGGAAGTGGAGAGACTGGAGAGAAGAGGTGACGGACTGAATGAATCAGCCATAAGGAATAAATGAGAAAGTGGCCTATAAATAGGCACAGTCAATCTAGGATAGAGCCCCTTTTTGGGGCTGCAAACCCTAAACACAAAATGCAGAAATGCAAAAACACAAACTGCAGATGAAGGGTGAAGGGTTTCTCAACATCCCCTCTCAGGCCCAAAAAGGGGAAAAAGAGAAGAGTGAGGTGGAGATGAAATGCTACATGCTGAAGAATGCTCATACAGCAGGTGCCACTTGACAGTGTCCCTCTTGGGAAAATTGTTCACTTGCCCAAACGCCCTAGTACAAAGATGATGAAAATATACAATGCAGAGGAGGAACGTCGGACTTTGTGTGGTGCCGAGAACCATAAGGATATGCTCGTACTCAATCTCAAGAATTGGCTTCATACTGACCAAGTGACCGAGGCAAGAGGAAGAGGAGGAAGAAGATGTAGAGGATCCCTAAGATCCAAGATTTCCACCTGAAAGGTAACCTGTACTAAAGAACAGTAGACAGAGTGAGTTGGGGAACCCGAAACTCTACCTCGGGAGAGAAGCCACTAGCTCCGTGCATCCATGCAAGAAGGAATCCGAAGGCCTCGTCACCAAGTCGCAGTTGAACCTCCAAGGCCCTGATCTAGGTAGATTCTCGAGATCCTGGATATCAATAGGTGAGATGACCACTGGAAGGAAGCCATCCCATCCAAGGGTAGAAGAAGAGGGTAAAAGGCCTCCACCAAGGTGTGCGAAGGATTGAGCGGGGGGTGGGGACTCCCTTTGAAACTCGAGGAATAGGAATCCCCTCTAAAGTCGCAGTAGATGTAGATGCCCCCTCGGAGGGCAAAGAAAGATCATCCCCGAAGGTATTTGGGGTAGTGAAAAACTCTCAAAGGTGGCCTCTCAAACCTGAGTAGGCGAGGGTGAAGGGTGGGGCTCAGACTGAGCAATGAGTGGGCAATAGGCGCTTCTTCTCAATGGAGCGGACCGGGAAGCAGAAGAAGAGGAAGGACTCGAGCAATTGTTGAGCTAAAATATGCATTACTTGCTAATTAGCCTCTTAAACAGGCCCAAAACACACTAAAAATGCTCTTTTAGAGTAAAACCCTAAAACGGGGAGCGGTTCGAGAGAGTTCAGTGGAAACCCTAAAACGGGGAGTGGTTCGAGAAAGTTTAGTGAAAACCCTAATTTTTGGGGCACCCTTCCACATCTATAAATAGACAGGCTGCCCCCATTTAGCAAACATCCTTGTTTGCGAGTTACACCAGCCCACACACCCTCTGCTGCTGTTGGAGCCCAGTTTCCAGCCTGCAGCCCGCCTCCATCTACTGTCCCGCCATCATCGACTGCAGCCACATCATCTTCAGCCTGTCCATTGCTGTAGGCGACAGCTCTCAACTAATGGCAACTGCTCCAAACTGTCCCAGACTGCTGTTCAGCCTGTTGTCCATCATCTCCACGGTCAGCCAGCCTGCGTTTTCAGCATTGCAGGCCCTGACACTCTTTGACACTGTTTCAGCCTGCTGTTTACAGCAGACTACTGTGCACAGTTTCCAGCCCCCGATCGGTGGTACATTGCTGCGTTTACCAGTTTCCAGTCTCCAGACTGCTGCGTCTTAGTGACCATCCTGCTGCCATTCACTATTCAGCACTCCTACACTCCGATTGGTGGTCACAGATTTGGGATCCG